>NC_072010.1:46481530-46814863 GCF_027791375.1 Indicator indicator | reverse complement strand
GCAATGTGCTTAGCATTGGTGCTAAGCTAAAGAGCAATATGCTTAGCATGTGAAAAATTAAATATTAACACCCCCCCACCCCCTCAGTCCCACAGTAAATGTGGTTTTTGAGAAGGCACATCAGTGTGGCACTGATGCCACATCAAAACAGTGTGGAAAGTTTGCAAAGGGAATAGTTTCAAACAGTCTTGAACATTTCTTTAAGTTCAGTTTGATCAGGCAAAAATCTTTGCTGAATAGTTGGAAGTGGCCATGTAACTTATTTGTGTGAATTCTATTTTCCCTTTAGATGGGATGTGAAAAAAAGCCTAGTGTGCAAAAACCTATCTGTATCCCACTCGATCACAAAATATCCAATAAATGGCAAAGATATCTAGAGGGAAATGTAGGTACAGTTAGAAAACCTAAATCCAACCTTGTTTTCCAGACCCTCTGTTCTGTATGCTATATAACTAGCAGAGTACTTGAGATCTTCCCTGCATAAAATCATCAGATCAGCATAAAAACCTTTGCCATTCCTCCTGCCATACCAGGTCTCCTGAATCCAAGTAGTGATGAATCTATCAGTCTTTGGGCCTCTGGGTCCCTTTTGTCCATTCTGGAAGTGTGCAGTCAGTGTCAAACACACCTCCAAGACTGAAGGAAAGCTACTCTATAATCAGCCCTTTCTGGGACAGTGCGAAAACAGAAGAAATATGATTGAGCAAAGGCATTTTTTTGAGTACACTCCTTGTTGACGAGTGTATGAATTATGGGTTTACAAAAAGAGCATATTCTTCTTAACTAGGCTTTTCCTTGTGTTTGTTCCAAATCCATTATGAGAAGCAAAATCTCTGCTACCTCCACTCCCCTGTTTCATTTATGTTCCCACTGAGGAGATGCTGATTTTGAACTAGAAGGCAGGGGAGTTTTTAAACAGTTCCAGTTGCCTCCAAGTTAAAAACCAGAAACCAGAGTTCTCAAAGCTTGAGCTTTCCTCTGACTGCATGTCTGAGATGTCTTGCACTAGACTGGAAGAGGCAGAAATATTACTGCTCCTTCCCTGCTTTTCTCCTCCAGATTTCCCCAGCTGTCATTCACGTTAAAACTGGTACACTTACTTCCATGGAGAATTTTGTTGTGAGAAAACTGATGTTTTGTTACAGAAGGCTTTACTATAACTTATCTTCTACTTCAGTAAATGGATAAAAGCAGTGTTCAAATGCCACAAGTGGAAAGAAGTGGAAATTTAAATGGAAGTTCTGTTCACAACTATATACAACAGTACAAAAACATACAAAATACGCAAATCTATAGGCAACCTCAGCCCAGTTCTGCAGTCTGGGCTTACCACAGAACTCCATTAGAATCATAGAATCAGTCAGGGTTTGAAGGGACCTCAGGGAACATCTAGTTCCAACCCCCCTGCCATGGGCAGGGACACCTCACACTAGAGCAGGCTGGCCAGAGCCTCATCCAGCCTGGCCTTAAACACCTCCAGGGATGGGGCCTCAACCACCTCCCTGGACAACCCATTCCAGGCTCTCACCACTCATGGGGAAGAACTTCTTCCTTATGTCCAGCCTGAATCTCCCCACTTCCAGCTTTGTTCCATTCCCCCTAGTCCTGTCACTACCTGATATCCTAAAAAGTCCCTCCCCAGCTTTCTCGTAGGCCCCCTTCAGATACTTTAAGGCCACAAGAAGGTCACCTCAGAGCCTTCTCGTCTTCAGACTGAACAACCCCAACTCTCTCAGTCTGTCCTCATAGGAGAGGTGCTCCAGCCCTCTGATCATCCTCATGGCCAAAGCTATCCACAAACCAGGCCAAAACCCCAGGCCTCAGTTCCCCAAGGCCTCCCCCTGCACCAGGCTGCATTATGCGGCCAGAAAATCATCTTGCCTGCACCAGGCCCCACTCCCCCACAAAGAGATAAGAGAGAGAAGAGCCCACGCATGCTGGGAGAAGAGATGGAGGAAAAGGCAGAACTGACTCTACAGTCGGTTTATATAGAAGATAAAGATGCAGTATTATGGGATGGAATAACATAATTTCCAGAGTCATTCCCCTTGGGATGGACAGACTGTCCAGTCCCCCAGGAGGACCTCTCTGTGGTGGGACAGCTATTCATTAACTCACAGAAAAGTTCTATGGGTGGAAGCTACAACAGACTAACATTTTCTGGAATATTTATCTTACAGTCAAGTCTGAGTACTGATTTTAACAGCACCATTATTTATGGCAACACTATTACTTTCTAAATTCCTATCCCCAGTATTCAAAATCACCAACTCTACTTGTCTTTAATTGGCTTCTTTGCATAATGTGTTCACCTTTTCTTTTATTTCTGCTTCCTTTGGATATTTTGACATGTGAACGCTATTTTTTCCCCTCCTATTAGGAAAAATGTCTTTGAATGCCAGAAAAAACTTTGCTGTTTCTTTCCAGAAATTATTTATTTCTTTTTTTTTTGTTGTTGTTGTTGTTGTTCCTGAGTAGGTCATTTTAAAACGTTGGCTGCCATTGTTTTGACCACAAGAGCTGTATAAGCTTCCTAAACAGGTGTCTGGTGACTGCATAGTGATGCCGAGACTCAGACCAGTGCTTTTGGCATAATTTTTCTTGGATACTGACTCCAACAGGACAAAACTAAACAGTTTTAAGTCTTGACACAGGGTATGAGACTAGCTGTCAATTTATACCTGATGTAGTTACAAAAACCATGAGAAATGGTAGCTTTACAAGTAGTTTGCTTGGAAAGGGGAATGAAATCTGCCTTTTTTTTTTTTTTTTTTTTTTTTAAGCCAGTTATGCAGGTGCAGCAGTACCACCCAGAGGCCACCGCTGTGCTGGGTACTGCATACACAATAGTTCCATTCCAAAAGAGCTCAGAGATTGGAAAAGTGAAAATACTCAGGCTTAGAGGAGATCATTATATGAAGATATTTCTAGTACTCTCAGATGAAAACCCCCTATCTTCCTCACCATCCCACTCCAGCCAAATCTGAGTGCAGACAACTCCTCTAATGTTGCTAGAAAGAATCACACTAATACAGATAAACAGAGAGTCATCCGAGCTGCATTTAATCGTGCATTCGAGCACTCGGATAAAGGAGAGGAATTCCAGGATCTGTTCTTTGCTTCCAGGATTGTCTCTATGTTTTGTATTCAGTAGTCAATAGACACAGAGTGAATGTGCAAGCAGTGCAGCTATTCTGTGGGCCACAGGGATCCACCCTGCACAGGTCTGTGAACATAACAAAAATATTAATGGAAACACCTTGTTTATTTCACACACTAGCCTGTTCCACTGTGTTGTGCAACTTGGTTAAAATACAGCTACATTTGGGGAAGAAGTTGAACTTGACCCTCCCACTTTCTAGGCCAGTGATCTGTTGAAAGAGAACATCACTACCAGATTTTAAAAGGTGGTAGTTAAAAGAAGATTTTTGAGGAGGTCTGATCCTAGGCAGTGTGTGCCAAACATATTTTGAGAGTATCTGCAGATTCATCTCCCTGACATGCAAAGAATGTTTCTAAGTCTCACTTTTACTAATGTAGATTAGAGCCAAGTTGCTCAGACCAGCCAGAGCACAAAACTGGATAGTAGGTCTTTGAAGTCAGAGAAGGAAATATCTCATGACTTTAAGACTTCAGTGATTCTGCATCTGTTGAGCAGATAAACAGAGCTAATTTTGTCATCATTTTCAGATTCAGCATATCAAAACCACCTAAGTATTTAGTGTCTTTGTCCTTCATCTTTACAAAATGAAGGCTGTCTGTGCTGATATGCTGCTGTGAAGAAAAACAAGGTGTTTTGTTGCAACAGAAGGGAGCAAAAGAGGCTACATCTCTCCCTTGTAGTTTGATCTCAACTGAACTGGAAGCTAAAACCATCTCCTGGTGTAACAGAGTAGGTGTAGTGAGTAATATGCAAGTATGATCAGAAAACAAAACCAAACAGGAAAGTGGATACTTTTCATTCTAAGCAACAGGGTTATGTTAGAATATCCAGGGGAGGCAGCGAGGAGAGTTCTGACTTTTGTATGTATTCTGAGTAACTACACTGAACACATGACATTTCAGCATGATCTGTGTCTCCATACCAAGGGGTGAGAAACAGAGCTGAGCTCCTGAATAAAAGTAAAGCCTCTCTGATGTTGACCAGCTGTTTACAAGCCTAGCTAAGGAGGGTTCACCAAGTAAAGGAGAGCATGACTTGCCAAACTCACAGAGATGTTTATTTCAAGAGGAAGAGGATGAGGGGACAATGTTACAGGTGTTTGTCACCTTGTGCCAAGCACTGATAGAGTGGTTTCTCAGGCTAAGTGCACTGTGAGAACCTACAGAATGTATTAATACAGAAAAGCTGTTCTTGAGACATTCCTTGTCCTTGTAAATAGCAGCAGCTTTAAAGCCATCTATGTATTTAACTGCATCAATATGTATTATGTGCATTGACTCTTTTCCTCTTATTTCTTGATTATTCCCTCTGTAGAGCTATTCCCCAGCTTTGTAAAATAAAGTATCCATTACACACTGAAAATATGGGCCTGATGAATCACAAAACCCCACATAATTTAGTGCATCATCTCTCAATACAGCTTTTCAGTCTAATTTAATGCTTTATTGAAGACAACGCGTTCATTAAAACAGCTGCCAGCAAACTGTTCATTTGGATTGTTTCAGGGAAGCACTAGTGAAAGACAAATAAAACACCACATGCTAATGATATGCAAAGAGGACAAAAAACAATTAAGTTTTGATACATTGGTATTGAGATGTTAATATGATTTTTTTAATGAGTACTGCCATGCCTGCTTTTACATGGTAAATATCAAGCACCACAAAACCAGTGTTTCTTTTCAGCAAACTTACAACATATAATGAAAAAATAACAAAAATAACAAAAATAACCAAAAAAAAAAAAAAACACCAAAACCCACAACATGGCAAAATTACGAGGATTGTTCAGCAAGGATGAGTTAATGAGCACAGAATTATTATTTATTGTTTCTTATTGCTACTTCTCTGTCAGTGAGCATTTAAATAGCAGATATTTGGATCCGGAGTTTGCTCCCAGGGTCTAGTGGAGTGAAATTAAATCTCTCATCCTCTCAAACACTAGGAAGCCCTGGAATCTGATGTACTGGCTCAAATGAACATCTATCATCTTCTGTGGCAACTGAGCCTGAGCAATAACTATTGGCCTTTGAATAGGATGAAATTTGTGACCCAATATTAAAATGTTGCCACTAATTTTCTCCACCTGTGTGTAAGTGTCATTTTTTTTTCTGGTAAAGAACAGGGTAGTAATAAATATAGTTTGATTAGAATATGTGATCAGCAAGAGACATACACCAGAAAAAGTATCTATAATAACAGGTTTATTAAAGCTACTGCCATTAATTCATAAGACATTTTCATAAAATTAAGAAAACAAACTATCTACTGTTTCTTGGCTCCATTATGTATCAGTCTGAACATCTTTTAAGACAGGACAGACAGATGACATCATTATTCAGCTGCAGGCTCAATGGTTTCAAGTACACAGATATCCATACCTGCTCTATTCACTACTTGACAGCCATTCAGCAGTCTAATATTAATCTATGGCTTTGATGTTCTTCACCTTTCTAAGCTCTTGCTCAGGACCAGCAGTCTCCAAGGACTCTAATTCTGACTTGGTCCTATTCAAGAAGTCCTTTTAAGAATAGATGTAAGGGAGAAAAGTTACTTCTGAATAACCATGATGGAAATCATCTCATGGAAGAAACTAGTAGTCAACATCTTTCTTTGTGCAGTAAACTACTGAACTATTTTATTATTTAAGGCGAACAAGGCAAAATGTATTATGAGAAAGCATGAACTCTTCTGTCAATTTTTATACTTCAATACACAGACAAAAAGGGGAAAAAAATTACTTTCATTGTAGTCTCAAAGGAAAGAGTTCATCTGGTCTAATGTAGATGTCTAGAAATCTGAACTATTCACTCCAGGTTACTTTGCAAAGCATTGGAAAGTACATTCAAAGCACGATTAATGTCATGGTGAAATAGATGTTTGCAGTCTGACCAATTGAATCACTTCCTAAAAATGTCTACTTCTTTACATAACTATAAAGACAGAATAGATCACGTAACTTAGAAGTAGATGCCTACGCTGTAGATATTTAGGCAAGATGAATTCAACCAAGGTGTTTAGATAGTCAGATTAATAAAGTAGGAAAGATAAATACAACATAATGTCATGCAAAGTTTGCATTTCATGATTTCTTTGCAACTATTACGTGTGTACTTCTTTAAGAAAATGATAATACAATAGTTACCAGAATTATGAATATTTCTAATTAAAACTCTCTAATAACTTTTGTCTAGAATCCCTCCACAGAAATAGGGATGCATTTTCCAAAGATGGCTTGTTCCATCTTATAGTTATCATTCAAGTTACTTGGAAAGGATCTTCCTCCAGAGATTGATGTCTCTTCTCAAAGGTACAGAGTGAATTCACCTCACTTTCTATGAAAACAGTAGTTTAAACCGAATAGCTGACTTTTAAATGACTAATCTGTGATGAGATTAGTCCCATTCATGCTATATAAAGATATAAAGATCTCTCAATATCTAAGGGGATGTGTTTTCAGTAAAGAGAATACAGCCCCTTCACAAATATGTGCAAGTACATCCTGATGTTCAGAAGTTGTCAATAAATTATCAGTAGTTTTCCATACAGTTTAACAGTTTCACAGATCTGATGAATCTACTGAACAACATCTTGTTTTGATTTCTGGAATGTGTGCATGAAAAGACATCTAAATTCTCATGAAAATAATACCTTTGGGAACCATGCGGTAGGCCTTCATTTAAAGTATTTGTTCCTAGCAATAACACTTAATTTTCCGTAATGATTTGAATTAACAAGACAATGTACATAGATAAACACTAGTGGAACTTCTTTATCATGTTCTCTATATGTTAGAATTAGTAGATCCATTTTTCTGAAAGAGAGAAAAGATTAGTGAGAAATACCAAGTCAGTACTCTCTACATGTCACACAAGAAAACTTTAGATAAATTTCTATTTTTTTTTTTAAATAGAAAATCTACTGCAGTCGGACAGTCTCCTCTTGTTGTTTGCTGAAACAGAAGTCCATTTATAAGGCTTAATGTATAGACCCTTGGTATGTATTCTACAGTTTTATAACTGTCACAATGCCTTATTAATTTTATAATATGATTTAACTGCAAAAATTACTCCTCCCACCAAATTTTGTAGTGATATCACACAAAATATTTTTACAAAACAAATCAATATAATTTTAGTTAATATGATCTTATCTTAGAAGTACATAGGTAAAAACCAGCTTATCAGAACATTTGACCACAGATTCACGGGATGTTAAGAGGTTGGAAGGGACCTCTGGAGATCATCAAGCCCAACCCCCCTGCCAGCACAGGACCATAGAATCTAATGCAGGTCACACAGAAATGCATCCAGACGGGTCTTGAAAGTCTCCAGAGAAGGAGCCTCCACAACCTCTCTGGGGAGCCTGTTCCAGTGCTCTGTGACCCTTACAGTGAAGTTCTTCCTCATGTTGAGGTGGAACCTCCTGTGCTGTAGTTTATATCCATTGCCCCTTGTTCTATCATAGGGGGCAACAGAGAAGAGCCTGTCCTCTCCCTCTTGACACCCAGCCCTCAGATATTTATGAACATTTATTAAATCCCCTCTCAGTCGTCTCTTCTCCAGACTAAAAAGCCCCAGGGCTCTCAGCCTCTCCTCATAGGGCACATGCTCCAGTCCCTTAATCATCCTGGCAGCTCTCCGTTGATCTCCAGCAGATCCCTGTCCCTCCTGAAGTGGGGAGCCCAAAACTGGACACAATATTCCAGGTGAAGTCTCACCAGGGCAGAGTAGAGGGGGAGGAGAACCTCCCTTGATCTGCTGGACACACTCCTCTTAATGCACCCCAGGATCCCATTGGCCTTCTTGGCCACAAGGGCACATTGCTGTCCCATGGATAACTTGTTATCCACCAGCACTTTTAGGTCCTTCTCTACAGGGCTGCTCTCTAGCAGATCACCTCCTAACCTGTACTGGTGCAGTTTGTTATTCCTTCCCAGATGCAGGACTCTGCACATATCCTTGTTGAATCTCATGAGGTTCCTCTCTGCCCAGCTCTCCAGGCTGTCCAGGTCTCGCTGAATGGCTTCACAGCCTTCAGGTGTATCAGCCAAGCCTTCCAGTTTGGTATTGTCAGCAAACTTGCTGAGCAGACACTCTGTCCCCTCATCAATGTCACTGATGAAGATGTTGAACAGGACCAGACCTAGCACTGATCCCTGGGGCACTCCACTAGTTACAGCTCTCCAGCTGGACTTCGCACAATTGACCACTACTTTTTGGACTCTATTTTGTAACCAGTTCCTAATCCATCTCACTGTCTGTTCTTCTATCCCACACTTCCTGAACTTGCTCACAAGGATGTTATGGGAGACATCTCTGTTTTCATTTGTCTTTGTTTGGTATAAAGGTACTGATTTATAGTATTATGCCTTAATAAGTGTTGTGAACAGAGAAGACTTAAAATATAGCAACTTCTAGACAAATTAATGAAACAAAAGCTTTCTTCTTTGCTGCCTTGCACATTTTGATATTCACTGTGCTCCTCACAACAGAAAGAATGGTATTCACAGTGTATTTTAATTTTAATTTAATAGATTTTGTATCTTCTCTTTATTGGTCACAATGACTAGATTAGGTGAAAATATCCCAGAGCTCTGGTTTATTAATTTCGGTAGAACAACATGATTCTCACATGGCCTTGCAATTTATTCTTGTCCCTTTCAGGCAAGATGCTCTTGCCTTACTGCAGGTGTCTTCACTGACTGCATAAGTAGGATTCTACAAGTTACAATGAAACTTTAAGAGATCTCCCTCATAGGTACTAAGAAATTATTTTGTCTAAAGACTGGGGCTAGGAGTCATCCTAAACCACACAGTCTTAATGAATGAAATACTTTGAAAAGGTTTAAGTACACAGAAATGAGCAAAAGCAATAGCGGTGTTGCAATATAAGTTAATTGAATGAAGTTCTGCACATTGTTCAGTTCAATATATCTTGCATCTTACCTTTAACCTTGGAATAGCAAGGCTCACAATGCACAGTTTGTCTGTAGATCCAAATGCTATCTCCTGCTTTTAGATCCTCCAGTGGCCTTTTACATACTTCACACTTCACCATACAAGTAAAAGCAATAAGAAAAATTAAAATTTAATATACATACCCAACATGCTGTCTTTTAAGAAGGAAGTAACCTCATACCAGACTAGGGGTTATAAGCACTGCAATATCATCAAATCTGAACTCTGGATGAATAGCTTTGGTGAACAGTGAATATATGAGTTTTAAATATCTAAAAAAAAAAAGAGATACCTAAGACTCAAAAGTTTCCCTAGGTTCTTGTTACACTCACCAACTCCTTACTCCCCCCAGACATTTTCAAAGGGTATATCTTTGTCTTAGCTTAGAAATTTATTCTAAAATAAGATGATCTCCCTTCTGAGATCCTTTTTCTTCACTGAGTAAAGGAAGCATGGTCAGACTTAATGATCCAATTCCGAGTAGATCTTAAAGAATCTAAAGCTATTCATTTCAGAATATATTATGATAGTTTATAATAACCATTACCTACGTCTCTCATTGCAGAATCTGGAGACTGCTTTCACAGAAAGCTAATTTTTAAGATACAGAAGCATCACCCATATTTCACATACAAAAATACACAGATACATGCAGAGATTGACTTCCAAAGATCACAAGGAAAGCCTGCAGTGGATCAAGGAGCAAAGTATTTCAATCTGTAAACCAAAATCTTGATGCTGAGATACGATTTTCTTTTTTTCAATCTAATGAAAGAATAGCAAGCTCTGGGTTTGGGGGGGAGGTTGGGTTGTTTGCTTGGGTTGTTTGGGTTTTGGGTTTTTTTTGGTGTTTGGTTGAGTTTTGTTTTGTCTGGTTTGGGGGTTTTTTGTGGGGTTTTGGGGAGGGAGGTTGGTATCTTATCCTCCAAGAAGTGAAAATTTACATTACTTCTACAGTGCAATTCAGTAACCAAATTGCCAGACATCTCAGAAAGGCTGTAAGCGTTTCCATAACTTTCATAATGGTTTTCTATTCAGATAAATTTTGATTGAAAATCTTTATTAAAATAAAAAATTAACAGTCTTACTCAGAACATCCCTTTGCAGCATGAGATGAGATTGTGGGATGTCAGCATCAGGGACTTAAATGAAACGTGCATGATTAGATCCAGGGTACAGACAATATGTCGTTGCCTTACGTTACAACATGCTCAGTATGAAATTGCAGCTGAGCACTCAGTGTTGCTTAGTATAACTTGTTAGAGAAGTAGAGTTACCTTTTTTTATTTTTCAGTTTTACAGGACTGCATTTTTTCTCTCTTTTCTGTATAAACTGCTAGTATCAAGTTACTAGTAAAACAGACTTCTCTCTTCACTTATTTTCCTTGTATAAACCAGCAAAAAGATGGGCATGCTTTCAAAGCTTTGATAACCAAGATTAGCTAGCATTTTTATACAGTGAAAAAAAGAACACTGCAATTTGGATTATTTACTGACTGAACTTTTGGTATGTACCTTTACAAGGAAATAAGGACCTTATACTGCTGTCAGCTACATGCAAATCTCTAATGGATACAGGGCATTTGTAAGGAGCTAAATGAATATTAATGACAAGAAATTGCGCTACTTAGCTAAATACATAACTGCAGGCATGAAGCACAGACCTACATTAGTTGTTAAATTTTCTGCCAGTGCTTTCATAACTGGGCAGTTAGACAAAGCTTCAGCTCAATTTTGCTGGCCAGACAGGTTCCCACTTGGGAACAGGTAGCAAAAAGAATATAATCTGGATAATAAGATAAAATACTTAACAGATAGTTCAACCTATACTAACATGTGATGCTGCAGCGTGTGTATCATAGGGACATTGCATATTGTCTGGATCCAGGATCTAATCATGTTAACCAACATCCTAACGACATAAAAAGCCCATTCCTCTTTATATGGGCTTGTGTATCTAAAAAGAATGGAAACATAGCAGAGATGTATTTACTTTCAATAATAGTATTGAGGAAGTGTTACATAGTGACTTCCATGAAAATAACTACCTACCTACCTAACTACCTAAATAACTAAATAAATAGCATTTGTAATGCTCACAAAGCTCAGAAAGTCCACATGAAACAAAAAGCATATGTAAATTTCATAGACATTAAGTACAACCTTACCGCTGTATTCTGCTTTGGGATACTTTTCAAGCAATAATTGGGTAAAAGAACTGCTGTCAGAAGCAGAAGCAAAAGCTGTGCAAGACTGGGGAGAAGGATGAGCCAAACTGATGCAGTGATTTTGCCAAGTATTGTTCATTAGAACAACAAACTCTGTGTGGAGATGCAAGCAGAATTAAGACAAATGAGGCAGAAAGAAAATAGACTAGAGGTACCCTGAGAAAAGTTGAAGAGCAAATTTTAGGCTGAGACTTTGGAACAACAAGCAACAAAAGTTTCTTTTGTGCTTCCATTCTTATTGGAAACAGGAAAAGGTGGAGGGGAAGGTTTGCATTGTTTTTAATGAATAAGACTGAGGCAAAGATATCAACTTTCAACACTATTTTATCCCACAGCAGAAACTATGCATAATACATAAATTTTAAAATCTTTCACGCTAGTTGGTAAAATTATTTCACTTCTATGGCTTAAATACTTCTTACTAATATGTTTCGGTGTGGCTTCAGCACAAGCTATGGTTTTAGATGTCAGTTCATCAAGAACATGCACAAAACTTCATTAAAAACAAACAAACAAACCAACCAAAACCAAATAGAATAAAAGACTGCAATATGAAGAAAGTATAAGCATATATATATATATATATAATTCACTGTACCAGACTGGAAGTCTGTATAACTGAAGGCTTATAAATTTGTAGGACATCCAGGATACATTCCACTGCATCCTTTATCCTCATGGCTACAAAAGAGGAGAGACAGGGGGAGGGAGAGTAGAGAAAGAGGGAGGGAGAAATATGGAAAGAAAGAGGAAAGAATTACATCGGGATGAGTGAAATTAGTATTTCCTATATTAATCATCTCCTCTAGTGTGCCAGCATTCCTTTTCCTCCATCTGGAGAAAGTCTGAGATCTAAATATTCTCTTATTATATGTGTAGTTTAATGCATGTATTACATTCAAATTATATTTCTTAGTAGCAGGTGAAATCTTCTTACCTTGAAGCAAGTTGAATGACAGCAAATCTGCAAGGCATCTAAGATCATTTTGGCATCTATGCCCAAGGGCTTCCTGCAGTATGTACATATATCTTTTCCAATTATACTCCTGTGTATAGAATATAACATCAGCTGTCAGAAAAAGAGCTACCATTGAAATCTCAAGAAGAAAATTGATAAGCTTAGTGCGCTACATGGGAAGGACATTTGTACGCTGTAAAATGGCCATAAATGGAAAAATGTCATGTGTATATTCCCTTCATTCTAGCTGACAGGTGTAATATACATGCTCCTGTGGTGGGCAAATTGCTGAGCATAATTGTCAAGTAGCAAGACCACCTTGATAGAAAGCATGGTCTTCTTTGGTGAACTGAATTATTTCAAACAGTGATGAGACTCTGTTAAGCTTCTGAACATCTGGGAGCATGTATACTAAATGGGGATGAAGTGGAAGGTAATGATTTTAATGTTTTAATCACAGAAGTAAATTGGTAGTTGAATTTAAACTGCCATTATTTAATCACTGCGATGCAGAATTCTCCTCTATATTGCTATAGTGCCTGAAAACATTTCTAATTTTCTTCAGAAAAGAAAATCATATTTTCATGGCAGTTATAGTGAGCACATGTATAGCACTGCCTGTACGATGTTCGTAACAACAATACTTCTACAGCGTTCTCAGCTCTTTTTGAAGTTTTATGTGATATCAGTCCATGCTTTCTCTAGATACAACTGTTCATGTTTGTTTTGCTCTACAAAACCAACTGGTCTTGCTCACTTCCACTCAGTGATAAACCATTGTACTGATATATAATAATTCCTAGAGTTCCTTACACTTATATTGAAAGGATACAAGTTTTTCTGATTAGATATCTTCAAGAAATGAAACTGTCCAAATTACCTGAACTGAAAATAGTGGGTGCATTTTTGTTTTTAATTTTTCCACATGAATATTACTGATTGAACAAACATCCTTCTTATATTTGAGAATACTTTAACTGGTGTGAAAACGTAGTTTTGAGCAAAATTTTAACAGTCGTGTGAACCTATTCCTCCGCATCTGTACTTAAAGTTGGTCATTACATTAACCATTCTCTCAAAGGAAGGAAATTTTGCAGGGTAGGCAGCTGCCTGAGGTAGAAACCTACAGAATCACAGTCAACTCTCACTTAAGGCACTGGCTGTTGTGTCTATAGACTTTTTTAAATGTCAGCTGTGTCAAGCCTAACATAATATTAAGCTGCCGAACTGTGTTAACTATTTGATGGCAAGATCCCACTGAAAGAGATCTCTGTATGAAAAGTTACACAACGAGCTTAATGGTGACATCCACTGTTCTCTTTTCTGTCTGAACAGTTGATCACTTATGCAAAGTATTTGTGTCCTTTGATTCTCTGCAATGTTGTTAGTGTGTACTTACTGATCAGAAGTAGAGTAAACAGTTTTGATAGTATTTCCAGTTACATTTTCTTCATAGGCACCATAAGATGATTTGCTGTGAAGCAGAGAGTGCAGAGCAATCACTAAACAGTACTTTTTATTTTTAAAGGTTTCCCTACACTGATGACAACATGCAAATTAAATTAATGTAACATGCTTGTAAAAACAAAAATTAAATCATCATACTTGGTGATGAGGGGCTTTTTCTGTATTTTCACAGCTATCAAGAAAAATATGTCAAATAAAATAGCATAAATTAAAAATATAATGTCCTTAGGCTGTTGTTGAATGATTCTTCAACATTTCAAAATCAAATCCACAAGCCCATGGAGCAAAATCTACATCATGGTATTGGATTTGCCTGTGCTGGTATCCGAGGCCAAATGATACATGTCAGGAAATGGTGACACACTGCATTTTTTCCTTTTTCCCCCTTTATTTCATTCACTCAAAGAGCTGTCAAACAGCCAAACAAAATTGCAGCATGTCCCCAGAAGTAAAGTGAGGGTCTTTATGATACAGGCTGTTCAGGCTGTGATTTGTTTTCACTACAGTAGCTGTATTGTTCCTTGTATCAGAGTAGGAAGGAACATACTGAATTTAACTGTCAGGGAAATTAAATCTTCCTTTTTTAACAGTCCCAGTTCTAGCTGCTTAACTGTCAGTTTTGTTTGTATAGGAAGGATGAGCATGTATGAGACCACTGAAGAAGTCACCTTGTCATTCATGTTTTGTGCATTTCTGAACTGATTTAATTATCCTATTCCTCTAAAAATTCATAAGCTGTATGGTAATTATTACATGTTTCATTATCAATCCTGAATCATGTTTAGCAATGCTAGAAACATTTTTTTATATTATCATTTTGTATTTGTAGTATATGTTTTTTCCAGGGCAAATAAACAGATAACATGCATGTGGAAGGTGTTACACAGCCCAGGTACACTTTTCTACATGCTTGTCTTCCATGATATGTATATGTTGTCTTTGATTTGTATGCAATGCCAGAAATGCATTAAAACTGCCTAATTACTGAGAAGCTTAAATGGTAAATGTTTTATTTGTGTGTCATAGAACGTAGCAATACATTTGTTTTCTGATAGTAACGTAGCAAAGCTGGATTTGCTCACCACAGAGAAAGCATCTCCTCTAATGAGCACTCCAAAACTCCACTTACATTTCAGGCAAGATGCAAGAAAGCTTACTAAGTAGGAAAGCAAACTGAAGCAAAGCAATCAACTTTTGAAAGAGATTTTCTGTCTACTTTTTCTCCAACCAAGCCAGACATTTGCACAACACACACCACAGAGTGGAGTATATTGATGATGCAAATGCCTACATTTCTTGATTTAGTAGAAAGTGGTATAGGAATATCACCTCTCCGTTCCAATAAAGTATGGCCTGTCCTTCTTTTCAATCTTAAGCTTATTTTTCCCAAATCTTCCATTTAACTCACTGCATATTTAGCTGCAGAATCTGGAACCGAATCATACTGACATTTCAAATCATCCAGTTAAATCAGGATTGAGGTCAGGGCAAACTGAGTACCTTGCATTGCACACTTGGCATAATATGGGTATGTTATACATATGTAGCATGCCTGACACTGTTGATCTTACAGAAAGTTGTGTAGAGAAAAATGCTTTCCTCAAGTGTTCTAGTGTAGAGAACAGTGTCCCTCGGATTTTAGTAACTGGCTATAATATTATGGTTGAAATACACTAAAATATACATAACCACACCACTTTGTAAACCAAAATAATTGTATTGCGTGGAACAAAAAATATGTATGAAATGGCAGCAAAAATATTTCCAAAACATCAGTTTCTAGTCTCACCAAAAAAAAATGTGTTGGGAAACTTAGAATCTTTTAAATAAATGCGTAGTCACAGGTTCACAGGTTCACAGATTCACCTATTGCATCAGGTTGGAAGGGACCTTCAAAGGTCATCTTGTCCAACCCCTCCCCCCATCACCACCACCCCCCACCTCCCTCAAGTGAGCAGGGACATCTCCAACTAGATCAGGCTGTCCAGGGCCACATCAAGTCTGACCTTGAATGTCTCCAGGGACAGGGCCTCAAACACATCCCTGGAAAACCCATTCCAGTATTTTACTACTCACATTGTAAAGACCTTATTCCTTACATCCAACCTAAATCTACATTGCTCCAGTTTAAAACCATTGCCCCACATCCTTTGGCTACATGCCTTTCTAAGCAGTCCTTCTCCAGCTTTCCTGTAGGTCCCCTTCAAATATTGAAATGCAGTTGTACAGTCTTTCCAGAGCCTTCTCTTCTCCAGAATGAGCAGCCCCAAATCTCTCATCTTGTCTTCGTAAGACAAGTACTCCAGCCCTCTGATTAGCTTTGTGACCCTCCTCTGGACTTGCTCCAGCAGGTCTAGGTCCTTCTTGTCTTGGTCCCATAGTACTCCAAGTGAAGTCTCACTAGAGCTGAGCAGAGTGGCAGGATCACCTCTCTCAAACTCCTGGCCATGCTACTTTTGATGCAGCCCAGAATGCAATTTGTCTTCTGGGCTTCAAGTGCACAGTTTCAGCTCGTGCCCAGCTTCTCATTCACCAGCACCCCCAAGTCCTTTTCTGCAGGTCTACTCTCAATTTCATCATGAACCAGCCTTTATTGATATTGAGGATCACCCTGACCTAGGTGCAGGACCTTGCACTTTGCCTTATTGAACCACATGAGATCCTCATGAGATCTTCAGGAGAGTGGCTTTGCAACTACATCAACCAATGTCTTCAGAACTCTGGGTTGCATCTCATCAGGTCCCATAGATTTATGTACGTTCATGTTCTTCAGATGTTCTTCTTGAACTTGATCTTCCCTTACACTGGGAGGGACTTTACCCTGCTAGTCCACACCTAGTGGTCCATCAGCTCAGGAGGGGGACAGACTAAGATTGCCAGTTAAGACTGAGGCAAAAAATTTATTGAGTACCTCAGCTTTTTCTGTTAACACCAGATCTCCATTCTCACTCTTCAAAGGGGGCACACTTTCTTTAACCTTTCTAGTCTGAAATCCTGACAAGAAACTAAGTTAAAACTGAGCCACAACACATTCTGAAAACTATGTATCTAATTAAATTCATTCTTTCAGTTCATATCACCCACTTGTTTACTTTCTATGGTGTGACTTGTTTATACAGCAAACCACTCAGCCACAAATACTTTAGAACCTATTGCATAAGTCCTCAAAGAATAAAGTGCAAAGACCATTGATTTAGTAAGCTTTTATGAATTAAATTGGGATTGGAGCTTCAGGCAGGAGGTATACATTTTGTCAAGTATAAGCTAACACTGTATACAGAAACATATTCCTTGCCTCTTGATTCTTGTATTATTGTTCTTTAATTTTCAAAGGCAATCTGAATATTACACCTCTGAAGATGTATGTCTGCACAATGCTGCAAAACATTGATTATTTTTTCTGTTGAATATTTTGAGACCCGAAATTTATGCTGTTTGTATTTCCTTTCATTCTCATGGCCTTCAGGGCCATGCAGAAGTTTCAGAACACACAAATTCCAATGACACTCCAACCTCCAACAGAACATGTATGAAAATGAGAGATCAAAGACTCTGCCTAGTCCTACCTACACCAAGGCTCAGGTGTGCACAAGTTGAAGGACTGGGATACTGATGATAGTTCCCATAAAGTACTAGACTGAGACTGCTATTTCCCCTTTTCAAGTCATCAACCTCAACTCAGGCAGTTCACAACTGTTATACAGCAATATGACACCTGACTTAAAGGACTATGTCTTTTAGCAACACTATCTACATTAATAATTAATCCATGTAGATGGGTGGGTTGACACTGAAGAGAGGTTTTCCTAATCCAAAAAGCTCTTTAATTCAAGAATTATATATTATATTTTTGTTGTCAAAGTTCTTGAAAATACTTTTTGACTCTGATGAAAAATATATTGTTTCCTCTTTGAAATTACATCGGAATACATCCCAGACCACACTTTTAAATGAAGAACCTATCCTGCATAGTAAAATGGAAAACATTGGAGATTTTAATTTTAAGCATGTTTTCTCCATATAAGAACTTTTAAATGGTATGTAGGCATCAGTTATCTTTCTCTGTCCCAAAAGCTAGGACATGTATAGGCTGACCTGGTGTTTAATTAGTTCTACTAAACACCCCTACATTACATTTTTCATTGAGATCTGCCTTGTGACAGAAGGTATTTAGAGCAAGAGTGCTGCAAAAGAAATAGCTTTACAAATACTTTGTACCTAATCAAAAAGTCAGAAACCCAGCTATTTGGATGAGGCATGACACGTGAGCTGAGATTCATCCCATAAAGTTCTAGGAACCTAATGAGGAACTTGAGAGAAGAGTGTACTGTTTTCTTTACAGCCTCAGAAAGAGAGAAGCTCCCTGAGAGCATGGTGCATCTAATGTGCAGGAAATGCTTTTCCTCTATTATTACTTGTATAAGAATTCTGGCTTAACCACTTCCCTAAATTTCATGCCTCAGCTACATCTCTAAAGCTACACAGGGTATGTCTGGTACTCCCCTCTCTGTGCACCAGAGCTATGTGGGCTTTGTGGGCTTCACTGTGTGTGATCCTGGAAGCAGAATTCAGAAGAGGACTGGCATAATTCCAGAGACTGCTGTGAGGTTTGTAAACATCCTTGAAATTTCTTGCATAAAGATGATTTCTCTTAATTATTATTATTTTTTTTAATCAAGAAATGTCACTTCAGAAGTTATAGTTCTCAATTATTGTCCACAGTACCTGGCCTTTCTTTCACTGTCACTGGAGTAGTTTGTTTCTGGGAGATTATTTGCAGTCCTTGGAGGATTTTCATATACTTGCTCAGTTACCCTAAAAAAAAAAAAAAAGAAGAAACCACACCACAAGAAAGCAAACACTTTTAAGAAATCATTTTCAGTTATGCAGCTTTCAGTTACAGTTAGAGACATAAAGCTAGAAGGTTATGCAGCTTTCAGTTGCAGTTAGAGACATAAATCTAGAAGCTTGGGCTAGAGACAGTAAGTAAAATAGTAAGATTTTTTTTCTTTCACTTGCTGTTGTTAAATTGTTGGTTGTGAAAAATAAAGGAATCTCTGACCTATAATTTTAAGCCCTCTAGTTTATGCTGGCAGGTATTTTCATATCAGTAACTTCATCTAACTTTAATTGAACTCTAGTTTTCTCAAAGTTCCCACTGAGGTCTTCAGCTGTGCAGTAACATCTCAGTGGTTGATAGCATCCTACATTTTCTTAGCAATTTTCTAAAATGGTTTATTCTTGATTTCACTATATCTTAATTCTATAATTTCCTTTTTTTTATATAGTAGTTTATTTTTTCACAACGAACAGCTAAACAGATACGTAGACTCTTATTTCAAAACAGGATTATGATCCAAACATAAGAAACCGTGCCTCCTGCAGGTTTCCCTGCCACAAACATGACATGCAACCAAAGGTAAAAATAAACCTTGTCAGACACATTATAGGATTTAAGGAATATATGCTAATAATGTTTTTCATGATTCTACAAAGTAGCTCAGACAAAGGCTGCTCCTGTTTGGTTCTGCCAAAGGTTATATTCTGAAACAACTTGATGACTGTAAGCCTTAACGTTGCATGTTTGGGCAGCAGTTTGATTTATTTCAGTGAACTTGCCAAGGTCTGAAGCTCTGCTAAATGAACCTTGCTCAGTGATCATCACTGTTTTACATGCATTGCATGCTACATGAAGCAGCACCCTCTGTTGTGCTTGATTCCCAATGTGACAGGCCCCCTTTCAGAACTAAAAGAGAAACTCATTCACCACATATATTCAGTATATGCTTCTCTGGTCAGACTGTCAAGTGGGACTGCTGGGATAAAAATATTTTATATTAAAATATAGCAAAACTGCCTATGTAGACAGAGAGATGAATTATTCCTCTTCATTTTATATATATAATTAAATGGAAGACTCCAAGAGATGCCATCACAAAGAGATACCATCAGAATGGTGCCTGAAAACATAATGCTAAATTATGTTTCATTGACCAAAATGGATCTTAGTTTTTGCAAATAATGAAACCTAGTAGCAGCAAAACTTTTAAACTATGAATGTATTTATTTATATTCCTTTGAGAGGCTGACAGCTGAGTTTACAAAACACCTAGATAAGCACAAAAATATTCATGATGAACTTGTCACCAGGGATTTTCATTTACTACAGGATATGGTAAATCTGAGTCATAGCTTATTATCAAAATACATGAAGCTATATTTTTGTGTTTGGTTAACCAGGCATATTTTTAAAATAATACATATATATTCTTAGTCAGGTTAGGCAAATTATGCTAGCTTTTATTAGGAATTCACATTTTCTGATACCACACTAAGCAACTACAACTCATGATAATTTAACCCTACATTTTAGAGAGAACAAGTAATTGAGTCTTACTGCTTTTTACTTTGGTCATCAGCAGACTTTATTTCAGAGTGATCACCATCTCTGTGAAAGTGAGAAAGACCTCAGAATTAATCTAATTGTTTGATCCAGCTTAAATATATTAAATGGGTTATTTTTTTTTATGTTGAAGAAGATAAAAGATATATGCATTTCACAAGTAGGATTCCTGACTATGCTAACAATGTGTCACAATTATTTCACATCCTAAGTGTTTCGTTAGTGAGATGCTACCAAAAAAATTACAAGCTAAGTTCCTTACGGTATTGTAGGATAATTCATACTGGAATTCAAGTACCTTGGGAGGTCTCTAGTCTGACCTCCTGCTCAAAGCAGGGACAGGCCTGATCACATCGCTCAGGACTTTTTCTAGCCAGGTCTTGAAAACCTCCAAGGACAGGGATTGCAACCTCTCCAGGCAACCTGCTCCCCTGCTGTACATTCCTCCTTATACCCAGTCTGAATCTCATTTCAGTTTATGACTGCTAGGTCACATTGTGTTGTCATGCTACAGGTGAAGGGTCTGCCTATGTCTTCTTTTAACTTGATAATATAATTTCATTCAGTACAGGCATCAGCATCATGAGCTGTGGAAATGGCTGAGTTGCCAAAGTGTCTTATTTGCTTTGTAGTTATAATCCAGCCCAGATCAAACAACTGTTGTTATCTAGGGTTGTGTACACTCTCTAGGACCATATGACCACATTTATACTAGTAACTCATAAATCACTAGCTGTGAGAAAGCTAACTTCAAGTAATAGTTTTCATATATTAACATATATAATCTATATAATGTTTTTACATTTATATTAAATGGCTCATAATTAAAAATTACAATATCATCAGTTGAATAATTGTTTAAGATTTAAAACAGGCCAACGGGTTCTCATTTGAAAATGAATCATGATACTAAGGAATAAAAGAGGATTTAAAACACCTATTTATGATTTCCCATTTTTTGTACTTGAAGGACAATTTTTAGTTCAATGGAGCATTTCACATTAAAGAACTTTGATGGTCATGCACTGACTTCTTAGAGTTCCAGCAAGATAAAAGTCAAGTGCTACTTGTGTTTCTTCCACCCTGAATTATTTATATTTATTAGGCTGTGTTTAATAAGGAATTTTAAAATATTAAAATTCTATGGTTTAAATAAAAAATAATTTTGACTTCTCCAATCCATTTTACACAACAGAACCTATTAATACTAATACCCAGTCAACAACCAAATTTTATACATATAGAAGGAAAAGATTATGACAGCCTTGCCTCTTATTTTTCTGACCAGCAGTAGTTAATTCAGTAAAATCCTCAGGGTCTTTTCCTCTGAAAAAAAAAAAAGTCAAACAAATCCAATTGTTAAAATGGTCCCTCTATCTGGGAAGAGATAATAGGTAGGAAAAGAAATAAATATATTTGTGCACATAATTAAAATGAAAAAGGTAAAATGTTAGTTAAGTTTATGTTCAAAATTTTCAAGCACCTATATTATTGACCATAATAAGAAAATATACTATGTCTACTGTAAAATAGGTGATCACTTGTCAACAACATTTATGTGCTGCTACTGTTTAGAACATAATTATTGAAGTTTTCTGTAGAATTCTGCTGTTAGGTGTGACAAATATTACACAGCTCTTACTATCACAGACTCCTGGCAGTTCCTCCATCTCTGCATGCTGAAGGGCTATTTACAAGAAACTTGGCCTGAAACACACTGAACTGATGGGGTGTTCAAAAACGCAAGTTCAAGCTGTTCTTTGTGGATCACTACCCTTGCTGACTGAAATACTTTGTTATACCCTGTTGATGCAACACTCACCATCCATGAGTTCTACAACATTTTGTTTAATGCCTGTTCTCTAAATATATTACAAGATTTCTTTAGTAGTCTTATAGAGGAAGCATATGAGGCAGGCATGGAAGATTGCCATAGATATTCCTTGTTCAGCTGATAATGCATATGCCAGTTAACTATTCTGTATGTTTATATTCATTGTTTTGTATAAAGAATGCTACTGATTAATCTATAAGCGTTTTACAGATTTGCAACATTACCTTTTCTGACATTCTCATCGTTACAAACTACTCACTGCCTTAGAAAAGTAGGGCCTGAAAAACTTTGAAGACTTACTCCTTGTCTCTTGTGAAAGAAGTTGGATTCTCTTTGATGAGATTACCAAGACCTTGGTTCCTTTAGAGACAGAACAGAAAACAGATCAAATCACAATTAGTATAGCTAGCTGTCAATTAGTCAAATTAAACACTCACCTAAAAATAAACTGTAATTGACACATTCTTTATGAAAGGCAACATTTAATTTATGAAAATTTCAAGGCATACATCACTTTAGTAATTCAAAGATATTCATAGACAAAGCCATATGCCCCTCGTATGCACATAAGCACACACTTAAGGACCAAATAATGTTTTGAAAAAAGCAAGTTATAGCTAACATTGATGCCAAGAAAGATAATTCCTGCTGAATGTGCATCATGGACAACTTCAAAGGGTGCCTGACCTCCGACATGCTATGATATTAAAAAAATCTTTGCCACATAATACAATCCGCCAAGTATTCCTAATACGTGCATGAGCAATTTCTCATCTGAAAAGCAATTATGGACTAAGTCTTTCTGGCTAAATCAGTCAAAAAGTCCACCAGTCTATTTGGTAGGCTATCTAGACCAGCCCCTTCCCAGTTTAACTCTCTCTTCTCACAAGAAATTTCATGTTTAAACTGAGGAACACTGAAAACTTGTTACATTCACTGATTCTTGAAATTCCAAAAAAGAGATGAGATGTGATTTAATATTACTGTGTGACGTAGGAAAAAAAAAAGTCTTCCTTGTATTAGCTTTTGTTGGTTAATTAATTTTATTTTTTTAACATTAAACTAACACTAAACATGCATACATATATATATGTATACACACACACACATATATAAACATACATACATATATATATGTATATACACGCACATATATAAACATACATTTTTATTTGTTGTATTTTTAATAGTTAAGTTGCATTTATATATATATATATATATGCATTTATATATATATATATATATATATAAATGCAACTTAACTATTAAAAATACAAGGAGAGCCTACAGCCATTCAGTTAGAATTCCATGCCAGTCATGAATAAATCTACATTTTATATACTTTTGCAAATTCTCTTTGTATTATTAGATATTTCACACTTTTCAGAGTTTTCCTCCATAAGATGGAGTCTTGAGGTTGAGCAAACATAATTTTTCCTTTATGAAATGGATGGCAAATTGCTTCCAGAGTACTCAGAGGCAGCAACTCTAAAATGATAAGTCCAATAAGACCTCAGGTAGTTACTTTGCTAACCTATATTTTTGCAATTTTTATTAAGAAAAAAACTCCAGCTGTGCATGCATTTACTTGAGCAAAATGCACATTACTATTCTTGCTTCCTGCATCCTCCATTCCTTTATGTTCTTAGAGATATTCCAAATATGCATCTCAAGCCTTTTATAAAGCCTACTGAAACTTTACAATTGCATCTACCTCAGCTGTGATCTTTCTATGCTAAGCAACTCTCACATATCTATCAGCCTCAGTGTTGCACATTCACCCAAAACACAGAAAGAAAATCTGGGACTCCTGTTCATCCTGGCTGAAATCATGGGATTATACACAGTTTATTCAGCAGGGTAATCTGTAGCCTTTCTGTTTACTTCTGCTGACTTTCACAGCGTGGAGCAACAGAAAGGCTGTCACAGTAGCAAAGCTATGCCCTGCAGGTCAGCACGCTCCTATGTCTGATTTTCAAAGGAATATAAGCATTTGGAGAACCAAATTCCAATATGCTGTTTATGAGGCTTAGCTCAGTAAAAGAGATATGTTTGAAATTATTACTCACAGTATACATATAAAATTTTTTTTTCACTTTTTAGCAAATTTCAATGTAATATTTTGCACTAATTCCTGGGGGGGGGGGGGGAGGGGGTGTGTGTTTTCTTTCAGAAAAGACACCTAGCTATAAAAATAATCAAACAC
This sequence comes from Indicator indicator, assembly GCF_027791375.1. Classification (NCBI taxonomy): domain Eukaryota; kingdom Metazoa; phylum Chordata; class Aves; order Piciformes; family Indicatoridae; genus Indicator; species Indicator indicator. Next base: position 46,790,645 of record NC_072010.1, on the reverse strand, counting down.
AGTAGAGATAAAATATGCTCCCACCCCAAGGCCCAAATACTAGAACTTCTTTTGTGTTAATCTTTGTAATAAATGTTAAAAGATCTCAGTAGCTTTGTATCAAATATTGCACAACTGGGTTACCGCTATAGGAATTGATGGTAGGCCACTGGGAAGCTATATCACTTGTATACTTGTTCTTGTTGTGGGTAACATTTTCCTGTCAACAGGGAGGGAAGAAACTCCCTCAAGATCAGCAGGAAAGATTCTGACTTTTAAATAATGATCTTTTTAAGTTTTCACATGCATTTTAACAGTCTTCCCAGGTAACTTCAGATTTTCTCTGTCTTAAATTGCTCTATTCACTTTTCATAGCTTTCAAACAAAAGGCAAAGGGAAAGGGTAGAAAAAGGAAAAAAAAAGGAAAAAAAAGGAAAAGGAAAAGGAAAAGGAAAAGGAAAAGAGAAAAAGAAGAAAGAAAAAGAAGGAGTTAGCTTAAATAGTCCATAGTTCACCTTGACCTACAACCTATTTGAAAATGATGGGAAAAAGTAATTTACAAACTTCTAATAATTTGATAATTATTTCTTCAGAAATGGGTTTACTGGCGCATATTATCCTTGCAACTCAAGCAAGTTAGTTCACTTCTGTAGAGTTTAAATCATCACAACTTCGCTGCCAACAGCATTTTTTTACTTCTTCATACACTATTTTTGGTGCTTTGAGTATTCCAGTACAGTGGCTGGCTTACAAGGAAGATTTTACTTTCTCTCTAAAGGGATAGTAACAAAAGTAAGTCTAGGCTGCTTGTGCACTGCTTGTCAACTAGCAGCCTGATTTATAGAATGCCAGCACTGAAGAGTCCCAGTACATGAACAGAAACAGTGGCAGCCGAAAATTAAAGCACAAAAATACATGCTGCTGACATGTTCAGCTATGCTTCATGGTTCCTATGGAACAAAACTTCTGTAAAACATAACCCTTAGATATTATTATACCAGTAACACTTCTCAAACTTTCATCCTCTTGACACATCTGCTTGATGCGACTGAAGCAAGTAATTGGGGCTGACGTATTGCAAGTTCCTTGCCCCGAGGTGGTTGGCTAATGCACAGAGGAGGTCATAGGAGAGACAACTTCAAGCTACCGGCTGAAGTTACTACTTCATACACTTCATAGCAACTAAAGCTGAAGTTTGAGAGCTGGCATTTATAAAATGTACTTATAAAATGTAAAGCAGGGCAAGCTTCAAGAAATAGTCAAAATGTATCTGATTAGGTACAGGGAATACTTTTGCTGATTTTTCTAATCTCTCATTAGCAAATCTGTGTTTACTTTAGCGATAACACACTGGTCACCACTGTTGATAGCACTACATAACTTAGTCTCACACTGAAAGCTAGAGTGGATGTGCAATAGGTAGTCTAAACCAGAATTTCAGTTTAGGTTTTGTTTAAGAGGTTTTGGCATGCTAAAAATCAGCAATGCTATTTATACCTTTTATAATACTTCTAAAAGAGATGTCATTTATTAAAGTGGGGAAGAGACTAACCTATATATTCAAATATTAAAGAAGCTCTTTGAATATCACAATATCAGATGCAGTGAAAGGCTGTTATGGGGAAGTCTTTTCAACTGCAAGTATATCTGTCATTTGAAAAACAATGTCCAATTTCAATGTCCAAGGCTGGCTGAACCGAATTCATACTTCTCACATCTGTCAACAATGTTTAAAAATATACACAGTGATGGAAATCAGCAGCATAGAACTTCTACACCAAGCAGTTTAGACAAACTTGGGGAAATCTCTTTCAAATACAGCAGGTGGCTTGCAATAGATGCTGCCATTTTTCCGTAGGTCGTTCCAAGGGATGCCACCTCTCAGCACTGAATTTTCAGAGACAGCCACTATATCACTTTGAACATTTTCCCTAGGGTGAGTATATTTTGAAGTGGATGAGAACAAGATAGGTCATACAGCCTTGCAGGAGAAGATGGTGTGGATTGCTCATAAATTCTAGAAGATGAAATATTTTAATACAGGCACAGGATGTGACTGGAATTCTTTAGGACCACCTAACTTAGGATAACAAATACATATTTTTAAAACGTGTATAAAAAATACTTGGAACAGAGACTCTTGTATCACAGTTTGTATGAAAGGACCAAGTATTGAAAAAAAAATTATCATGAAATTAAGATATTAAGACCCAGGTTAGGACCTAAGTGCACTTTTTTATCATCATTGAAATATGGAAGACAGCTCTATTGATTAATTGACTTTTCCCTTTGTAAATGACCACCTCCAGACGCAGGTCTATTCTGCCTTTAATGTCCTCTTGCAGAAAAATACTTAAAATAGCACTATGAATCTACGAGAAAGCCCCACTCTGAAGGGCAGAAAACCTATGTGCAACCAGGCCACTGTGGGCCTCATGCTATAAACTTGTTAACCGTAAATTTTGCTGCTGCTCTCTGCTATTTTGCCTTTAGCTGCTTGTATGAAATAGGATTAGAAATTTGACAAATAATGAATAAAGACTAGCAAAATAAGAGGCTGGCAAAGAAGATAACTAAAATAGGTTCAAAAAAAAAAAGCTGTCAAGGCAGACTGCATGCAAAATTTATGGCTTGGTTTAACAAGATACTCCTTTTCTGTCATATCTTGGACTCCTACGTCTCTCAGACACAAAGAAAAAGGGAAACTATTTAGGGCTTGTATGACAAGCTTTCCAGAAATTTGCAAATTTTCAAAAGTTTAATATTTCTGACCCTGAATCAATGTCAACAAATGATTCTTCATTTACAGAACAATTCTTTTTTCTGTTATCCTACTTTACTAATGCTAGGCATCCAATGTCTTCCATGATTTAATGTCCAAGAGAAGAATGAATGTCTTCAGTAAACAATCTTTAAAAGTACAAATATGAACGTATGATATAAACACAAAGCTTCTTTTTTGTCTTTAATGCTCTGTATTAAGTACTTAGAGAAATTGAGTGTTTACATTTTGTTTTGACTTTCAGTCTGCATTTGATTTCTGACTCAGTTCACTTGAGATAAAGATCTAATACTTTTCAGTCCTTCTGTTCTGTGAGATACTCAGTGGATAATAGTGGCTTAACTGGTGACAAATCAGATCACCATCAAAAAGGAAACCAAACAAACCCCATCCAGCCATTCAAGCACAGCTAATAGTTTTTTTGGTTTGGTTTGGTTTTAGTCTTGAAAATATTCAGGTACAGTTTCAAAAAGCACAGAAACAGGAAACATGAAACTTTTGTGATACCATTAATTGTTGGATGAAGACAGTGAAAATCTTTCTAATGTTTATATTTGCAAATTATGAAGGCAATGAAGAAAACAATAAACAAAAAGATATTTTAGAAAGTTTGATCACATTTTTCTGACTGTCTTCAGGGTGTGCCCAAATTGAATTTGATCCTGGCATGTGTGGTAAAGAGTAAGAAATAAAATTTTAAACACTACCCAGCCCTGCTCTTGAACTTTAGGTATCAGGCAGGAGAGAAAGTGACCACAACTCCCTAGTCATTCAATGAATGCTTACATAGCCCATAAATGTCTTGCTGAGCCCATTTATAGTTCCAGATGTTCCCTAATTCTGGAAGGCATTCTTGTCCTGTTACCTAGATTTTCATCTTCCCTCTTTGCTGATACAAAAATCATGTCACATGTTACTCAGGCACCAATATTGTAGGTGTTGTTTTATGGACCAGAAAACTGAAGGACCACACAAATTTCAGAAGACTTAATATAAGGTCTTTAATCAGTGAGGCATTTCATGTCAAATCCCAGGATACTCAGTGAGGTTTCAGATCTGCTCCCTCTGTCATCCTCCGCATAATCATTTGCAATCCAGAGGCAGATTTATTAAAGGAGTCATACACAGTATTTTTCACAGATCTCTTTCTGGTTTCTGATTGAAAGCCCTGAGCAGAATTATGAAAACTTCTAAAGTGACCCCCTATTCCTAATAGATGATATTATAAGAGCTATAATATTTCTGAATGTGATATCAAACAAGATGCGTATGTTGTCCTTTCTTCAGGGATCCCTCCCAATGAATACCTACAAAGCATTCTGATCAACAGCTTCTTGTTCTGATGGAACATATTCTGATGGAATATGCAAAGACCATGCTAACCAAGTCTGACTAAAACCTTAAGGGCATTTCTGACCTAGTCATGTCAGCACAGAGGAAGACAAAACCAACTGATTGCCAGCTGTACCTTCCAAATCTGAACAAAAAGTGTCTAGAGAAGATTAAGTATTTCAGGTATGTCAGTGGATAACACTTCATAGGTCTGGCTGAATTTTTATCTGCTATCCATGGCTGTTTTACTGTCCCTATGTCAGACCTTGTTATGCATAACTGAGAATGAATAAAGAAGTTCTTTGAGAAAAAAGTGACATTTATTCCAAAGCAGTGTGAATTTGCTTCGCCATCGCTATGCTCGCTTATTGTGCCAGGAGCCCTCATTCATACCTTTCATCAATAACAGCTGAGGATGAGGGAACAGAAGAGGTCTGCAGTCAACTGTGAAAGCCAATTTATACTGTGCCCAAACCAGTGTAATGCTTAGCCCTGAGGATTTTGGAGTTAAATACAGAGGAAGAAGCTGTTGATCAGAATATTTTATAGGAGGTGAACTGGGAAAGAGCACTAAAAAAAAGGACAACTTAGTTTTGTTCGGTATGTATGACCCTGTAAACACTGTATTAACCTTTGTTAGGAATCAGGGGTTTGGATCTCTTCACATAAGCTCTACAACAGCAAATAATTTGTATTGTCATGCAGAAAAGCTGTAAACCAGCATGTCACTGAATGCTGAATCTGTCAGAATTGAGAGGCAGAAGGTCCCTGTCATTAGAAAGTGCCTTCTGCTGTAATGAAAAAAATGTATCAAAAATTACTGTATTAATTTGTACTGTGGAAAAAAAGTTTAGAAAGTGTAAAGCCAGTTCACTTTACCATAATAAAAAAAAAAATTGTTATTGTAGCCGAAGGAAGATCTGGTTGTAGTTATAACTACTGAATTATGAGTATGCCTACTTCAGTCCTGTTTTAGAATCCTTGCTTCCAGCATTTTTTGAGTGACACAGGTGTCCTTCAGAACATTTTTCATATCTCCTGAAGGTCTCACTAAAAAGTGAAAGCAAATAAAGACACCACAATAGAAAAGTCACATAGGAATACCTGGTGTAGGAGTCATGCCTTTTAATTCTGGTCATGTAAACTTCACTCTGACCTAAGGTAATTCTCTAGGATGTTTCTCATTGCTGTTGGGAGTTGCTTGTCTCTCTCCATGGGGTATGTAAAGGCACCACGTATTTGGCCAATGCCTCAAAATGTACCTATATGCTCTCAGTTTTGTGCTCTTTGCAACATTAGAACAATAGAAGTTTTATCAATAAATATTCGGTTTGGAGACCTTACACACTGATTTTAATTCCATTGGTTTGGAAAACTCCAAGTTGATACCAATTTGCTGACATTAAAAAAAAAAAAAAATGGAGAAAACCTCTGCATCTTATTTTTTTCCACTCTTCAAAGTTGCCAAATTTTGATAGACATAGAAAAATGTGTCCTACTTAGAAGATACATTTTGAGCACAGGTAATTAATGTGCTGTTCTTCCATGATCTTTTGTAATTAAAATTGGTAAGATATCTCAGGTCAGATAGGAATATCATTAAAGAGGGGCATAATACAAACAGTTTTACAGCATGGTTTAAATTTGCTACTAACAGGAGTAATTATAGCAAATTATCCTATGCAGTATAGGAAAACCTTGTACAGAACTAATGTACAGTGTACTTTACTTTATAGATATTGAAATGCTAAAAAGCCAAGAATATAGTATCTGTTTATTTCTGTCAGAAGGATGTTCTAATTCCTTGGTTTTGATGCCTAGAAATTGCCACTGTCACCTACATATATACAAACACACAGCTGAAACCTTTTCTTCAACCTCACTCTGTTCTTGTTGGCACACCAAAAGGACATGCTGCATGGTGAAGTTTCTACAATATGTTCTGTGCCTCTACAAACTAATAGCCATTCACTGGTAGCAGACAATGTCACTATGGATGCTTTAAGAGGTGAGTGAGATCTCTAAGTTCTTATACAGCCTGTGTTACTATCATCTCAAAACCATCTCCTCGAGTATTTCCAACACGTATTCTGAGATATCTATGAGAAATAAAAGCTAAATGTATTATTTCTACAATTTATGAACTCTTGGGAATGTGACTGGTTATTCTGCTTCTTTTGGTGGTAATACCTTTGTTACTGCACTGGCAAATGTAGCTCACTGTGCCAAATACAGTTACCTTCTGTAGAGGCCATACTCTAGGAAGCAGCTCAGTTGAATGCAAGTGAGCCCCATATAAAAACATTTTCTAGAAAGAGACATTTTTACATCCCAACTAATGAAGGATTGACTAAAGCTGTGTTGAACACCCTCAGGATGTTTGAAGTGGTTTAACAAGATTTCCCACAGAACAGGGTTCTTCTTAAAAAGGAAGGTTTTCAAGCATCTGCATCTAAAATGATTGCTACAGTTCTGTAATGGAAGAGCACAGAGAGAGAATCTTGGATCTCCACTGAAGTGGAAATAAAACATGGAAAGAACTTCACGAACAATGAATAAAAGACCCATTGAGTGAATCAGAAAACGTCTCTGTATGTATCCAGTGCAGTGCTCGTATGCTGCTGCATTTTTGAGGTACCAAGAGGCCTGATTCGAGGGTGATCTATTATCTAAAAAATACACAATTATTAGACAGTGATACCTTTACTTTTGCTGGATCATAGCCTACTTATGTTGTCTAGAGCACCTATAGATGCCCTAACTAATCATGAGATCACAGAATGCCAGGTTGGAAGGGACCCCAAGGATTATGTGGTCCAACCTTATTAGGTAATTGTATGGTTTAAATGAGATGGCCCAGGACCATGTGGAATGTCTATTCCCAACTGTTAATCTTATCCAAAAGATGGAGATCCACAAGTCTATATATCCAGATATGCTATGTATTTTATTATATAGTCAGTGGATGCCATGGCTAACTTGAAAACCATGCAAAAATTGTTTTTTACATTAACTGAATCAGTGTTAGGCCTTGCATGGAACAGTACAGGATGAAACTTACACTTTTAGCCAAAAGAGACAGTATCTGACCTTCTTTTTGGGAAATCCATTCCAAAAGATTTTCCTTCTGTTGCTGGCCAGTTTGATAGAAAGACAATTGTCATTTTCCACTTATTTTAATACTGAAATGAATTCATTATTCATTTTACATCCCTATCAGAATCCTGAGAGAAAGATAATTAATCAACTAAGTATGACTTTAAAAAAGCATGACCTGCAAATCTTTCCATTCTAAGTAAAAATACGGGGAATTAATGGCTGTAAGATGAAATATTGTTCTAACAAATGTCCGTCTTGCCAGAAATATTTTTCATGTAACTGTCTACTTCCTCTATGTGACACAATCATTTTTTGCCCAAAGTGTAGTGTATATATATATATGACATCTCAAAGAGAAAAAAAGGCACTTCTGCTGGCAGCTACTTAATGTATTTTTGGTTAGTGTAAATTGAACAAAAATCTCTAGTTTTGTGAAGCTAACACAGCAGCAGCAGATGGATGATATCTGAAGCACAAGCCCAATGTAAAGAGATTATAGCAAGAGAGAGGGATGAATTTTGCCCACCACCATTACAGGCTACTTATAGTTTATATACTGACACAAATAGCTGTAGCACCAGCAATGTTACCATAGAAACTTGTAGACCAGTAAAATATTCCTCCAGCTCTCCACCAATGGAGGGAGGGGAATACAAAGCTTGATATGGTAATGAGAGACAGCAGGGGATGATGAATGTGAATAGATTGAGGGTGGGGATTAAGTAAGACCTTAACAAGCCTTTAGGAGTGAAGAATGGCTTTGACTTCCCTAGTTAATACAGTGGCCTATTTAATTCTCTAAGATCTCTCACATTTGTTGACAGGAAAATGTTTCACTGAAACATTGCTATTTTTTTCCCCAGGGATTACATTGTCAGACATCTTTTGGGTGTTTTTCTTAATTATTTTGCACTGTTTTTGCATACCGTGGGCTCTCAGGGAGGAGAGTATGATTAAAAATAATACAGATTGGGGATTCAGACCTCAGAAAACTGAACTTTATGAATCAAATTAAATAAAGTTAGCTAATTTAGACTGATTTTAGTATCTGCATTGTTTAGTATTTTCAGGTAAAAACTGAAAAATGAGTTACTGTAATTGTCAGTACATATCTAGAAATCTCTAATTCACTCACTTTTTAACTGCACATTCAGGCATTTTATTCTCATTGGAGTCCAATTTCTTGCATGATTATTGCTGATTGTTTTGAAAAATGTAACTTCTCCATCAGTGGACAACCTTACATTTTGGTGGAATTCCATTTAAAAAAAAAAAAATGTTGTGTCTTTTCCACGAGTAATTTTCATGTATTCTGTACTGTCTCCATTTAAAGAGTGAGACAGAGTTCTTTAACACTTCTCAAAGGAGTTAAATAAAAACACTCCACTCAGGATTGGATAGAATTGGACAGTTTAAATGGAAAAGCTATTCATAACTACATATTACAGGGCAAAGCATATAAAATACACAAATCCATAATATATATTACATACTAAGAACTAACTTCTCCCCAGCCATGCCTTAATACCCAGACCTATGCATTCTTCCCCCCCCCCCCCCCCCCCCAACCTTGCCCATACCTCCTTACATTAAGCCCAACCAGGCCAGGGCTGCATAGACAAAATCAGTCAAAATTCTCAAGGCTGCAGATAGGCCCAAAAATTCTCCCCCATACTAGAGATAAAAGCTCACGCTTTCCCAGGAGCAGAGAGAAGGGAGAAAAGCGAGAAAGCTGCCTGTACAGCCAGCTTATAAAGAGAAAAAGATAACAGAATTATGGGATAGGATAACAATTTTACACTTTCCAGTCCATCCCTGGACCTCTCTGGTTCCTCCTGGAAGACTTCTCTATGGATCTCAAGGGCATCCAGCTTCAAACCATAACATGTACATTAGTATATGTCATCTAACTCATACCACAAGAATAAGTCCCTCTGTTTAAACATACCAGTTTTGTCACCCTAGATGGTATATGTTGGGTTGTTAATATTTAAAACGTTAACGTTGCAATGCACAAGTTAATTTCTTTTTTATACATAGCAGTGTGTAGATGTTGCCTCTTCCACAATTTGTTGAAGACCACTACAGTTCATCTGTACAGTTCATCCATACCACTACAGTTCATCTGTGCAGTTCATCCACACTACTACTACAGCTCATCTGTTTCCAAACATTTGCAGCAGCTATCTGTATGCTGCTCTTTAAGATGCCGAGTAGGTAAACCGAAAGCATCAAAAAATGAAACATCAGCTATAACTTAGCAAGTCAATGAGATGGAACTCAAAGTTTGTACTTCTACACCAATTGTTAGAACTAGACATATGCTGCATTTATCACACACCATGTCCAGATGAGCTATTAAATATGAAAATTAAACAATTTCACTTAATATCACATTTATCAATGTTTATACATGTAGATATTTGATTATATGTGCTTATGTTACCTTGCAGTAGCTTGATTGCCCTCATCAGTCTTTGATTTCTGAGGGGTCATCTGTTCTGATGGTAAGGCAGCCCTGCAGGAGGAATGGTGAAAACATACTTAAGGCACAAGATACTTAGAAATGCATTATATTATTTAAATGGATTATCATTGTGGATATTACATTTCTTAAAATTGTAACCACAATGAGCTTAGATTTTCGTTGAGAAAATTTTGTTTCATTGGTTTTTTTTAAGTATGTTATAAAAATATAGAAATATAAATAGATATGTAATGGTTTACTTCAACAGATTACTGCAACAGATTACTGCATCCACTCAGCCTTTTGAAAAATGTATATTCTAAGACTAGGAGTTTTGTAAGTATGGATAAAGTATTAAGCAGCGTTCTTTACTTTTTTTCAAAATTATTTTAGTAACGGGACTTTTAAATGCATTTCTACTACCTACTTACTAAATTTTACTTATTTAGTAAAGACCTACATTTTACTTATATAGAAAACTACTGACTTTTAAAAAACTAAACAAGTAAAATATTACACATCACTATTTTTATTTATTTACGTGAATAGTCAGATTGCTCAGTACAGGAATACTAAAATTAAAAGAAATTATGAGAAAGGGAGAAGGTGGCTGATGCAGTTGGAAATGAAAGTTACATGCTTTAGAGAACCTTTCTATTAGGATAGCAACTAAGCCATAACAAGTTCTGCAGCTTTCTTAATTATAAGCCATGAAATTACAGGTTGTTTAAATAATCTTTTTGTAGTTTGGACCATGTAAAATGTACATTTAATTAATGAAATAATGATATCTTTTTTTTTCTAAAAATCAACATTTACAGACACTCAAATGGGTTTAGAGTACTCTATTTCAATTCAACTTGTGTTAATGGCTTCTATTGCAAGCCTTTACATGTGTACGGCTTTTTAATTTGCCACTTTCCTTTTCTTCACTTGGCTTGTGCTCTCTTTTTCACTCTTTCTTTAGAGCATCAATTTTATATAAAGGAATATTTGCATTAGCAATATATATATAACTATGGGAATAAAAGTGTGAAGCAGTTTTTAATTTCTTTTGTGCAGTTACAGTTGTTTTTTTCCATTTGAATAAATATCCAATGAAATGTTTAAAGCTATGGGAAAATAATTACATTTCCACAAAGAATGAAGTCCTCTTCATGCGCTTCTGTGACGCTGACTATGGAGGAACCCTCCCAGGTAAATTATGCAGTCTTTGTATTATACATAAATGCAAAGTAGTAATCAAGGTTTGTGCACAGGAGTGTGCTGCATTTCTAAATATGCTGAGAAAAAAAAGTACGCACAACGTACATTTTTGGTGTCTCTGAAGTTTCTGAAGTGGTCCTAGAGAAAGGAAAGCGTAAACCTTTCAGAAACCAAGTACCAAAATGCTAGCGTTGAAGCACTTTGCAAGACTTTACATCAATCAACAGCAATTCATTTTACGTGTCCTTCTCTTCAAGATGGTATCTTTCTTTGTTTCTTAATGTGGAACATCACATATATAACCCAAGTTAGTGTAAGTTACTGTAATATTAAGTTCTAGTCATATTATTTGTATGTTACTAAGACAATCATTTGTATGTTAGTAAGATAATTAACAGTTTCCAGTCGAACGCTCTGATGAATAGTGCTTAGTTTTCAACACAAAATTCACAAACAAAAAACTCTGTTACAGTGAGCTGCTTATGTTCTTAACTTCAGTTACAATTTCTGTGAAGTGTGTTTAATCAGCTTGGAACCAACGCAAAGCACTCCAGAAGTTTACATGTCATGCTTGACTGTAAAAGGCTAAATAATTTCTGGCAATCAGAAAAGAAAGTAAATAATAAATCTGGACTAAAACAATTCTGACTACAAACCCATGACTGCTGAAGTCTCTTCCTGAGGGTTGCAGCATAATCAGCCATTGTCATATTTGATGTAAAGCCACAGCTCTTTGCTTTACCCATCCTTTAATGCTCATAGTAACCTTTTGAAAGCGGTTATTAACATCTATGCATAGCACTTTATTTCCTGAATAAATAAAGCTCACAAGCAAGTAAAAGGATTTCCTTTGATGACTATTATTAGTCATAGTAATATGCCCAATTTGAAGTCGCTTTCACATCTTTAAAGCACCTTTAAAAGATAAACAAATCAATCATTTAATGCCCGTCACTGCTTAACTAACTTCCTTTGGTGACATTGTTGTTAGATGATCCAGAAAAGGTCATGAAAGCTTCAGAAAGACTATGTCTATATTTTGCTCTTCTCTGAACTCTGCACAGAGAGTAGAGGAGTAGAGAGTGTCGAAAAAGCACAGGATTTCCATCTTTTTGTTGGAATCTGAGCAGATGCCATGTAGAGGATTCATCCTAGCCCGTGCTTTTGAAATTACCTTGATTATAGTGAAAATTTAACATGAAACCAGATAAATTTGCCACAGCTGACATATTTAAATGTATTTAGTAAGTACTGACTTAAAAGAAAATAGACTTTAGCATCTTCAGCATCTTTCCTCTGGGTGGTATGTGACTGAATCTTGGTCAAGCAGATGGACAGAAGTAAACACAGAATAAGATGAAAAATAACCGCTAAACTTGATTTTAAGGATTAATCTTAAAGTCTTCCAGTGACACAGATTCCATAAACTCCCTAGGCAACAGTCTACCAAGGAATCATACCTAGCACAACGTGTCTCTGGAGTTCTGTTTAACGTAATGTTTATCATTGATATGCATGAGTCATGTGGAGGCTTCCCAGATTAAAACTAGGGAAGCACAAGGCCATACTGCAGCAAACAGGTGACCTAAGCAACAAATATCATGTAAGTTCATTCACAAATATTTTAATCTATCCATATTCTGTTTTTAGATGGGCACAAAACAAACGTTTTCTGATCTGACAGAAAGCAAGCACAGCTTTAGAAATAAATATTAAACACACATTTGCAAGTAACTTTAACATGAGCTTTTCTTCTGCTCTATTTCTTGGACACCTTACTGAGAGATGATCTGGCAGATCTGAAGGTTTCATCCACACCATTAACTAAAAGGACCCAAGGTTAGCTTCTGTGGTCAGATCAAATGGCAGCAGACTGCCCTTACCGCTAGTCTGTTCTGAGGCAGATTTGTCTGATGGAGAGCTCACTGGAATAGTCCAAAGCAAACCCAAGAAGAAATTATACAAGCATTGTAGAAAAATTTGGGGAGCACTCATGCTGCCTTAAGTTGCTGACAGTTCTTATACTAAGAGCTTGGTCAGTGCTGGGCATCAAGCTGCAAGTATTTAAGTATTGGATGCTTTCTCTTCCCATGCAATTTTACTCATTAAACAGTCTCTCAGAGAACTGTCTTGCTCACAAAATCATCTCTAGCCAAGAATTAGGAAATAACTCGCAATCATCAATACTTACTGTTTGGTTTCCACTATTTCTGTCTTGGTCTTACTACTTGAAACTGGGGGAGGCATCCAAGATTGCCTGTCAGTGTTAACAAATACATTATTCAGTACTAATTTAATGCTATGAGGCTGAACAGCATACTATGAACTTTAAACTGTCAGAAGTGGACTGCTGGAAGTTTTCTTAAATTTCTAGTATTTGGAAATACTGCTTGCAGATCCTTTTTAGAACATAATTTTTTTTCCCAGATAACTGAATGCAATTGGAAATAATATAGTAATTTTAATAATTATTGTGAAAAATGTTATCTTTGACTACAGGTGATCGTTTCTACAGCCTGGATGGTACAACTAAGTGGATCATTCATGGGAAGGACAATTGGATAGAGTGAACAAAAGGAAGGGGGTCAAGTATCAACCCAAACCCACATTCAGAGTAGTATTTAGAGGTCACATAAACATCACAAGCATTTTCAGGTTTTTGGGGTGGGTTTTTTTTCTCCTTTTTTTTCCTCCCCTCTCAAATGTATTAATCCAACAATAGTTTGTGAGGAAAAAGCAACTACACTACAAATGTTAGTATTCTTTCATATCTTCAAATAGCCATAAGCTTCCACCAAACAATCAGGGCTGTTAATATGGAAATGATGGCATTTTAACTTTTATTTTCATAATACCACTCATCACAATTGTTATGCATGAAATAAAGAAGAGAAAATCGCAGAAGAATAGAATTTGCTGCTAGGAAGGATACATAAAAATGTGGCTATCATAGTACATTTTAGATTAAAACACATGGTTTTTATTTTTGCCCAGATAATACTGTCTGAAATAAAAATTTTAAAGCTGTCTGTGTAACATGCAGAAAATCTTGTGGGCCATACGTAGTGCAACCACACAGGGTCAAGTTTGGTATCAGAGATTTCAGCTGACTGCAGTTACAGACAGCTACAATACTTTTAATTCAGGCACTGAAAAGGCTTACACTGGTTGAGTTCGGGGCTGCAGCAAAGAGCATCACTTGTGCTATGTCCACCAGGCTCTCAGAACTGGCTTTACAGAGACAACACTGCAGCACAATACTTCCATGGAAAACATCAGGGCATGTAAAGTTTAATTCTTGAAGCTTACTGTGGAGTTAGAGCATGCTAGAGGAGAACGTTGGTAATGTCTCTTTTATGTAATTGTGGAACATTAATGAGGATTAATAGAGTGTGTTATAACCTCTGGCAACCAAAGAGGGTAATGAATACCTTTTTTTCTTGATTGGGGAAGTTGCAGCAGTGTTTGTGGTTGCTTCATTAGGAGTCCAAGACTGTCTGTTAAGAAATACATTTAATTCATTAATCTTTAATAAGTGTATAATTTTCCATGAAAACAGGAATTATAAGAAATAATATCAGAATGATTTGACTATGAATAGTAGATAGTATGTTTATGTTTACATATTCAAACTGAAATTTTGGAAATACCTCAAAGGACGCAAGAGTTGTGACACTTTAAGCGATTCTGATGCTTAGAGTGCAGATGTGTTTTTATTCAATACACTAAGTAATCTCTGACCTCTTAAAATTTTACCATCTCTGCCTAGATTTCTGTCTTCAACTACTAAAACATTATTTGTCATAATTCGAACTTTCTTTTTTTCATTCAAGTACATCAATGCTGCTTTATTTTATTATATACCTGTAAACAAAGCTGGTATTCCTGTATATTCCTAACTATATAAATTCTAAACCAGTGATTTTTCTCATTAAGTTTATTAAAAAGTTACTGCCTTGTCCTCTGTAATTCTTAATGTAAAGGCAATAACTGAAGAACAGAGCCTTACAGATAATTTTATTGTTCTCTGGCAGGAGGAAGTATATACAGTTTAAGTCTCACTTGTAAGTCACAGAATCCATGGTAAGTCTACTAAAAAAAAAAAAATCATCTCCAGACACTAACATAACATAAAACCCAATTTATATGATGTTTCATGTGTCATCATCATCATGATTTACAAAACAAGGGTGCAAAACCATAATGTAAAAGAATGACCTCATTTGACCTTTAAATGCCAGAGATACTATTTTGAAGAGCAAATTAGTATCTCAACACTTTGAAAGGTGATATTTAATTGCTGTGCTCAGCCTTCACTAGCAACAGTATTCAGTGTCATTACTGATAGAACACTACTAACACTGGTGAAGGCACAAAGTCATATATTAAACCTTTTACATTTATAAATATGATGGCTAAGGTTTTCTGAGTTTCATCTGGTAAATAAAAATTTTGATTATGTAAGAGCACTAAGTTCTTTAGAATACAAGTTTCCAGTGTTGTGGAGTCATATTGCATACAAAAAGTGACTATCTCTGATTCTTAACAACCTTATAAACAACATGTTGAAAATTTTGTGCTAGATTATTTTAAAATAAAAATTTCTTTCATCCTGTTTTAAGTAAAAGAGTGATCTTCTTACAGAAGAAAATCTCCCCACTGGAAAAATTAGCCTATCAAGAACATAATTTTCATGTTTTGGTATTCAAGTTTTCCATTGGTGATGTTCAATGGCATTTTCTACTGAAAACATGAATTAGATTTTTTTTTCATGTAGTCTTTCCTCAGAAATACACACTCTCATCTGTTTTCAAAACAGTATTCTTTCTTTTTGTATGTAAAATACTGTGTTTCTTAAGTAATTGCTGTCCTGCATAAATCTGTAATCTAAGATGGTCTCTCTTTTTGTTTATGTGGAGAAATAGGCATCTTTAAGGAACAGATTAATTGCCCTCCAAAAGATCCTTTTTAAAACTCACTGACTATAAAAGGAGTATCATAACCTAGATAAAGATGTCTGCATTCCAGATGTCAGGTGGTGAAATGAAGCCTACTGTTAGTCCATATGCCATAAAAATAATTTCTCTATATATTCTTGGTATGTACATGTAATCAAAAGCTGTGCTAATTTACACTACTTAGATGATGATGTCTGATAAATGATACATGATAAATTATGATATACAATATTTAGTTGGCAAAGTTTCCAAAATTCATACCTGTTGCTTTGCTTATTATTCAGAGTTGGGGACTTGTTTATTTCATCAATGTCGCTTCTGCCTGGAATTCTGTCGGAAACAGAAATTATTTATAATACACACTTTAGATCTGTTTGGGTTTTTTTCTAAAAAAGCTACACTTCTAATAAAGTTAAAATACAGCTGATTACTTCAGTCTGTGTATTAAAAGAGCCCTAGTATCAAAAGAGGTATAGAGCAGAAGCTGAATTAATACAAATTCAGTGCATTAATATCTGAAGTCTAAATAGCTAACTGCAAAGACCAGTTTTAAAAGGCTGTGTTCAAAACTGATTGATATACCAAGCCTTATTGTTGTGAACAGCTAATTTATTACAACTCCTTTGGATTAGATCAGAATACTAGAAAGCAAGCAATGTTCAATCAAGCAGTACATAAACTATAACCTTTCCCTCTCCCTCGCCATTCCTTGAGATACGCAACGATCTCATCTACTTTACAGATTTCAGAAATCAATGTGATTTGAAAATTGTGTAAAATCCCTGCTAAAGCATGGTAGTGGCCTACAGGAATAACATTTATCAAAGAAGTTAGATTATTTCTGCCTGAATTAGTTATATTAAGTCATGAAATTTGCACTGAGATACAATCGCGTGATTTTCCAAGTTCTGTATGGATTCTCTGATTATTGCCTAAAACCCTTCTGAATTTTCATGGAAAGCACCATGTAACTGTTACATCTGAAACAGCTTAAGTGCTTATTTTATTTCAGCTTTCTTCCCATCCATGGAATATCCTTTAATAAGAACAGGGGGACTCTAAAAAGCTCAAATATAAAGAGATCTATGGTGAAATAGATTACAAATACTAAGATGAGTTTAGATATTCAGTTAAAACAGCTGAAACACATTTGGAGTTACAACTTAAAGAAATTACTCAGTTGTAGTTATCTATTCCCATCTATAAATTGAAGCTGTAGATGCTAGATAATTAATCCTAGAACTATAATCTGATATTACATACAAAGCATTTTGTACCCTGCTTTCAGCCAAGTATCACAGAATACTTTTGTATTTAAGGAAAAGTCTTTGACAGAGCTCTGGGACACAATCTGCACCAGCATGTGCCTTGTGCCTTTTTTAAATCTTAAATTTAATTGTGCAAATATGTCTGATGTCACAGCCAGCCTGTGACTGTGACCAGCAGTTACTCAAAAGATCACTAGAGGTCCCACTTCACAGCATTACTGAAATGCAAACATCAGCGTTTCTTCTGATTCACAGCTGTCCAATGAACCAATTTCTTTTATGTTTCATTTTGTGTTTTTAAAATCTCAGCACAATGCTTTATGTTCTATATTTGCTCATTTGAAAGATTTAAAGGGTCCATCTGGCATCCTGCTCTACTGCTGCACATTGTAGCAGAAGCTGTGGAAAAAGTGATAGAAGAGTAAGAATAATGTTAACTTCTCCTTGTACAACTTTCCAGCTTCTGATAACCAATGGTTGAAGAATATTCTCTGTTTGCACCCAGAATGCTGTCTCCAAAAGATATCTATGGATCAATAATTCAGTTAGCCATTTAACATTTTCTGAACCAATTCAAATTTCTGTCATCCACAATATCCTGTGGTAGAGGCTCTGACAATTAATGTGTTGAGCACAATGAGGGCAAAACAAATGTTCTTCCTTTTTTCTTTTTTTTTTATTTTTTATCTTTTGTTTGTTTAAATCATTACCAAAAAATTACATCTTCCAGTGCAACAAACAGAAAATATTCCTCCCTTGCTTTCTCTATATCACTCTTTTTCAAGCTGAAGAATCTTTAAGAGATAAAGACATTCTACATATGAAAGCTATCACATCCCTGTGATCACTATTTCTTACCTTCACTTTCCTTTTTTTTTTTTTTCCTCCTGATTCTATTGTGGTTTCTTCACTTAAATGCTGCATGCAGTGCAGCATTTTGCAGTGTTCAAGATGCAGTCTTCAAGATGTGCATAACAGTTTCTGATTTGCTCTCAGTTCCTTTTCTAGCAATTTCTACCATTCCAAATGATTAGATTATTAATAGACTATGAAATTGTTTCATTAGCTTCAGTCCCACCTTTTTAGATCTAATTGCCGTAATCACAGTTAGATTAGTATCATGTTGTCTGAGTTACCACATGTAGATTGACATAGACATGCCACTACATTTGCACCCGCTGTCATCAAGCTATGGATTTTATGGAGTGTTATGTATATTCTTACGATTGCAGCCAATAGTGCATTTGCATGTAGACTGAGGGAGCTAGGGCTCTTTAATTTGGAGAGGAGGAGACTGATGAGTGACCTCATTAATGGTTATAAATACATAAAGGGTGAGTGCCAAGAGGATAGAGTCAGGCTCTTCTCAGTGATGCCCAATGACAGGACAAGGAGCAATGGGTGGAAGTTGAGGGTGATGGCACACTGGAACAGGCTGCCCAGGGGGGTTGTGGAGTCTTCCTCTACAGAGATATTCAAAACCCACCTGGGTGTTTTCCAGTGCGATCGGGTATAGGTGATCCTGCTCTGGCAGGGGGGTTGGACTAGATAATCTTTCGAGGTCCCTTCCAGCCCCCAGCATTCTGTGATTCTGTGATCTGCAACCTCTCCCAAGTCCTTAATACTGAAACTGATGTTCAGATTTTGTAGATACTAGGTTAGAAAATATTCTAATCAAATAATACATTATTTGAATATGGGTATGGCAGTAATCAGGAAGCAAAAAGTTGTACTTAATATGACTTTTAGGTATGTTCTCACTGACACATTTACACATGAAATGACGAACTCAAAATTACACCTACATTCCTCAAACATTTGATTTTGGATTTGTTTTTCTTTAATCAGAATCTCAATGACTACTTTCTCATTTTGAAAACTAGCTATCAAGGAGACATTCATCCAAACAGATCTAGAGTCTTTAAATCCTTGTCTTTTTTTAATATTACAATCGTCCAAAGGAGATGCAAAGCAGAATTGTGGAAATATGTTTCAATATCTATCTTGTAAACACGTCATTCCTTAAGGCCTTTTACAGAGTAGCAGACTACTATTTTAGAGCATCTTAGCCAAACAAATTTTCCATGTGGACAACATGACTTACAATAATTCTGTAAACAGCTCTGAGAGAGCTCCAATACCAGGTTATTTTTCCAGAACCATCTACTAAAAGCAATCTTTTAGTTCCTATGTTCCAGGAACATGCTCCATTTTCAACACTGCCTTTTAGTTTTGAACAGGAAAAAAAAAAAAAAGTTATTCTGCAAACTGGTCTCTTCTAAGCTTGAAGACTTCTGTTACTATGGTTATGCTTGCCAGAAATAATTTATAAGAAAATAAGGGAGTTGTAAGTGGTGGAGAGCATCCTTCAGAGAGGAAGCAGAAGTACCTAATTTGACTGCAGGCTACAAAAAGGTGCTAAGAGAAAATTCACTGCCACACCTTTTTATGCCTTAGGTTGCAGGTTTGAGGAGATGCAGAAAACGTGGCCGTCCCTTACAGGAGTGCCTGCTGGCAATGGGTGTGCACATATTAATCCCAGAATGGCTATATTCCACAGTGGTGAGAAGACCAGAGATGAGTGAGGAAAAATAGACAACTTGACTTCAGCTTCCTTATTGTGATCATTTCAAAGTAGAACCACTATTATTAACTCATTTTATGAACATAATCTGCATTGGATATCACAAGTTTATATTCAGACCTATAATTCTTTCTTTGTATTCTCTGTCATCTGTTGTGTATTGACAACCCTTTATATTACATATTTGTGTCCATGAAAACACAAAGAGTCAGTTTACAACCTAAAATAATTCAGGCATCATAATATCTCAGCATAAAGCAAAAAGACGTAGATTAGAATAGAACAATGCTCTTCAGCAACACTAAAATCTGGAATTGTCCTATGACTTCTAAATTAGCAATCAAAGTTTCTATGCATGAAAATCAAGCCTTAAAAATAATTTTGAAGCAATGAGTATGTGGACAGGAGAGACATAGCTGATACATTTTACTTGATTTTCCAAAGAGCCTCATAGAAATTTGCTTAAAGGGCTCTTAAATAAACTGACCTCCAATGTGGTAACAGAGAAGGTCCTTACATGTGTAAATAACTGCTTAAAAATAGGAAACAAAGGTTTGGAATAAATAACAATTAGCCAGGCTGCAAGAAGGGATTGGTACAAGATTTCATGTTTTTCCATATGTTCATGAATTATCTGGAAAAGAAGGATAGAGATGTTGCTTTCCTAATGTGCCAGATTTTTTAAATGGCAGATAGCATTCACTTTTCTTAGATACAAAGTAAAGCCTGACAAGAAAAGCAACTGATATCTGAACCAACTATTATCACTCAGGAAAGAGGTCTTGAAATTGTGTAGCATTATTCAAAACAGCAAATTCAATATTATGAAGTACAAGGGAAGGAACAGCAAATGAACAATAATCTGTTGTTATACTCCTCTATATATACACAGTGTGATCCCATCTTAAATACCTGCATGGAGATTTGAATCCCCAAATCAAAAAGACTAATATCAAAATAGAAAAGTTACGGAGAGAAGGAATAGGTGAATTGAAGTTATAGAATGACTTCCTCCTGATGAGTGAACAAACACAGCAGAATTCACTGGCTGTAGAAGAATCAGTTACGGAGTGATCATAGAATCAACCAGGTTGGAAGAGACCTCCAAGATCATCCAGTCCAACCTATCACCCAGCCCTAAGCAATCAACTAGACCATGGCACTGAGTCCCTCATCCAATCTTCTCTTGAATATCTCCAGCGATGGCGACTCCACCACCTCCCTGGGCAGCCCATTCCAGTGGGCAATCACTCTCTCTGTGAAGAACTTCCTCCTAACATCCAGCCTATACCTCCCCTGGCACAACTTGAGACTGTGTCCCCTCGTTCTGCTGCTGGTTGCCTGGGAGAAGAGACCAACCCCCACCTGGCTACAACCTCCCTTCAGGTAGTTGTAGACAGCAATGAGGTCACCCCTTGGACTCCTCTTCTCCAGGCTAAACAACCCCAGCTCCCTCAGCCTCTCCTCATAGGGTTTGTGTTCCAGGCCCCTCACCAGCTTCACTGCCCTTCTCTGGACACGTTCCAGTACCTCAACATTTCTCTTGAATTGAGGAGCCCAGAACTGGACACAGTATTCAAGGTGTGGCCTGACCTATGATATCACATAGGTCTGTAGCTTATTCTGTTCAAGAATTCTATGGAAAAGGTAAATCTTACATAGCGGTATTTTGTTGTTTCTTGTGATAGAAGTAAGGATTATCCAACAAAAAAACACACTGGTAAGATCCAACAAAACAAGTGCACTTTTTCCAGAGTGTGCATTTAAGTGCTGATGCTGATTGCCTCAGCATGTTGCAGATACCAAATGTTAATGAAATTTGAAGATGCAATGCAGAAAGACTCTGCAAACACAAGCATGGTCATGTCTTAACTCAAAAGAATCCAAGTCTGAAGAGGACATTCAAGCTAAGTACCTGTATGATGAGTGTATGATTCTGATATTTGAATACGTATGAAGAGACAGCAAAGACTTGCAAAGAACTAGGGAGTAAGCATGTTGTGTTTAATTATTGGAGATAGGAGTTTTGATTTTTAGTTTGAAAAACAGGAAATTGAGGAGGGGTTATCATTTGCATAACTACTTAATTTACAAGGACAAGAAAACACGGAGGTCGATACAGAAGAACAAGATATCAAAAAAGCTTTTTTCAAATCGCATTTCCATTTGTCCCATTAACAATTCATGCAAAAATCATTCAATGTCTTCTACTTAGACAATAAATGAGAAAATAAAAAAAAACTTGCTGATTTCATAGAATCATGGAATTGTTTGGGTTGGAAGAGACCTTTAAAATCAGATCTTTAAAATTTCAGCAGTGTGCACTTGCAGCCCAGAAGGCCAACCCCATCCTGGGCTGCATCAAAAGATGTGTGGCCAGCAGATCCAGAGAGGTGATTCTGCCACTTTGCTCTGCTTTGGTAAGACCTTACCTGGAACACTGCATCCAGGTCTGGAGCCCTCAATATAGGAAGGACATGGACTTGACAAAGTGGGTCCGCAGGAGGGCCACGAAAATGATCAGGGGGTTGGAGCAACTCTGCTACGAGGACAGGCTGAGGGAGCTGGGGTTGTTCAGCCTGGAGAAGAGGAGGCTCTGGGGAGACCTGATAGCAGCCTCCAGTACCTGAAGGGGGCCTACAAGAAGGATGGAGACTATTTCCAAATGCCTGTAGTGATAGGACAAAGGGCAGTGGCTTCCAACTAGAAAAGAGGAGATTTAGATTGGATGTAAGGAACAGGTTCTTTACTATGACAGTAGTGGAACACTGGAACAGGTTGCCTGGGCAGGTGGTTGGGGCTCCATCCCTGGAGATAGTCACGGTGAGGCTTGACAGAATTCTGGGCAGCCTGATCTAGTTGAGGATGCCCCTGCTAATAGCAGAAGGTGTTGGACTACATGACCTTCAGAGGTCTCTTCCAACCCAGACTATTCTATCATTCTGTGATCATCAAGTCCAATCAATTTCTTTCATGCTTTAAGACCTCTCACAGATATGAGAATCGCAGAATACAATACACACAGGAAAAAACCTACCTGTCCAAGGTAGTGTCAGACCTGTATCGTCCAAGTACAGCTTTCTGATCTTCCTTTTCATTTGTTCCAGTGCTATAAAAAAGTTTAGATATGCCACCTTGGTCACTGTTTTTGTTAAACAACTCAACACCAGTAAAATACTATATAAGTCTCAAAAAAAAAATAATATACAGGATTGCAGACCCCTGAGATATCAACAGATCAAACCCAGTGCCCATTGCAGTAATCAACTCAATTATCAACACTGGAGTCAGATTTACAGTGGAACCATGTATAGACTAAAATGAAACAAGTCAAGCACTTGCTACGAAAACCATCAAGTAAAAGGACAGAGTTTTCTTTGAAAATATAATTTTAAAGGTGTTAAGATACTCTACTGTACCTGTGTAGGCTGTCTTGGGATTTGTATTGATTAAGCACAGCCCTTCCATAGTTTTCATCAGCACTTCAAGCAAAAGAAAGACAGGGGTTAGTTAAAATTTTAATTTAAAAAAATAGAAAATTATTTCCTGGCAAAAGATTTCTCTCCACTGCTACTGCAACTACACCAGCTAGAGATCTCTGCATTAGATGACTCCAGATATTTCAGAGTAAGAATTATCTCTTGCTATGTGCTGTTTATGAACCAGATAATGAGGTCCTGGTCTCAAGGTGGAGTTTCTACTGTATTTCAAGTCCTAGTTTGCATTAAATTTCAACTGATTCAGAGCTAAGGCCCTTTAAAGGGACTCACCAAGACTTATTCCTGCAATTTCATAAATATATGAAATGCCCAATTTTTCTTGTAGAGCATAAGTCTGACTTCTCATTAAACCTTCAGCACTCAAAAGGCCCAAAGAAAGGTATAGTCAGTGAAAGTCCAGTTAACTAATACTTCCAAAAGGTAATCATAGAATCCTAGAATCAGTCAGGGTTGGAAGGGACCACAAGGATCATCTAGTTCCAACCCCCCTGCCATGGGCAGGCACACCTCACACTACATCAGGCTGGCCAGAGCCTCATCCAGCCTGGCCTTAAACACCTCCAGGGATGGGGCCTCAACCACCTCCCTGGACAACCCATTCCAGGCTCTCACCACTCTCATGGGGAAGAACTTTTTCCTCACATCCAGCCAGAATCTCCCCACTTCCAGCTTTATTCCATTCCCCCTAGTCCTATCACTACCTGACAGCCTAAAAAGTCCCTCCCCAGCTTTCTTGTAGGCCCCCTTCAGATACTGGAAGGCCACAAGAAGGTCACTTCGGAGCCTTCTCTTCTCCAGACTGAACAGCCCCAACTCTTTCAGTCTGTCCTCATAGGAGAGATGCTCCAGCCCTCCGATCATCCTGGTGGTCCTTCTCTGGACACG
Organism: Indicator indicator; assembly: GCF_027791375.1. NCBI lineage: Eukaryota > Metazoa > Chordata > Aves > Piciformes > Indicatoridae > Indicator > Indicator indicator. Next base: position 46,766,585 of record NC_072010.1, on the reverse strand, counting down.
TTCCAGCATGTCCATATCCCTCTTGTAATAGGGCTCCAGAACTGGATGCAGTACTCCAGGTGGGGTCTCACCAGAGCAGAGCAGAGGAGGAGAATCACCCCCCTTGACCTGCTGGCCACACTTCTTTTGATGCAGCCCAGGATCTGGTTGGCTTTCTGGGCTGCAAGTGCACCTTGACAGCTCATGTTGAGCTTCTCATCCACCAGCACCCCCAAGTCCCTTTCCTCAGGGCTGCTTTCCAGCCAGTCGCTGCCCAGCCTGTATTTGTGCTTGGGATTGCCTCAACCCAGATGCAGGACCCTACACTTGGTCTTGTTGAACCTCATGAGGTTGGCTTGTGCCCACCTCTCCAGCCTATCAAGGTCCCTCTGGATGCCATCCCTTCCCTCCAGCCTGTCTGCTGCACCACACAGCTTGGTGTCATCAGCAAACTTGCTGAGGATGCACTCAATGCCACTGTCCATGTCACCAAAAAAGATGGTAATGGTAATCAATACCTCATTAAGCTAAGCAAAGAATAGTTACTTGGTTAAGTTCATGTAATTCTGGCTGATACCATTCATGAAAAAGTAGGCAGTTCAACCAAATGTCTGGCATACTGAACTAAGTACAGAAAACATGTATTTCATATCTTTCTTACCTTTCCTCTTCAGGCCTCTTCTTTATCCAGCTGTTATCTTGCAAAAGGGTCCGTCGTTTATTAATGTCGTGAGTAGCCTGTTGTCTGCTTTTAATTGCAACAGAGGGGCTCTTTTTATCTGCAAATGGAAAATAAAACATGTCTTGAAAATTAACCTATGGGATCACTTTGGAAGCCTAAAGTACTATTAGAAAGGCTGAAATTAAAAAAAAAAAAAAAGGCACAAATTAACTCTTCAGATATCATTCCAGTTTAGTGCACCCTGTTCCTTTAAAAAGTTTGTGGCTTAATCCCTTCAATCTTGCAGGGACTTGCATAAGCCTAATTTAACAAATTAAATTCAGTTTCATCCCTAATAGGAAACAGCTTTGTATATTTTTTGATGTAAACAAACTTCACAGATCTGATAAAGGAATTACAAAATAAACAAACAAGAGTCTTTCCAGGAAAGGCAACTAATGAATCCTGTTTCCTGGGATGTTTGTGGGTTTTGTATTCACAGATGTGTGACAGGATGCAAATTTCAAATGAAAGCTCATCTTGAGATGATCACATGGTCTTCTACCTGCATCCAGCCCAACATGTGTGGATTTTCAGGTTTCTCAAAAGGGCTAGACACCCTCTGAAGCTTTTTACCTCAGTGGCTGAAAGTACAGTCTCCTTTCTAACCAGCTATCAAGTTTTGCTGAACTTCTAATAAAAGCAATACCTTTAAGATCTATATCACTATGTCACATTTAACTAAAATAGGTGCATGATTTCAAAGGTTATTGGGAGGGACAGACAGACATGCACACTCACATACTGTATGAACATGGGAGCTTTACCTATGAAGACAACCTCAAACATCTTTGCCTGACATTGCTGATATTTTGTATATAGAGGAACTAACAACATAATGTTCACTTGACATTTGAGACTATGTGTTCCTCACTGTATTAAAAAGCTGACCTTTATCTCCTTTGGTTTCTCTTTATGAGAACTTTGGCCCAGAAGCAAGTACAAATGTTCAATGACTACCCTTCAGTATTCTCAGTTCTTTTTCTTCCCACCTAAGTTTCATATCAGCAGCCTGTTTGAGCTGAGGGGGAATATTATTGTGCCATTTTAACATTCCTCCATAAAATGGAAACTAGAATTTAAGCCTAAATAGAAACTACATTTTCTGATCATGATACTTGCCCCAAACTTACCCAGACAAGAGATGAAAAATTAAACATGCAAAACCTTTGTCAACAGCATGTAATTAATCATCACACTGATTGATGACAAATACTGGGTCTCTCATGTTTTCTTTTAGACATCTTCATTATTTTCTCCATGAATTCCTGAGTCTCTGAACATCCATGAAAAGGAGTTTAATATCACCAGATTTCAGGAGACATCACTATCTGATGTTCAGTTAGGACATTTGACCATAAATATTTTGTACAGAAAGACCGTACTTCACCAAAAAATACACACAGTATTATATTATTTATCAGAGCTGTGTTTTGGCAATCTACTGTGATTTATTGGAAAACATAATATTTGCTTTTAAAACAAGAACTTCAGCTGTAGTCCTAACATGAAAAATGAGAGACACACTGAGTGAAAGACCAAGTCATAATAAAGCCCAAAAACATTTATTTCAGCTGACAATGGCCAAGGTTGATTTTTAAAATACACTTTTTTTGTAAAAGAAAAATGTTACAGTACAAAGAAAAAAAAAATCAATCTAAAAATGTGCATCTGACTGTAACCCAAATTGTAGCTGCTCTTATCTGTTGCAATTCACTGTAGATATGTCCATACTACTAAATAAAGGAAGATCAGTGAAGGAATTAAAGGGCTGCAAATATTCCTTGGGACTGAGCTGTTACACAAGCAAAAAACCACTTAACAAGCATGGCTGTGATAGCACAGATGTGTGTTGCTATTTCTTAGCTTTAGTGCTAAGATCTAGATTCTTCTTTTGGTTGGTTGGTTTGTTTGGGTTTTTTAAATCAATATAGATGCAGCCCTCTGAGACCATTAAAAATTGAACAGGCCCATAGAAGATGACATTTGTAAGAATGTCCTGGCAGTCACAGTAGATTAAGAACAAAAAGTTTTTTATCGTCACTGCACAATTTCTGCATCAGCCTGTTCACTGCCAGCTGAGCCAATTTCTCTCTTAAAATATTTATTAGAATCTTAATTTAAAGCATTCAAAAAATGGAGACACCCCAGCCTCACCTGCAGAGTTCCAGTGGTTCATTAAAATATCTACTAAAGTAACCATTTCTTGCAAACTAAAAGGAGGAAAGACCTCCATCTCCTTAAAATATAGCATTGTTTCATAGTCAAGAGTGGAGATATTTGTAAATAGAGAATGAGACTATACTAAGTGCATTTGCTCTAAATGTTTACTGGTTTGAATATACTGATAATACTTGCAATGGTTGGGATATAATAGGGACTTTGATGAACATACATAGAAAAAAAAATTTTGCAATATTCAACAAAGGATTTGAAAGGAGATGCAATAGCAAAAATTGCACCTTTCCATTCTCATAAATATTTAGATATTTGTAACCTGGTGTCATCATTTGCATTGAAAAGAAAAAAAATTAAAAAACAACAACAACAGCAAGTTAATTTTTGAACGCAGGAAAACTGTGAGTTCAAGTATACAAATTCTAGAGATAAAACTTCTCTACAACAAGGATAACTGATGGCAGCTTAAGGGGTGGAAATGATTCCAGCATTCCTATCTTGCTAATAGTTTTAGCCAAAAATGCTTTCAGCTGTCTGCAATACATTTTAATCTGCTCTGTACTGTCAGCCACAATCTCCTCTGAATCTTGAAGAAAAACACTCGAATGACACAAACAAAACATAAGTGTTTCTAACATATTACAAGATGTGATCAGTGTATATCAGAAAATTAAAATTGACCTTGCATGCAAAATATTGGCTTTTTCTTCCAATAATATTTTAGGAAAACTGTCATCACCTACCCAAAAAATATTACTTGTATTTCACAGAAGTTATGGCTTTCTTAATTGCTTAATTTAAACAAGGTTTTGAGAAATCTCCTCTATTTATTTTCAAGAAACATCACAAGCAATTTGCTAATGCATGAGGCCTTGAGTTTGCTGACGACTACTCATTTCTGGTCTAATGAATTGTCTCTCAAGTTTAAATTAAAATATTAACTGTAGATCTGATATAACAGTTCAGGTCACATGAGTACAAGCAGATGGAGCTCATCCCTTTCTTATGTTCTTAACATAGTAGAGCCAAGTTGTTCCCTACCATGGCTGCACCCATTTTGGTTTACTTAGGAAGGGCATGTCCCGCTCAAACTAGGTCCTCATGCACTTTCACTTGTATTTTGTACATTATGGGGAAATTCCATAGTGTTTCAAATTTGCATCTGGGGATTTCTCTGCATAGAAAGCAGACTCTACCTCTCCTCACGGTTTGTCACTCCACAGGAACAAACAATCCCATCTGACAAAAATTAGCTTTAGCCTCCTGTCTCCCCCATTCTAATTTTCACCCGTTTTTCCTCATTTCTCCATATCAAGTCAAGGAGGTAGTGCCAAGATTAATGGATGCCCTGTCTGCCCGCTGCCCTCCCAGCTGCCATGCTCCTGTGGGGTTTCAACAGCAACCACAAGCCTCAGCAGATGGAACCACTTTCTTGCACCACACTGCCTGGCTCCTTGAACTCCACCACAATACACTGCCCAGTGTGGTGTTTAGGCTTCAACCTCTGCCAGCAGAAGCACAACACTGCTGTCCGTGCTGCTGACATGGATTCTACTGTGAAACCAATGACCAGCCTGTCACTGCTGAACCGGGGCAGGCCCTGTGAGGGAATGGCAGAACAGGCATGGTTAGAAAAGAGGGAGGCTATCCTCAAACTCAAAAGCGCCCTGAGACCAGAAAATTAAGGAGACTCAGTATTACCACTTTGATTTGGTGACTGTTTTCGTATGCTGAACGTTGACATTTTGTTCGGTGGGGTGTTCTTCTATGGGAATCTAAATGAAAACAGGAAAAACAAAGAAGAGTTGGTGATGAGATTAGGCATCAGTCCCAAGGACAGTTTAAGCTCATTTGCCAATATTATCATCTCCTGGCAGAAGTTTAGTCTGATGAAGTGGAATAACTTAGTGCTAGCTGCTACCCTCTTCAAACTGATATTCAGGCACGACAGTGACTTTTACCTTCATGCCACTGGCTATGTGTATTGCTTCCCTGTGTCTCTGCCACCCTGTCTCTCTCTCCTTTTCCTTGTTGGGAGATCCTTCCTTGAGAAGACACAGGAATTTAAAGCCTTAGAGGGCAAGACAGAGTAATGAAGAATGGGGTGGGGTGATTAGCTTAATGGGAAAATGATAACAGCCTGTGGCTCAGAGCAGCACCTGGAGCATACATAGGCTCACCCAGCAGCACTGACAGGTCTCACTGCTTCAGTGGCCTGCACCTAACACAAGGGGCCAGGACAAACGCAGTTCTTCTGCCCTGCAGCGATTTTCCAGTCACTGACTTCTTCCCTTATCTTAAATCAGGTTAAAACCTCAGCCTCCAAGAGTGCTGATTTTAGAAAAATAATAACTATTTAGGAGTTGAGCTACTCAAAAGATTTCATGTTATGCTTTGTAACTGGATTTTGAATATTAGCTTTCCCAGAAAAGCTATCAGTCAGAATATCATGACATGTCAACAACAGAATACTCCACCTTAAGTGGAAAAAAAAAAAAAAAAAAAAAAAAAAAGAGAGAGAGCAGTCCTAATGTTGACTTGAGCGTGGACAAAACTGACCCTCTTTAGCCAATGGATTCCTATTTGAAAACCAACATTTTCCAAGAAAATATTATTAAGATTGAAAGGTCCCTAGCTTCAGTGGTCAGGCTGCTAAAGTTCTAGAAGTACTGGAAAAGAGTTTTTGTGAGAGACGCCCTCATTAAAATCAGAAATATCCCCAGTTTGCTGGATGACACAGTTGTCCTGTTTTTGTTTTCCAGACACAGAGTGAGTGTATTACTCGCCTAAGAATGGATTGAGATAGAGTCTGTGACTTTCTTTAATGATGGAAGGTGAAGAAAATGTTGAATTTTGGCAGAAGTTTAGCAAAAATACTGGCAATAAAATATATAAAATTAGTAGGTGCCACAATCAGCTGAACTTAGAGCAGATTTTTCTATTCCGTGTTTTTCCTGCCAGGTAAAAGAAAAGCAGGAAACCAAAATATGGATGTGTACAAATACAGATGTTTTTAGAAAGTAAAGATATAAATAGGAAAATAATGACGGAAATCCAAAAGTCAACATATATCTCGCCCAGCTGTGTGAAATTCCAGATTTTTATGAGTTTAAAATTCTGGCATGTTGATTGCAAGGCTCTGATCCACACTTGTTTCTTTTGACTTTAGTTGGCATCAAGCATGCATTGGCACATTGTGTAGGAAACATGACTGCTGGATCTGATTCCCACCCCATAAAAATATGCTTAGAGTTATGGTGAGTCTAATTTATTTTATAATACATTATAAAATATCTTCAAAATTGCTGAAATAAGAGGTTTAAGCAGATATATGCTGAATTTCCTAGAAAGTGGTCATGTAGGTTGTCAGAAAATGAGATTTAGGTAATAAGCAATCTTGCTATAAACTTTGCTGAGCTGTCACAAGATGAGAGAGAGGACTCTTATTTATGTTTTCATCTTAGCAACAGCTGGACATGTGATACCATTTTTTATTTCAGTCAGTCCCAGGATAACAGGAAGCTTGACATTTCAGTGTATTTCACAAGCAGTGAGTGCTTCCACTGCTTCATCTGGAGAAGAGCAGTAGTTTGTACAGAAGGAACTCGGATTTATTCTCTAATAAAGACTTTTAAAGTCATTTCCTAAGGGAAGTGAATCACAATGAATCAATGAAGCCTTCTTTTGTGGAAATTAAGCGACATCTGGTCTAGAGCTTAGAGTATCTTGTTAAAAATATGCAATTTAAATATTTCTCATTAAAACTGACAGATTACTATGTAGAATTCAGGTTACACTCTAGCCTTCCTTTCTGTAGATTCATGATGGAAAAAATTTTTCACAGAACAGGCAAGGAAGTGTCATATACCTCTGTTAAAAATAAACAAGAAAGCCTCAGACATTTGGTCAGAAATATATACAGAATACTGCTATATTGTCCTCATCTATAATTTCTTACTTCCAAACTTTCAAGTTATGTATCAAAGATTAACATGTTATCATTTAAAATGAAAAAAAGGGGGAAAAAGTGTAATCTCTATCACAGAAAGTCAAGAATCATCAGTGTGAGATATAACTTGCAAGATGCTAGCAATTAAAATAATCTTGCATAAAGAGGCAGTATATAACTCATCTAACCATTTTTTTTCTTGGTATTTACTGGTCTGAACTAAATGTGTGCAAATCTGTCTATGTGGAAAAGGGAGTAGATAGAAGATTACGAGGTTCACATTAGTTTAGAAACTAGCTCAAAAGATCTGGAACCTTCACATTATTCACACAAGTCAGCGAACTGCTTATCTTAAGCCCATAGTTCAACAGAGGTCAAAAAAAAAAAAAAAAAAAAGAAAGAAAAGGTTTTAAATTTGTAAATTAATTGTGAGCCAGAGAAGTTACAGGCTTCTACAGTGTAGTGTAGTGTAGTATAGTCGTAAATTATGTTCAGACATTCTTAATAAGATCTCAACCACTGAAGCAAAACAACTCAGCTGGAATGCAAAACAAAAACAAACAGGAATGCAGCTCCAGTGTAATTTGAATGTAAAAACAGCGTCAGGAAACTTTAAAAGAAAATTAAAACTGCCCTAGCCAGTCCAATGAACAGTTTCCAAAAACTTCCAAGACATGTCAGTCCTGGATTCAGATCATTCCCCTTTTTTTGTAAATCCAAATACAATCCTAAAGAGATTCAGATTCAGACATGACTTCTGGGAAAGTCCAATGCCCCTCCAATCTGGTAGGAGGTTATTCAGAAAGCAGCACAGATCTTCAACTTTTTTTTTTATCATAAATAGACATATTCATGCTTTCACATTTCCTTTCCACATCCTGCAGTGACTGATCAGCAAAAGACCTCAGGCCTGCCTTAAATTCTCAAAGCCAGACCTTCTAGTTTTCAGCTGATCTGAACGCACCCATTCTTCCAATAAAGGGTCTTTTTGCCTTCCTTCTCCTGTTCTTGCCTGTAGCTTTCTACATAATTAGGCTTCACATATATACATTGTTGTATTTAAAAAAAATATAAGAATAATACAAACATTTCCTGTAAAGATCATATTTTCCACATCAGACTGAACAAGTTATAAGCAAGAAAGTCTTTGTTCTTTGGCAGTGATTAAAATCTTATTTATAAATATTCAGTTTATATGTGTTTTGCTCTAAATAAACAGTGTTCCTTTCCACAGCTTAGAGGTACCACACATCATCACACCGTATGATAAGTAATTCAGCATAGTAGATGTCAAGGGAGTGTTGAGGAAGGTACACCTTCTTCCCATAAAAGTCAAAAACATTTGGTTTTATAATGATGTTTTTTCCTACCAAGCACTGCCAAATGTGAATGCCTAAAACATCAAACTTCCTACTATTATTAATGAAGCGTGTGGTACAAAAAGCTGTAGATGAACCACTAGTTTAAAACAAAACAAATAAAAAAATCAGAATAATCCTTTCAACTTTATTGCTAAAGCATCCTAGATTGTAGAGAAGCTACTGAGTTTGGGATGTCAACATAAAATGCCAGCTGGAATAAGCAGGTTTCTATACATGGCTGCTACACATCCTTAAAGTTCCAGCTTTTCAAAAACAACTAATATCTGCCATGTGAAAAAGAAAATAAACTTAGACTTTTTTCTGTCTTTATTCCAAATATGAATCTTTACAGCAAAATTGCATCTTCTTAAAGAACTATTATGCTCTGAATTAAGCTGAAAATTCAATATCTTGTGAGTGCTCACAACTAAAAATTTCAAAATTTTAGAATTGTTCCACTAGCAATCAAATAAAAGGGTTTTGCACATCCTTTGCGTTTTAACCCGTTTGATTACTTTCATGGCAGTCCAGGAGAAATTTTGGATAGATAACTATTGATGAAAGAATAAAATGAAGGCTGACTTCAGCTTTACTTTCTGCTTCCTCCATTTTTTAGGGTTTTTTTTTCCCATTGGAACTGTTAATGCTATACTACATGGTTTATCTTTCATTTATGAGTTGAACGTGGATAATACGACATTTTAAACAAAAGCACATTTGATCCTACTTAATCACCATTTCAAAGCACATCACAGTGTATCCTTGCCTTGAGTTAACAACTTCTGTGTCAGGCCAGCAAACTTTATTATTTTCTCCATTATTTATCTTGAATATAGTAAGACCTCGAAATGCGAGCAAGCTTCTGGGTGGACATCCATAGTTACATGAAGTGAAATCTTTCTAGTTTGGAAGTTAATACCAGTTTTGCTGTTCTCTACATCCATTGCTTCTCCCCTCAAATATCAAAAGTGCTGGGCTGTTAGATTTGGCTACCTATACTTAGCTCTAGTAAGAATTTGTATTTTTTAACACGAATTCACTTTGTGATTGCAGGTAAAGGATGTTTTTCAAATCACCATGACAGCTAGAGCCACCCAAAGCTGTAATATTCTTCACCTTTCCAAACTTGCTATCTTTGTCAAGCATTTGATCTCCCCGACAGCCTTAAAGGCTCATCCTGTCATGTGCAGATCTGTATGATGCTACACTTTCTTCCCTCTAAAACTGTCACCAGTACCCATTGCTGTAGCTCAAGACTGTGGGTCAGGACACAAAGTAAAAGAATGATGCTGTTGCTGACTCAACACAATACCAAGTGTGTATTCAGAACTTAACAAATAAACACTTGAGTATCATTTAGTAACATGTTTCACTTTACTTGGCAATTGGATAGTCTTTTGTTCCTTTTACTTAAACTAAATGTAAAAATAACATTTATTTTACAGGCATCAGAGAATAACAAGCCCCCCACACATTTTCTTAGAGTGATTTTTTTTTCTCCCTCCCAAGGGTATCAAAGCAATAGCCATAAAACCCATTTGTAAACTTCAGGGAAATAGTGTTTAAATGAGTATTTTACCATATATTTTAGGCCACAGAATTGATAACAAATCTCAGAGCATAGGAATTATGTGTATGTGCGTAAGAGAGGAAATGGGCAAGGTAGGACTAGAGAACACATGAACGTATGACAGAAATCATTCATCTATTTGTAGCAGAAAGAGCTCCCAGAACTGGTTTTTCAGGACGTGGGTGGAGGAGATTCTGTTTTGAAAGAAATTAAGCTTTGGAACTGTCACTAAGGTAAAATCAGCTGCTAACCCAGAACCCAAATTTGTATGTGTTTCCGAATTAGAACTATATGATCAGTTTCAAATGGTGCTTATTTTTTAATACAGTGTCAAAAGAGAGTAATAATCTTAGAATTTTTTTTATTCAACTTGTTCCTTTCACTTTACTATATTTTTAACTAAGAACATTTCCTGTTTATACATGGGTTCCATTCTACGTACAGATAAGTTATTATATCAAAGCAGAACAGGTATTTTTTCCATAATTTTTTCAAATAATTCACATTCTAGGTAGAAATTATTTTTGGATACCTCACAAGTAATTTGTTCTTAAAAACCACACTGTTGCTAAATTTTTCTCAAAAACATATGCTTGAAGAAAACAAATTAGATTTTAATACTCTTTTACTTTAGATTAAAATTCCAAGAAACAGTGAAACAAACTGAAAAGCAAGAAATACATTAAAACAGCCATTTAGAAAAAGTGGACTGAACAATGAGTTTGTCATGAGAGAAATAGTACTAAAATAAATTACAATTAACAATATAATGTATGCAATGAAGTAATTAAAATAGTATGTCCAAGAGAACATTTCAGAAAGACACAGGGAATTTGAACACCTAAACTGAGACACTTTAAGAGCTGAGTTTTCATAGTCACCTTCTTCGTTGCTTGAAAATCAGATCCTTTGAAGGTGCATCCTTAGTTGGACACTGAGAAATCACAGAACATATTACACTACTGAAAATGTAGGATTTTCAAAATATGGTATATAAAACCAGAAAAGTAAATGCCCTTACCTAGATATGGTAGAAATTAGTGTCCTAGTGTGGCTCAGTGAGGTAAATCAACCTGGAGATACCTGGAGATACCTGGAAGTGAGGTACAACCAAAGCAGACAGAGAGCTTAACTGTCTTTCCCCATTCAACTGTCTGAAAAGTCAAGAGACTTCTCCTTCAGAGGCTGAGTCACTTAAGGAGAAGGTAGGAGGTGTGGAAAAGGGTGGCACCTTGTAGAAATACCAGATCAATTAGAAGCTCTGGTGAGTTGGTATTCTTCTGTGCTTGCTGTACTTTTCAAGTGTAGTAGGGCTGGGTTTCACAAAAGGAGGTGTTTTTCACAGACCTTGAAACAGAAAATTAAGTAATTACTCTTTGGAAAAAATATACTACAGTCACTTGAATTTTCCACAGAAATATATATTGCAGGCCTATAGGGCATCATCTCAGCTAGAGAGTTCCAGGTATTTATGCAGATGAAAGTGAAGAAACACTATATTTCATCATAGGAAAATTCTGCAGCAGCGTGTCTTGGGGAACACACAGCTGCAATCTGATATGCACCAAGTATGAGCTGTTTGAGTATGTGGGCAGAGGCAAAAGATCTGTGGGGGAAAACCCTCCCACATGAGATCTTGTTTCAAGTCCCTCTGCCCATATTTGCCTTCTCCTTCAGAACAGCCAGTAGTAAACAGGAAGGAAAGAAGAGGCTTTCTTCAATTTTTTTCACCACCTTTACAATGGCTGCAATATGTTTCTCTGTAGGCTATGAACTGTCTTACTATTACCAAATACAGTAGCAAGGAACACAAATTCCCTTTACTCTGTGGTTCTGCTTAAATTTCAGAGTCTGTTTATAAAGTACCTTATACAAGCCCACACTTATTTTACATTTTGTTATGGAGTATGTAAGATGCTATACAAGCTTCTGACTAACCTTTAGTCCTATTGTCTTTTGTGAAAATTAATAATTTATTTCAACACAAAAAAACCCAAACTCTGACAAAAATCAACTTAGTAAATGTCTCCTTAGCCATATTTCTAGTCCTTATTTTTGCTGACGATTGCCTCTTCATATGCTCAGTAATTAGTAGCATGAAGTTATTGTCTAAACAATAAATATCTGATTAAATACATCTGATGAAACATAGCAACAAACAAGAAAACACCAAGTATAAACTACAAACTACCACAAGTTTCAGGTTTAATTAATAAAAACAAGCAAACCTTTCTGAACTTTGTACATCTCATATTCTGGGTGTCTGAAAGTGAAAAATATTTATGGCAGTCCTGGCATGTTCAGATACACCTAACTATATGTTTGTCTTTTTACAATAAAGAAGAAAATCCTATGAATGCATTTCTTTTCAGACATACTGGGATTTTACAGTTTTAACACACATGCCTCCCAAATGAAACAGATGTCTTTTCTTCTCAACAATGCACGATGGGAGCTAGCTTTAAAAAAAATCTACATACACTTTGAGCTGATATGAACAAATAGCTTTGATTTATAATAACATCCGAGACTAGGAATATCTTTTTGTTTTGGAGCATTTTTCTTTCACAATCCAGTTGCTAGATGATATTCGTTTGTCATCATTTTGCATTCAAGAAGCATAGTTCTGCTTGCAAATCAGAGATAGGCTTAACCTGTTCCACAGCATTGCCTTCTTTAACCAGAATGTTTGAGAAACACAAGTAGAGATGTAAGCAACGCACTCTGGAGAAGTTAAATCAATGTTTTCTTGTATTTATAACCTTTAAACACAGAGAAGAAACTATGTGGCACAGTAAGTCAGTTCTGCTACCCAAAGTAAGCCTCAGGCTTATCCTTACTAAGTGTTTAGCATCTGGCGTCATGGAATAGACAGGAAAATACATACTTACAATAAATTCCAGGATACAGTACTGACCTAATCTTAAGAATAAAACAGGCCATCTATCCTTTATTGATTGAACTGCAACAACCAATAGATTCAATGGATGATGACTTTTTATATTAGCTGTGGTGATTACTTAATATTCCAAAGATGGAAAAAAGTCCCAAACAAACTTTTTCCCCCCCCCTGATTATAGGACATCTAACTTACTGCTAATTATCTTGTCTCATTTGCTATGTGGTAATCACATACAAGTATTGCTCCTAGTGAGTAAAGAATATGTAATGCAGTGTCATGTATCAGGAATTTAACATCTTTGGCATAAGAATACAATGAAAGTGACCTGTTATGATTTTCCATGAACTAAAGAAACTTAGCTTTTGGATATCCGAAGGAGCTCAAACTTTGCCTCTGGATCTCAGTAAAACAAGAAGTATCACAAATCCAGCCATTCCCAGGTCGTGTGAACTGTTCTGCACAAGGTTTAGAGAACAGTTTTGGTTTTACTCTTTAGTTTAAAGATGTTATATAATAGAAGGAGGGACAGAAATATAGGTAGAGTGAAATTTAATTGCTCAGACTATATTACAATTTCAATTATGTGTCCCTGTGGTGGTTTTAAGACAGTCTTTTTATTTTTTTCTTCACAAAGTTCGAGCAGAGAAAATGAAAGAATGTAAATAAATCACTATTGGGTGTAAGAAAGCAAACTAATGATTATTCTAAACACTTCCATTGGGGAGATAGAAATGTTTAAGAATCAGTACTCAAAACAAAGTGTCTCAGTCTCAGCTTGCTCGGCTTCTGTCTTCCCGCTGCTTCTTTTCTGGGTGAAGATAACACACATACTGACCTTGACAAGCTAAGTCTAACGAACACCTCTCTGCTTCTTGGCTTTATTCCCTTTTGCCTGCTCAGGGCATGGGGAGGGGAAGAAGCACAGCCCCTCGAGGGGAGGGGGAAGCCAGGGGGCTTGGTTGTGTTTTTCTGTTGACTGTCCATATTTGTAAATGTTGTGAATAGTGTATATTTGTACATAGTCATTGCATTTAATCATAGATTGTAGTTTTGCTTGTAAATACAGCTTTCATTTGCTTCCTGACTGAGCTAGCCTGGTTATTATCAGTGTGGGATGGGGATTTCAGCTCTCACACTGTTACAGTCCCTTATTCCCTTTCTCACTTGCAATAAAATTCCTCAGTTGTAGCACAAACAGATAGCATTCTGGACACAGATTTTTCAGCAATCTCAGAAGAGAGCAATACAAAAAATACAAGTGTGTTTATGCCTCTGTATTGTCCACCAATAACTTCTAATCAAAAGATGTAAATAACCTAACATACTAATTCACCACATTGGGCCATGCTTTGCTACTGATTTATCAGAGTTGCTTTGGAGATATCAATAACTAATTTCATATCTACTTATCACCATAACGTCTTCGTAATCTGCTTGTTGGGAGTTAGGTAAATACTCCGCTTTCGCTTGCCATTCTTGCAAGAAAAAAAAAGAGAAACTTCCCTGAAAAATACATACAAATATAAATGACCCCTCAACTGTTATAATGGTATATAATTCCACCAAAATCATTCTGATAGCTTGATTTACATTAGCAGAATGCATGGTCTGACATGATTTATGAGAGAAAACAGAAATGCCTTAGAATCCTTCCCTACTCCTATGAAAAATTTATTAATAACAAGCAATACAGACACAAGGCTGTTTAGTAATCTGAGGTCACTATCTCTTCCTGTTTAGACTGCTATCATACTTCAGAGGCCATTTCTAGCAAACTCGTTTTAAATAAATCATCAACAATGCAAACTTAGGCTTATCTGTCATCAAAAGAATTCTTAAAATGCCTCCTAAGAACCTGCCAGCAGGGGATGTTGAATTTGAAACATTCTGCACTGGCAGAAAAGTGAATGTACTAGTTCAGAAATGCTCTCATTTAGGTTTGAATGACTTATTCCGTGTTATTAAAATCAAATGCATGTAGCAAACTCTACAGTGGCAATACATCAGTATACTTCCCAATTTTCACCTTTCTCTGAACATGATGGTTGTTTTGTGTACTTAGCTTTAGCCTATGCTTTTCTACAAAGTCTATGTCCCTTGATTGCTAGTAAAATGCATTTTCTTCACACAATTTTCTTGTCAACTTTTGTTAAGTTTCCAGTTTTAGATATAAACCATCCTACAAAATACTGTTCCAGCTCCACATCTTTATTTAGGTTTATAGGCCATCATATGAAAACAGCATAATATAGTCTAGCCCTATTAAGCTTTTATGTAGATTCACATAAGAGAGATGGTCATGAGTAATGACTCAGCAGGTAACCTTTTTGACAAACACCATTCTGTGACTCCTCCCAAGAAGGGAGGAATACATTAATGAATAGGTTTTGTTCATACATGCAGTCCTTCAAAGGAAAGGTCCTTTAAAACTTCAGAGTTTCCAGGTAGAATTGGTAAACTCTTGTGTTCTGGATTATATGATGCTAATTTTATAACTGGTCTGTCCAAAAGATTTAAAGACATTCTAGCAAGTGCTGTTCGATTTTTTTAGTTTCAAAATACAGATAAAAAAGCTACGTTTGTCTTACTAAATTCAACATGCCAAAGACCAGTCTCTAGCCTGAGGACAAATGTCACAACATGGTTTGTATCTGTATCACTAAATTCACTTTCAAAAAAGGACTGTGTGGCCTTTGTTGGAAACAGATTATGGCCAGCTGCCTGGCAGCATTTAGCTGGCAGACACAGCTAAATAATGTTACATTTCTTTGGGAGGTGTGTTGCCCATCTGTGCCACCAGTAAATTTTTCCTGATTAAGCTTGGTCTAAGTTGACCTATATATGTAGCCAGTAGTTCTAACAGGTTGAGTCAAAAGGAGAAGAGTCGTTTAAGGAAATTCCATGCAGCAAATACTTAACATAGAAAAAGGAAGGATGCTCATGCATAGAGTGACACCTTCTTCTTGAAGATGACTAACAGAGGAGTGTTCCTCCCTTAACTCCTAGTCCAGCCCCATGTAAAATTAGATGCTTGGGACTTGTGCTACCTCTGTGTACCAAGGTACTTTTCACTCCTGGTCGAAATAATTAGCCAAGGGAATACATTGCCTATGGGTACACCCTTACCAGGAGGAATGTATGAATGACTCAGAAGCCAGACTCAAGATGGCTGTGTAAATTTGTCATTCAGCATTGGTGACTGCAACAGAGGGAAGAGGAAGAGATAAAGTGTATGATTGTTTTGTTGTTGTTTTTTTTTTTTTTTACATGGGCAGGTTATACTATCATTAGTCTCCCATGGGATTTCTGTAACTTTCCCCTGAAGATTCTGGTCCTCTTGCTTCTAGGCAGACTTTTCAGAATAAACCTACCTTCTAATCTGATGTGAGATGAAAACTCTTTCTCCATGGGAATCCTAGCTCAGACTAAGACACAGGTTTTGAAGGTAGGTAAGCAATGTCCTGGGCAGCTTTGCAAAGGATGACTACCGTCAGTGCCAAGTACCTGCAGTCCTTTTTAAACAATTTTGTTCCTCCCTCGGTACTCAGAAAGTCAGAATTCCTCTGCCTAATCCACATCAAAGGCTCCTCTTCAAGAATGCCTCATCCATTCAAAGGACAGGATGAGAAAGCAACAGTCTGCCAATTGGAAAAGTCACCTAGCTTGTGGCTAACCTCAAGTACAAATCATTCCTCCTTCTGAGAGCAGCCCATTTTTAACAGCAAACTGCCTTAGCCACTGAGTTATAAGATATCTTTCATGGGAGGGGACACAATTACCACAGTTTTTCTACTTCCCTGAAGTTCAGATATTCACTGGATAATAATGTTACAGCCCTTTTACAGCCCTTTTATGATATACAGATATTGGTCTCACCACTGTCTAAATGACTATTTAGATATCATATATGTATTTTTTTTGTTTTTATATTGTATTTCCCAGAATTTTATTACTTGAGTGATTAAAACAGGTAGAGAGAAGAGTAATTTTCTAATAACAGGTAACAACAGCTGTTGTGCAGAGACAGAACAATTAAAGCCAATTTCACTAGATTGTGTCCCTGTTAAAGTGAGTACAACATTTCAGTAAGTCTGATACAAAACACCAGAATGCACCAGGCATAATGTTGTTTTATGGATTAACTTTGGACAGCTCTTACATTTCCTATTGCTTACATTTCCTATTGCTATAGCAGGTTGCTGTTCCTGGGGAAGACCTTTCTATTCTAGCATATGATATGCAGTCTGATTGTCTAAGCATACCTTTCTGAGTAGAGGAAGAAACACTACAAAAGCTTTTTCATATGCATTTTTCAAATGCTAAGAAAAACTTAGTGACAATGCAGATGTATTTGGCAGCTCTTGCTGCTGTTCTTGCAAAAGGTGTGGCAAGGTTTGTAAACTAAGGAAGGAATTTAAAAATTGCTGTAAATAGTATGCAGTAGTAGTCACTACTTCTACTTACCACAGAAAAAGGCTGAGCAGTGTCTTCTGTTTTCCTTTCTAAAACTACTTGGCAGAGAAAAATGCTAACCATAGTAGGTGTCAGCACATTTCATGGAAATACAGAATTTTCATTAGTGGACCTGATTTTCCCACAATTTGAATACATCTCTACTCAGCAAATGAGTGAAATATCTTGCAGAAGTCCCTGAAAGTCAGGTCCATAGTATGTAAACTTGTGTATCTTGATCTCCACCACTACTATTACTACTTTAGCTAAAGAACATGAAGAGTTAATGATAACATCAATTATCTAAGGAAAATTTTGCTGAAAATCTGGCTATGTCAGATGACATCTGTGTAGTACCAACTGAATGGCTGTAACCAATTTTGTAGCTTATGTTATTGACAAATAGCTTACTATATTACCATCATCTGAATTAACAGAGAACATTTGTATGGGTGGCTAAATAAAATAAGTATGAAAATTATGATTAGAAGTGCTTTTGTTTCATTAATGACAAAGAAAGCCCTTATAATATCCCCATCACCTAAAAGCTCAGTGAGAGAGCTTAGGAAAAGAACCAACAGTGCTGATCTCAGTTAAAAGATGGTAGAGGAGGAGAAGTTAAGTGAGGGAAAGTTTCTCCCTACCTCTTCCCTACCCGGAATTTTCCTGTAGCAATTAATGGTCACAGACACTGTAAATATGTAGGAGATACCACCATCACCCCATCTCCACTCAGGGTGTTCTTTTTATGGAACTGATAAGCAGATGTATCTGCCCCATAAAATGATATCTATGTGAGGAACTTCAAATTACACTTATCTGATAAATTGGGTTTCTCTTCTTGTCCTGGCATTGTGTTTGGAATATCTGTGAAGGCTAAGAAGCTTTTTGTCTTCTAATGACAATTCTTTCTTTTACTATTTGGATCAGATTAGTTGATTGAGAACTTCATTGTCATTTGAAAACCTATATGAAAATTGTATACCAGTCAAAAAAAAACCCAAACAAAACAAAACAACCCTCCAGTAAACTAAGACGACACCTATTAAACCAAATCTTCATTTGATAGGTGGATTCCACACTGTTATTAAGGGCACACATAACTGCTATGAATGCCAGCCAAATGTAGCAGATTGTGATCCTGTTCTCTATCCACATAAAAGTTGAATACGAGCATGAAAAAAAGTAGGTTTTTCTCCATTCCTAAAAGATGCTGGCTATGATACAGTTAGCACAGAAAGGCTTCCTGTAGAACAGTTGTTAGAAAGTACATTCCAAAATCAGTAACTGCAGAAATCATCAAAGACAAAAAATGAGGATCAGAAAGTATCCATTTGAACTTAAAAAGGTTGAGAGAAGCACACAACAGATGACCAAAAGACATAAAATTACTTCTCCTAGTTCCACACAAGAAACACAAGTCAGATAAAACCATTTTAGTGCTTTGAAGGAATATCTGAAAGGAGGTATAAAGTGTTCTATAACATGACAGACAGTATGAAAAGAATGTATTTCATTTTTCCCCCAGTACAAGAGTTATTTGGCATCAAAAATAAGATAGTAATAAGGTTTCTTCCTACAATGTGTATGGAAAATGCCCTTGCTGTAGGAGTCACTATTTCCAATCGTTTATGAAATGCAACAGTTTATTTCAATACATGTATATCTGTACTTGTGTGTGGGTACATTCATATGTACATAAATACTTGTACATGGGCATGTGTGTACCTATACATAGAATAGTTCAATGAGACACAGGACAAGCTGGCAGATGAGAAACCCATTGATGGTTACTAAATAAACATAAACTACATCTGATTGATAAAGATCCTAACCTGCAAATTGATAGAGACTGTGAGAACACCTAGGGAAAAGCAACTTGTATGTCTTCCCTGTTCCTTCACTGTTCTCTGAGCATCTGATTTTGGCCATTGTTGGAGACAGAATATTGTGCTAAATAGATCTTTGGGCTGACCAACGTCTGCCACTCCTATGTTATGTTCCTATGGTCAAAATTTGTATAAGGCACATAAGTAAAATCTCATTAAAATTATTTTCTAATTCTTTGGTGTTGATGTAAACAATTAGCAATACAGTCAAGGTGATATCAAGTTTTTGTAGAATGTTAATGCTTTAGGTATTATGCCAGTGTCCTCAGCAAAGGGGCTGTCATTCAACCCCTCAGCTGAGAGTCATTCAGCATTGTCACTTTAGACTGACTCCTCTTTAGTTACAGGACAAATACAGAGAGTGTATATATATATATATAAATATGGAGAAAGAACACTGTATTTTATCAGCATATGTTTAAGATCCTTTCCACACTCTCCTTTGCAGTCAAATAAATTTGCTCATCTCTTCAAATAGATTAAAATAGCAAAGCAGATTTATGACGTGTTGAAATGTTGGTGATCTGCAGGAGTGAAATAGAAAATGGTACTACAGAAGCAGCATCTTTCTTTCATGTTACCTTCCTAGCTTCTCTAAAAAGAATTCATCGATCTCATTATCCTCCCTTATCCACAGAAGTAGAAGGATTTGTAGCATTTCCAAGCATATTCCAAGGAATACATTTCAGGTGTGTATTTCAATCACAAACAAAACTATTGAAAGAAAAGAGAATGCATTTCCTAAATTAGCACATCTGCAAGTAGGCCTTCATGGGCTGAGGAGCTGAAGGAACAGAGAAACAGCTGAGCTCTCCTCTTGCCTTTACACAATACTTGTCCTTTAAGATAAACTGTCTAAGAAACTGTTACAATGATGGGGAAGTTAGTATATTTTAAACATCAATTTCTCTTTCTCTTTTAGTCCAAGTAAATTACATTATTCTGAATAATTGTTTTTAGAACTGTAAGTACTTTGGAAAAGAATGTTGGGAGAAACAATCTTTTACCTGAGTTTTATGTTCAGTACCCAAAAAAGTGAGCTGAAGTTTTTTTCATTTGTTCTTGTTGCTGTTTTTAAGTGCAGTGAAAATAAGGCTGGGCTTTAAAAATGGATGGTTTCAAAGTCATTTGGATGATATTACAAGGAAAAGAGTCAGAACAAAATTATTATAATTATCTGAATGTAACCGTGGAGTCTCATATCAGTTCCTGAAGTTCCAGATCCTGCCACAGTGCTATAGAAGCGTACTATGAAGAACCCATGAATTTCAATGTGGCCTGCTCTGATTCCTCATACACTCTGTTAGCCTGAGAAAACTAAATGCCAATTAACATCTAAGTAAATAATCTGAATTCTATGCAATGAAAGGAGAAGACAAACTGATGATTGATATTTTCAAACACTTGTTTCCTCAGAGCTGGGTGAGACTTTCCATCACAGGCCCTATTTGATGAAAAAAGAAAAAAGCTAAGGTACATCAAAAGCTAGGCTTCTACCTCTGTATTGGACACTCAAGACACCCCTAGTGTAATCGTTCTCTAATTTAGATGACTAAGGTAGGTCAGAGCATTGGTCTTGAAAAATTACACTTTCTCTCCATTGTCTTGAAAGGGAGCCTAAGATGACAAGTCAGCTGTAGACATCTACACTGTAGACACCTAGACATGTTAGGCTGTGATAGTTTTAAGACTATGTCTTTAATTTCTTCTCACAAAGTTCAAGCAGAAAAGTGAAAGAATGTAGATAAATCACTACTGGGTGTAAGAAAGCAAAATAATGATTATTCTAAACACTTCCATTGGAGAGACAGAAATGTTTCAGAGTCAGTACTCAGAACAAGATATGGGCAGTCAGGCAGTCTGTCTTCTCTCAGTCTGTCTGCTCCGTTCTTCTTCTGGCTGGATATAACACACACTCGCATACTGACCTTGACAAGCTCAGTTTAACGAACCTCTCCACTTCTTGGCTTTCTTCCCTTTTGCCTGCTCTGGGAAGCGGGGGTGGAAAGAAGCACAGCTCCTCTCGGGGCCAGAGGACTTTGTTGTGTTTTTCTGTTGATTGTACCTATTTGTAAATGTTGTGAATAGTGTATATTTGTGCATATTCATTGCATTTCATCATAGATTGTAGTTTTGCCTGTAAATACAGCTTTGTTTGCTTCCGGATTGAGCTAGCCTGGTTACTGTCAGTGTGGGAGAGGGATTCCAGCTCTCCACTGTAACCATGTAATGGCAAGATTTCAAATAAAATTTTTGCTTTTGCAGAAAGCAATGACTTCTTGCCAAATTAGAAGGAAAAGGAAGAAGGCATGCAGATTTTTTTTCTCTGTGTCTAGCCAAAATACAAGTCACTAAGCTCATTCTGCAGCTTCAGCAGTACTTCATCTATGCTACATCAAAATGTATCGCATTCTCAAGAAAACTGTGTGTCCTATGATGTGCTGCAAAAAGCAGCTTCCCTCCCACACTGTGGCTACTTACACGAGAAGTGTGACAATGGGAGTCATATGGGAGTATGACCTATGGAGAAATTGCAAGGAAGGAGAAAAAAAGCCAAAAGTCATCCTGCCTTCCTGGCTGTTCTGTCCCTTTCATTCACAGATACAAAAAAAAAAAAATATTCCTTCAGATCTTTCTGAATTTGAACCCTCTAACAGTAAGACTTGAAATTTTGGGTTAACCCTTTTACTTGTATTCACTCTGTTCACGTCACAGAGCTGCAGACAAACCGGTATAAATGAGGTATGGCATCTTCTATAACTCTGCATAGTACTGTGCCTAAGTAACAATCTTTGAATTCTTTATCTTTTTCTTAATTTATGTTTTGAAATACACAATCCTGCTCCAGAATATTTGAAACTTTAAAACTCATAGTGGTAAACTCATTTTAGCTTGAAGCAGAAAGCTCCAAGTCAGCGAGCTATGTTGTAGTTTAATTACATGGCCAGGTTGGGTGTGTGAAAATAGCCATCACACACTGGATAATAAATTGCTGGGTTTGGTTTTTCTTGATTTACAGGTTGCTAGAAGAGGTGCATGTTCCCAGGGAGTGGTGAAAAGTAGGGGTGTGTTAAACAGGTTTAAGAACATTTTAAAGAGACACTGTCAGGTTTGAGACATAGTACATTTCGTGTATTTCCTCCTTCCTTCCAAATAACATTTTCTGTTTCTGTGGTTACAAACAGCTGAGCTGCACCCTACCTCTCTATTTAAGTGATACCACAAAACCTAATGTAGCACTTATGTGTCACACTGTTTGTTGGTTTGGTGGGGTTTTTTTCTTTCCTTTTTTTCTTTTTTTTTTAATATCAGTTAGGAAGTGAAACTTCCAGAATTTTGTTCTTCACATTCCTTGGAGAGCAAAAGTCACATGCCACCAAGCCCAGCCAGTAAAAACTTGTGGGTTTATGTAAAAATAGCTGTTTAGGACAAGCAACACTTGAGTCAAACTATTTCTCCACTCAGAACAGTACACAAGGTATTCACTACCATGGCTGCAGTCACCACTTTAACATCTGAAATGTCCCAGCTCAAAGTCTAGGTTGCAAGTTCCCAGGAACCTTGACAAAAATCATAGGATTTTGAACTGGAAATTTTCTTGTGTCTCAGAAGTTTTGCAGGTAAAATGGACATATTGGGTATTTTCTCCATCTAAGTATACTGCTGGAACTAAGGATAATTCCAATTGAAAATAAGAGCAATCTTTCTTAAATTGATTTTAAAAGAGATGAGTGGAAGACCCTTTACAACCCTCTGCTTAGTACAGGAGAATGGAATTAGCAGAGCACAATACATATGCAAACTTCAGCTGACATTATTGCAAATACTGAAGTCTTTGTTTAGGAAGATTCAACCTCATTCCCTATGGAACATTTTAAAATCACTTTTTTTTTCCCCCCACAGACGTTAAATATGTTAGATTTTGGATCTCTTCCATGGTATTATACTATAGCACTTACGCTGTTATCCATAATTCTGTATAATGGAAACATTCAGCACCAAAAATTCCAGTATTAAGTTATCTGAGAAAATGCACCATTTAAATTCCCTCTCCCAAAGGTAATAAGAGGGCAACATGACACACATAAAAATCATTGTTAGCCAGATCAAAATTTATCTCATGTTAAGAGCAGAGTGGGGACATGACTTACATGTTTGGATGAAACGAAGAGATGGAGACTGAAATTTGGAAGTAGGTAGCAAAGTAACTGAAAAGCAGCTAAAATAACAATGAAGGAGGAAAGCGTTAAAGAAAAAATGGAGGCAAGCAAAAAGATGTAGAAGTTCAAAGATCAATCTGATCTCAAATACTGAGAATGCAAATCCTAGAGATGTGCTCATGAAGCATTCTGAAAACTTTATTCTTGTATAGAAAGACCAATATTCTTTCTCTCTCTCTCTCCCTTTTTTTTAGCAATGATAGAAGTTTATATAAAAATAGAACAACTCTTTCCCCAGAAATCTTACATTTTAGTTAAATGAAAAACAACAGGATGAGCAATGATGTTGCTTGAGAAATATGCAATGAACAATGTGTGGCATGTCAACTATTTATTCCACATGGCTTGTGAATGGGGCAGATTAATATCTGAGTTATGGTGCAGAAGGAGCAAATAAAGGCAAATACACAGAATGAGAAAAGATGGCTGCTCAGCTGCAAACAGGGAAGCCAATGGATTTTGAAGACAATGCCACAAGCAAGCATCCCTTGGCAATTCATGCAGAAGGAGAAGTTCAGTTATAGGCTCTTGATACATTTTTTCTCAGGGATTTGTAAAGTCATCCTCCTAAAGAGAGGTGTAACTGCAGAGACTATCTATTCAGGAAACACCACAAGGATTGTCATGATTCAATATCTCTGTCGCTTATCGAACTGTACAGAGCAGTGATCCAGTAAATGGTTGTTGACAATAGGTTATGCAGTGAACAGTAAGGGTGTGGGTTCGTTATCAGTTTAAACTGTTTTATTACCACATTCCCACCAAAAGGAACAGTTCTGCTTTCCCTGTCCTGCCCTTTGCAATGTTGTCCCACTAGTACCTTAGATTGCCTTGGTCAACTCATTAAACTCGCCTTATTTACCACAAGTCTCTCAATGAAAGCATACGGGGGAAAAAGAAAAAAGAAAAAAGAAAAAAGAAAAAAAAAAAAGATACTGGTCAGAGGAAGATCACTCCACAGACATTGAGTGCTGTTAGGTGGTTTACATCAGCCAGGAAAACAGACGTTACTGCTAGCATCCTAATTTAGCTACTACTAAAATAAAAAGTTGGCTCACACCATCTTTGTAAATTCAGTTTCATTGTTACTAGTGACAACCCTTCACAAGAGTATTTTCCTCAACCCAACAGCTACAGGTTTTTTAATATAAGAGAGGTATCCCCAGAATTTCAATTGAAAAAGCCTGCCAATGCTTAGAAAGAACCATCTATGGCCTTTCAGAATATGTCTTAAGTTTCCTTGCTCTGATTTCTACCCTCACATCTATGGGAAAAGCTAGTAAAAATGTAATCCAATAATATGGGTATTTTGCCAGTTTTCTTCTGTACGGAAGAACTTTTCTGATCCCAGCATTTGTTTTCATAGATGTGGTCTTTGCTATCTTTCAGGCACTACTGGGAAGGACAAAATTTGAGAATAGAATTCTAATGACAGGAATCAATATTCACTTCAGATATGAAGGAAGCCATCTGATCTCCAAAGCAGTCAACAACTTAAAAGATAAAAAGAGAGAGTATTTCGTGATTCTCCACCACTAACCTTGAAGACAAAGAGTACTGCTTTAGGCTGGTAGAGAGTTATTTTTTTTCATACTAGCTTTTACAGTCTTTGTGTGTGGTCTTTATGACCAAAACAGTGTTGACAACACAGGGATGTCTCAGATACTACTGAGGAGTGCTTACATGGAGTCAAGCCCTTTTCTGTTTCTCATACTGCCCCACCAGCAAGTAGGATGCTGAGCAGGACAAGCTGGGATAGCTAAACAAAGAGTTATCCATACGACGCCATGTTCAGCAGTAAAAGTTGGGGGAAAGGAGGAAGGGAAGACATTCAGGTTTATGTTGTCTTCTCAAGTAACCATTACACATGACAGAGCCCTGCTTTCGTGGAGATGGCTGAACATCTGCCTGCCAATGGGAAGCAGTGAATTAATTCCTTCTTTTGCTTTGCTTGTGCATGTAGCTTTACCTTACCTTATCTCAACCCATGAGGTGTCTCACTTCTACACTTCAGGTGCTCTCTACCATTCCACCATTAAGGGAATGAACAAGTGATGGCGTGGTATTTAGCTGCATGCTGGGGTTAACCCACAACGCAGACTTTAATCAAATAATAGGATCAATTAATGAAATCACAGAATTTATGAGGTTGGAAGGGATTTCTTAAGATCATGTAGTTCGATGCCCCTGCCCAAGCACAAGCACTTTTGAATATCTGCAAGGATGCAGCTCCACCAGCTCTCTGCACTATCTGTTTTCTTGACCACCCCCATAATACAAACATTTTCTTGTGTTCAGAGGGCATTTAATGATTTGTAATTCATATCCATTTCCTTTTTCCTGTCAGTGGGCAATACCGAGAACAGACTTTCTGCCTCTTTTTCATTCCCACATTTCAGGAGATTCACCTGAGCCTTCTCCTCTTTTGGGTGAACATTCCCAGCCCTCTCATCCTTTCTTCTTATGAAATGTGCAATAGTCCCTTAATCATCTTTGTTGCACTGTCTGGACTTGCTCCAACAATCTGTATCTTTATTGTACTGGATAGTCCAGGACTGGACACAATATTCCAGATCCAGCCTCATCAATGAAAAAGAGAAGGATCACTTCTTGCTTTTATTAATGAAGCACATGAGGCTGGTGACCTTTTCTTCCATGAGGGTGCATTGCTGGTTCATGGTGAACTTGTTGTCCATCTTCTGGATAATTTCCACTCCAAGAAAATTCTCAGCAAAACTACTTTCCAGCCAGTGGGCCCCCAGCATGTACTGCTGAATGGGGTTATTCCTCCCCAGTTGTAAGACCTGGCCTTTACCCTTGTTAAAATTGACAAGATTTCTCTTTACCGTGTTCTTCAGCCTGTGAAGGTCCCTCTGAATGGTAGCACAACCATCTGGCACATCAACCAGTCAATCCCATTTTTGTATTGTCTGTGAACCTGCTGAAAGTGCACTCTGCTACTTCATCCAGATCATTAATGAGAAAGGTGAACAGAACAATCCCCAGTGTTATTCCTGGGATACATCTCTAGTGACTTCAACTATCTAAAAAGCATAGACCTTCCTCTTTCTTCTGATGACTGTCAATTTCATTTCTCCCTAAGCTGTGTCTATGCTACATAAATTGCTGCTTCCCCAAAGGGAAGACCAAGCCAGAATTAGTAACTTTGAAAAGCAGTCCACAGTCACTCTATAATTATGTGCATCCTCTCTTCATGGGACACTGTTAACCTGTTTCCTTCCTCTTTTTCTCCCATCCTTGCCACATCCCGTCTCTGACAACCAGAGTAGATAGAAAAGATTAAGAGCTTCCTTGAGCTCTTCATTAAATAATGAAGAAGAAGGAAGGAGGTAATCACCCATACATTGTCAACTCCATAATTACAAAGTCAATGAAATGTAAACTATCTCCACTTCTGCCTTCTAATTAATTTATTGTAATTACTAATATGTACTGATTTATTATCATTCTTCTGTTGCAGCAGACTATAAAAAAGTTTGCAAAAAAGAAATAGTACAAGCTCAAAACCTGAAATTCATACAGAAGAGGCTCTTCACATATAAATATACATTTGTATTAGAAGCAAAGGAGATGAACATAATAAACAGGCATATTATATTGCAATGATCCCACTGAGTCAAACAGCATTTAATCACTTGCAGTTTTGTGTAAGTAGTAAAGGTGTTGCTCTGTGATGAACATCCAAGCTAATCTGAATACACAGGCACAGTATCTTATAAGCTGTAGTACTAAGGTGAAATGCACCACAGCTCTGATTTATTCAGCAAGGTACAGAATATGCATTCAGGCAAATACATAATCACACAGTAGAAGCAGACATCATAGACAGCGTACAGATGAAGGAAACTTTAACTACTACTTCAGATATTTTAATTCCACAGTAAAATTCATGTTTGTAAAAAATAAATATTAATTTACTGATCTCAGCTATGGTCATGTACGAAATTAATGTTCCAGATTACAAGCTTTCTCTGTATTTGTCATGAGCAGTGTGCCATACAGACAGGAAGAGTCCCATCTCCAGCCTCCAGGCACCTCATGCTGAGTCTCTGAACTCAAGGTGATCACATGTCCCTTGTATTATTTTCTCCTGAATTTGTGTTAATGGAGTGATCCTCAGTCAATACTTCGAAGTAACAGTGGTAGACATCCACTCGTTTCTAGTTCCAGATGGACAGAGCTCAGAGTAAGGGACCTGCCAGCTGGATGTAAACTCTCACTGCCCTCAGTATTTTTGTATTGACCTCTTCTAGGTGACTGCACAAAGGAAAAGAGAATTTCAGGTGGCTCCATACTCAGGGGTTTGACTCCACACATCAAACGTAAGTCACGCAGAGGTGGCCTGACTCAGAGCTTTGTGTGCAAGTGTAAGTGCAGACACCTTGCTGCATCCTCTGGTTATGTCTGACCTTCCCTCAGCTCCTCTAATGTTCTTGTTGAGATCTCTATAAGTTTTCTCCACAAATTCAGGAAGAAACTCAGGACTAAGATTAAGGACAAATGTGAGTTCTGAAACCCTCACAAAACAGCATCTAATACAAAGGGTTAGATTACTCCCTTGTAACAGATTCAGGGAAGTACTTGCTTACCTCTATCAGCAGATAGAGATTTTCAGTACATGTGCTGAGGCATGTCCAGGTATGAATTGTTGTGGGTTTTGGGCTGGCGTCTCCCCTAGGAATTCCTGCCTCTGCCTCCCAGTCACAGCAGCGCCTCCAAGTCACAGCAGCTAATACATTTTGTCATACGGGAGGAAGGTTCAGACTTCAGAACTTCTGCTATATTTCAGAATCACTAGATGGAATAAACACAAAAATTTGTGAAGTTTATTCATTATTTCTGGCATCACAAAATGAATCTTTAGAAGGCTGCTCAAGCTGTATGAACAGATTTATTATCTTCATGCTATAGGGTGAGCATGAATATCTTCCTGCAGGTCCTTGCACCTTCCTCTGAGGCATCTGGCTATGGATTGTCAGAAACAAATTACTGTCTTAGTTGGTGTTTAGATATAATCTAGAGTGTCCATACCTCTATAATGGAAAGCATTAAAACAAAATACAAAGTACCTTTTTTTTCTACCAGCCTTTGCAATAGAAAAATTACAAATATCAAAGTCAGGTTGCTCCTCACTTTTGACTGTGAAATAATTGATTTAATTTTCCCCACTCTGTCTCAAAAAACCAAATATTTTCATCCAGATACTCATTAATCCAACGAATCCACAGGACAAGATAGCATATTCAAGTCTGGAGAGGATACATAGTGCTAATTTAATTTAATCACAATCTATTAAGTATTTACATAAATACAATCTTCCAAGAAAATATGTTTTTATTTTGCCAGGAGCAGTCCCTTGAAGGATGATAGGGTAGAGAATACTACATGTATTATTATAAATAATTACTTAGAGGTGAACATACTAATTTAATTATATTAAGTAATCTTGAGGCTTCCCATACCTTGAAGAAATCATTTGTTGTGCTTGCACTTGTTTATAGTTGAGTTCAGATATTGGCAGCACTTTTTTCCTCCTGTTACAAAGCCTATCCTTCCATCCCTTTGGATGGACACTCTGTCAGCTCCATTCTGTCTGGAGTAATATAAAGACTCAAAATGATAGTCTTCATCTGCTGAGGTAACTGCAGAGATTAAAACAGCCCCTTGCCTTGCCATGATCCAAAACAAGAGCAGCTGTTCCAAGACAGGTGAGATTTCCTCACAGACTCCCCATATAGACTCTACCTTATTCAGAGATCAGACTCTGTAATGTGCAGCTACATCCACAATAATCCCTTCCTAGTCTGCATCTCCTGTCAGATGGTTTTATGACTCCAACCAAAGCAAATCTATGCTTCAGTGCAGAAAGCTCCCTTTTGAGAACAGAGCTCTCATATAACAACAAAGAACATAATCAAACAGTGCTGTTCACTTCCCCCTCCCCATTCATTCTTCATTAGATGCACCCTTCAGTTAAGATTATTTCACAAATAAAAAGAATTTTACTGTAAATAAGTTCTTCACTGTTCAGACAAGAAAGCTGGATAATAGAAACTGGTCTAGACCTGAGCTGTTCTGTAGCTCAGAGTTCACAGTATTGTTCACAATGGTAAAAATAATTCTGTATTTTAACAAAGCCATTCTGCTAGAAAACTGATGACCTATACAGTCCTACACACTTAGTCTTTTGAAAGGTTAAAAATGTTATTCTGTAAAACAAATTTAAAAACCAAAGCTGCAACTCTAAAAACTCTCTTGCCTCTCTCTAGAAAAATGTAAATTCCATAGGCAGGTTGTTGCACCCAGAGTTCTCTAGCCACATACAGGTTATACCTCTTTGTAGGTATCTGCCTGGTTTAGATCAAGCAACTTGGTGTTTCCCTCACATCTAAACTGGATGAGGAATACCCAGACGTGGTACTCCTCTGATAAAAACCTGAGAAGAGTCCAATGCAGTACATGTTTTCAGGAGTTGCTTAAGACATCAGTCAATGTTGGGCACTTAAAAAAACCCAGAGTGGTTGCAAATGTGTTATTATAAAATAAATATGACCACAGCAGGTCTAGTAGCAAGGGACCTCTCTTGTTTTATTCATCGTTCATGGCATGCTGTTTCATTTGTGATTGGTACCTTGCTTTTATCCAGGAAAAGAAGGTGGCCACAGCTGTGCCTATCTAATAAAGCAGCAGTCAGTACACTGTCCTGAGTGAAGGACACTGCAGTTTCTTAGCCTGGGCTAAGGGAAAGCACAAGGGAAAAAGAGAAGTTGAGGCCTTTTTCCTAAACAAAATGTCCAAACTACAAATTCTGAAAACAGAATCCATCTCCCTACACATCAGATGCTCTGAGAAATAACCATCCTGTGTTTTTCAGAAGTTGCCTGTGCTCCAGCTAATAGTCATTTAGCTATTTTGCACTAGTTACAAGAACAAGAAAATAAACAGAATTGCAGCATCTAGATTTTGCTACAAAAATAGATGAACAAAAAAATCTTATAGCTGTCAAAGTTATTGCCATACTTGTTTTACATGAAATGCTGTTTGAGAATAGCAATAGCAGTATTTCTTAACTTTTTGTAAGCATACATAACACAAGAGCAACTTATTTTGTCTTACAAAAGAGATCTAAAACATCATTTGTACTATCTTTACATCATGGAATCACAGTATCACACAACATTAGGGTGGGAAGGGCCTTCAAAAGATCATCTAGTCCAATTCCCCTGCCCGAGCAGGATCGCCTAGAGTAGACCACACAGGAACACGTCAGAATTTTAATGTCTCCAGAGAAGGAGACTCCACAACCTCTCTGGGCAGCCTGTTTCAGTGTTTTGTCACCCTCACAGTGAACAAGTTTTTCCTTATGTTCATGTGGAACCTCCTATGTTTCAGCTTTCACCCATTGCCTCTTGCTCTATCATTGGACATCACTGAGAAGAGCCTGGCTCCATCCTCCTGGCACTTGCCCTTCACATATTTGTAAACATTAATGAGGTTACCTCTCAGTCTCCTCCTCTCCAAGCTAAAGAGACACAGCTCCCTCAGCCTTCCCTCATAAGAGAGATGTCCCATTCCCTTTATCATTTTTGTGGCTCTGTGCTGGACTCTTTCAAGTAGTTCCCTGTCCTTCTGGAACTGAGAGGCCCAGAACTGGACACAATATTCCAGATGTGGCCTCACGAGGGCAGAGCAGAGGGGGAAAATAATCCCTGTCGACCTACTAACCACTCCCCTTCTATCTGTCCGTAAATCACTGATACAGAATCACGAGGTAGATCCAAAGTTATGTCTTCTATCTATACTGTACTCAGCCTCCTGAGGGGAAAAAAAAAAAATAAAAATTCATAGCTAAGCACAAAATTTCTCTTTTTTTTATTTTTTTTTTTTATTATTCCTGCAGCACAATCAAGTGCTTGAATCCTCCAGTTCTGGTACTAACATGTTATGATCGTTACAAAGCATGAAAGCTACTTTATAGCTTGAGATATATGCGGAATGACTGTCAAGATGAGTCCACCTCAAAACTTTCAGATGCCTTATGTACTCCTTTTCAGACTTTGTCCTGAGCCTACACTTGCCTGTGAGAATAATGTATGCCTCTCAATAACCATAGTGTGGCCCTTTTTATTTATATCCCTTCGTGAGTTTCCCTGACAGCAGAACTCAGACAAGAATTACATCCATAAGAGGGATTCTAAGATTGAATTCAAATAACTGATACTCAACAGATCATGCAGCAAAGACTGTGTTAGATACCTGCCAGCCTCTAATCTGGGAGCTGGTGCAAATACCTTTAAATAAAAGAAATGTTTACTATCTTACTTAATATCTTACTATCTCCACTTACTTTTTTGTAATGCAGATTGTCTGAAAACTGTAATTGATACCGACTTGCAGTTACCGATTCGAGAACATACCAAAAATTTAGTGCACTTTGCAGTTTGAGCACTAGGTGGAAACAGAGCAGTGAAAATACGATCGGTTATCAAACCTTCAGCACAACAAATGGGGAGAGCTTTCTCCAGCACACATGACTGAAAGCCCAGAAGGGAGAAATGGCAGCTTAAATCTGCTTCATTTTATTGGGGACCTCTATCATTCTCATTTCCTGCACACAAGAGCGAGAAATATCCTTCTTAAACCTGACTTTTTTTTTTCTTGATTAATTGCTTTGAATTTTGGGATACATGTATGCAGAGTGCTCAGACATGTTTCTATTGATTATTGTTCAAGTATTTCAGTGGAAATCGGTACCTGAATAAGACAGGCAGCAATTTTCCCTCTGTTGCTGTTTTGCAAAACTTTAGGTTACATATACTTGGACTGAGCTGCTTTTGTCTGCTGTTACTCACCTGTCACAAACTGCAACAAAATTAAAAAAAAAAAAAAAAAAGAAAACAGGAACTAATGCTTTCCTTTCACTAACTGCGTGCTTATGCAACAAGAAAAGCAAAACCAGCTAGAAAATTGACTCTAATTTTCTTCTTTGGATAACCCTATTCCAGGAATCGCTTTATTATAATGCTGAAGTCTTTTAGCTCAGGAAAGAGAACTGAAATTATATTTAGCTTTGGATGATAGCCATCTTTTATATATTGTGTTCCTTGTGGAAAACCTGGCTCTAGAAAAATCCATATGCAGAGTGCAACTGCAGCAAAAGCCTACAGAAATAACAAGGAATGATGTAGCATTTCACTTGAAACCATGAAGTAAATCTGAGCTGCATAAAAGCAGCACAGGTCTAAGCATGCATGTTCGGGATGGCACATCTTATTTCCAAGGAATCTTAGTGTAAGACCATACATTTGAAAGGATGCAGTCATGATTTATGCAGCTCAAAAGAGACCAGCCTAGTCAATCCTCAGCCATTTCAGTATTGTCTGCAGGGCTTGAAAGCTCTGGGTTATGAAGCTGATACAGTAGAAAGGGACATCTCTAGCTTTGTTTAGAGTTCATGATACTCTGTTTCATTTGTGATTGATATCCCACTTGTATCCAGAGTGAATAGACAAGAAACTGCAATGTTTCCTGCAATACCTTCACATACTCAAAATTCTTCTACATTTTTTTAATGAAAACATTGGGGATCACCAATAACTTGTTCTGTTTCATTCTGGATGTTTACCTAGGTTCCCCCTCATCACCCACCTTTTAACACAGTAAGAGGGCACATACTAGTGTCACAGGCTGGTTTTACAGTCTGTTTGAAGCTGATTTTAAACAGCCCGAGGTGACTTAGTCAATTGGTTCAAATGCCAGAGCAAGTGATCATACTGCTGGAATGCAAGTGAAAAACTCAGCTGAACTTGAAACCTGTTGAAGCTTAGGGAGTAACTAAGCCTATTGTCCTATTGTTCCCAATCCAAGTAAATACAATCTTATATCTAGTGGGTATTTCAGTTTAATATCTTAGATGAAATGATTTTGAGTACATTTTGCAAACTCTGTAGGAAGAAATGCTGAGCTAAACTCAAAGAGCAGATGAGTAGGTACATAAGACATTCCTGAAGGCAGTTTGTATTTGATGAGTGAAAGGAAGTTTAGATAGGGTAAGATATAAGTACAACTGTAAAGTAAAAACTTCCATTTTGGAAGAGTTTTGAGATATTTTGTGCTGGTTGCCATTGAATTAAACCTATCAGTAGGACACAGTGTATTTGCTCACAGCTGTTTGAATTAAAAAAAAAAAACACAAAAGAAAAAAAGAAAACCACGCCATCCAAACAAACAAAGAAACAAAAACCTGTAGAAATGTAGTTTCTTATGTAGGTCATTGGCACTCACAAGATGGTCATCCTGCTCCTTATCTTTAGGACTGTCTTTCAGAGGAGAAGGCACAGGTTAAATAGCATGGAAATCTTGCAATACAATAAAACAGTGTCCATCATTCTTCATTTAATGAGTGAAAGGTAATGGGGAGGGGGGGAAAAGCCATTTTTAAATGCAGAATGGCAACACACCTTTAAGAAACCAGATTCTTGTGTACATTCAATATCATCTCTGCTTGAAACAGTGGCAGAAGATAATGGCATGCCTTTGATTTGTCCTGTTATTCCAACTCTGTTAAGTATGGTGGAAATCAATTTTATGTCCATGAGACTTCTTAGTCCAGTCTAGCTACATGACTGAAGAGTTTCCTGATACCAGCTTAAATAAGTCACATATTAGTGCTGAAATGGGAAGAAAAAAAGTTTTCAGGAGCGTCAGAGCCCATATTATACATAGCAGGAGAGCAGGGGAAATGCTACATGTAAATTAAGAAGATAGATAAAAAACACTGACAGTCAAACACAAATGTTTTGGAGTGCGTTTTTTTGTTTAGTTTTGGAGTTTGTTTTGCTTTAATTTCAAATCAATCCCCATTTCCAAGTTTCATACATAAGCTTACTGCTATAACATGGACTTACCAGTTCTGTCATTGAAGCTTGAGAGAGCTTTCCAGATGCAAATACTTCCACTGCTTATAAAGCCATTGATTCATAGAGGACCCCTAATATGCTTCCACTTACCACTTTCTACAGCTAAAATCTCCTTCCCATCAAGATTTAAATTTCAAGTTAAAGCAGATGAAAGTTTGCCTCTGCTGTTATCTACTCTTGCTGGTTGGCAGTTGCTGTTGGTGACTGAAAGTAGTACTAGGAGTGGTTTTGGCTTTGAATAGGATAGTTGTGACTCAACATGTGGGATAAATCCAGACATGCCCAGCTTCCCTCCTGCTCTGTAAACAAAGTGATCTGATAGAGAAATCTGATGATCTTTAGATGCAATGAATATATCTGCCTTTCTAACACATAACGACTGTTTTATACTGAGTCCAATAGCATGTAGCAGAAGTTATTTTTTGAAGGATAAATTGCAATGAGTTCCTTGCCTGCAATGTCAAGCATGAGTGATAAGCATCAAGAGTGAGATCCTGGCCTCTCTAAAGCCAAGAGCAAATCTTATCAGTCTCAATGGAATAATGTCATTGCCCCAAGACACTGTAGATCACCTGGGAGGAGGCTTCCCACAGACCTTCCTCTCTGACTTTATTGCTCTCCATATTACTCTTCTGGCCACTTCTTTGCATCTTCTCCCATCTTTGTTTCTAGTCACTTTCCTCTATGAGAAAACCCCTCATGACAAATTTTCCTGTCCTGTTTCCACAGCTTCCTCAAGCAGGTTGCTTTTATATTCTTATTTTGGTCAAGTTAAGTTCCACCTTAGCATAAAGCATAATCTGAAAACTTTAGACAGTGTATTTTTTTTTCCAGGTAAATAGCTGCATTAAATCAAGAGTCATTGAACTGAGTTCCTCAGAGCATATCTTTGTGCTGCACAACATGAGGACAATAACTTGCTTTCCTGGGTTTATATCACACATTGTAAGTCTTGGCAGTGTAAAATACCTTCTGAAGACAGACTGGATTTTAAGCAAGTGACCATCAGGATTCTGTACACATTCACTGAAGCTACTAATTGCCACGTGAAAATGGTATGACATGTATAAAATGTTAAAAACATATATTCAATAGACAAACTGCTACTGCTTTTTCAACAGAGGATATCAGGTATTTGTGCTTCAAATGTGTAGAAATAAGCTGGTCATAGACAGAAAAAGACATACATAGCCATATTGTTTGCAGACACTACCTAATCCTGCCATGACAAATAAACTGAACAAACAAACACAAGCACAGCTTTCAAAACGTTTGTTAAGAAAATCAAAAGACAAATGAAGACAGAATTAAAGAAGTAAGACTGACTCTAGTGAAGTCAGGATTTCTCTGTGAGTGCTTACTTACAACACCTGCATATCCACTTTGTCCATTCTGTGCTTTTTTCATTCCTGTAACAGTGTAGACTCACAATCATGAAAGAATACACTGTGAGACTTACTCTGATGTCCTGTAAAGGCTATAGAAATCCTGTGAAAGCCTTTGAAAACTGCTCTAAATTTTGTTTATATTAGAAAGTATTTTTTTTTAAATAAAGTGGATAACAGTATAGATTATCAGACATTCTGCTTTGTCACAGACAATGGAATACAAGATATTTGCAGTAATGCTACATCTGCAACACAACTATTTAGAGAATCTCTATGCAGAGCATGACAAAGCTTGCTCATTACTCAAATTAGGCCATCACACTGGCAGACCGTGGAAGAATTCTCATATGGTCCTCAGATCATTTTCAATCATCCTTTAACATTGTAAAATATATTTGCCATCAGATCTGGCAAGAAGTTCAAAAACCCTTGACTAAAACATAAGCATCTTAGATGCAAAGCTTCTGCTTGCAAGACAGTTTTAGCAGTACAAGCCTTATGTAAAGCCAAAAGTATTTTATCTGTGTGGTTTGCTTAGATTTTGGATGCTAGTCTTCATCTTCATAATTGAAAGATACTGAAAGTAATTCATTATGAGCTCTGTATACTCAGATGTATATTTTAGGTGGTTTAAACAGACCAATGGACTGAATGATAGTATTATAACTGAGTCATGGATAGCTGTGGTTGGTTGGTCCTGGCCTAGAGGCCAAATGCCCACCAAAGCTGTATCATTCCCCTTTTTAAATGGATAGGGGAGAGTGGAAAAAATGTAACAAAAGCCAGTAATAGGATAGAAGCAGTTTAATAAAAATAATAAACAAAGGCAATAGACCACATGGAAGCGAAAGCAGAGAGAGAACTGTGAGTCTCTACTTCCCATCAGCAGGGCTGTGGTCAGTCTTGGGAAGCAGGGCTCTCTAAGCTTGGTTTTCCTTAAGGGGATAGATGTCATGGATGGACCTCCCAAACTTCCTTCTTTCACTTCATTCTTATATCTGAGCTGATGTCATATGGCATGGAATACCCCTTTGGCCAATCTAGGTCAGCTGGCTCAGCCGTGTCCCCTCCCAAGATCTTGCCCACCCCTCAGTGTACTCTTGGGGCAGGAAAATGCTGGAAAGACACAGCCTGGATACTTATTCAACAGCAGCCAAAACACTGCTGTGTTATCAACTACTGCTGCAAAACACAGCACTAGAAGGTTGCTTTGAGGAGAATTAACTCCAGCTCAGCCAAACCCAGTACAATAGCATAAACTCTTATGCAACCAAACAAACCTGTATCTGCCAATAAGCAGTACTGAAAATACCACTTACACATTAATATATTAGGTTGACATAATAATTTCCTATTGAACTAGTTCATAACTAACGATACCACAACATATTTAGCATACTTGATCATAAAATCATAGTGAATAATTAAGCAGCAGTTTTAGCAGGATTTTAGTAAGACAACACTGTGTAATGTCAGTTAGTGAGGACTGTAATTCTACAAAATGTGCAAGTCTGTGATTCTTGGATAGAAATTCAGTACATGTTAATTTTGCAATGTCGGTATGCCAGCATTCCATCAAAACCTTTGATTCAGTGCCCCTTGCGAAATGGCAGAAGTTCAAGAACATATCAGGGAGTGGAAAACTTAAAGCACAGTCACTAACAAGTATTATCATGCACTCAAAATAATTGCTACTAAAAAAAGCAGCTATCAAGCAGCATTTTAATCTTAATTCAGAGTAACTACAATGTATTAAGCCCCCTCTGAAGTTTCTAACTGGATATACTTAAAAATGTTTTCCTGTCCAGCTGGAAGGAAGGGAACTATTGAAGAACTCCTATTGACTGGTGTTTCCTCAAAGTACCAAAGACATCACAACAGACTTTCAGTTAAAAGTAGGAACAACTTCTCTTTCATTGTACAAAACAACAATCTAAAAACAAGTTGGATTATGACTGATATATTTTCTTACAGCTATTTTTAAATAGAAGCCTATTTGGCACATGAAAAATGAAATCTTGTCTTCCTACACGCAATATACAAAAGTGTGTGACTTGTTGTGATGGTTTTAAAGACTGTCTTTTTAATTTTTCTTCTCAAAGTTCAAGCAGAGAAAGCTAAAGAATGTAAATAAGTCACTATTGGGTGTAAGAAAGCAAAATAATGCTTGTTCTAAACCCTTCCATTGGATAGATAAAAATGTTTAAGAACCGCTACTCAAAACAAAGTTGGGGCAGTCAGAGTCTGAGTTCGCAGCTTGCCTGGCTTCTGTCTGGCTGCTTCTTCTTCTTTTCTGGCTGAAGACAAAACACTGACCTTGACAAGCTAAGTCTAACAGCCTCTCTACTTCTTAACTCTCTGCATTCTGCCAGGGGGTCTTGGGAGTCCTTCTGCAGAGTGGGGGGGAAGAGGCCCCTTGGGAAAGACCCCTTGGGGGAAGCAAAGGGGGCTTGGTTGTGCTTTTCTGTTGATTGTACATATTTGTAAATGTTGTGAATAGTGTATATTTGTACATATTCATTGCATTTCATCACAGATTGTAGATTTGCTTGTAAATACAGCTTTCATTTGCTTCCAGACTGAGCTAGCCTGGTTATTGTCAATGGGGGGGATTTCAGCTCTCACACTGTTACACTTGTATCTTAAGAACGCTTTCAGTTCATGGTGTTTTGTGTTAATCTATGTCTTCTATGAATCTAAAAAATCCTAAACTCAAATTACAAGCATACATAGTATAAATAAATTCAAATAGATTGCTTTTGGTCTTGAATAAAGAAATCACAAATTCAGGTAGTCCATTACAATGCAGTACAGACATGTACTTTAATACATTTATAGAAAAAAAGGAAAATTTGAATTAATGAAGTGGGATTGTTTCTTTCATAGAAGGTAGCTCAGCAATAATGCCTGCATCCATTCTTTAGAAATGAAATGACACATCCTAAACCATTTCAAGCCAGGAAGGGCAAGTGCTAGTCTTAAAGATGGAAAGAAATTCTTGTAACATCTGCTGTGAACAATGATAGCCCCAGTAGCTCAGATGTTAATATAATTACTTCCAGTGTTCTCAGGGGCCATGCTCACATTCATAACCATGATAATTAAAGCTATGCATCACTTTTTGCATTAACTAAGATGTTTCTGTCCACAGGTGTGATGTTAGAGGAAATAAAATTATGGAGACATAAACCGTCTTCGGGGGGACTGTCACCAGGTCACTTAGCTTCAACGTACAGAGTGTCTGTATGTGAAGGCTGCTTATTCACAACATAGCAGAGAAAAATGTCTCCTCTCTTGCTTTGCTAGTGCAGGCTGTAAGCTAGCAGACAAAGAAGTCAGCTGGTCACTTCAGCTTTGCAGAACTGGTGATCTCACCCTCTCCTCCCACTATTACAAAGTAAAGAGCTGCTAGGTTTGACTGATGGGTTTTATTTTATTACCTACTCTCCTGACATATGAGAGAAGTTAACGCCCAGTTCTTGGCTGCTTAAATTAATTTGGAATTATTGGACACAAGCCAGTTGATGATGACAGTGCTTGGGATTTTCTTCTCCCTATAGAAAAATTAAAATATCACTGGACCGTTACATCAGAGCTTTTTAGCAAGGCATTAATAAATCATGTGAAGATTACTGATACTGATGATTACTCACAAACAGTACTCTAGACTTCAGGTTCCTGAAAAGAATCAGGTGCCTAAAAATATACATCTGAATGATTTATTATGGATTGAGAATGTTTGCCCCCTCTGTACCATTTAATGATACAAAATGAATTAATCACCTATACAAATACTATTTAAAAGTTATTTGCTTCATTGCTTATTTAATAATGGAATCTAAATTTGCCTATCACTAAAAGTAAAATGCTGTTTTAAAAATGCTCTTTCTCACTGCTATGGAAAATAGAAACATTGACCATTGGACTGATTAGCTACAGAACTAAGAAATGGGTGCTGAAACAATTCCACATGCAGAAAATCTATATAATGAATTTGTGGGAGAACAAAAACAGGGAGAATATTTTCTGAGTAAACTATTCCAGAGCTTGATCTACCTTGTGATTCTGTGCACTGACAAACTGGAGAAAAAAAAAGAACAAAACAACTCCCACAATATTTTATACAGTTTGGCTCTTGTATTTCTTCCTTGCTTTGTGGTGCTATAACTGACTCTGGATGTTCTGCCACTCTGTTTTTGTATTGCTTTAAACAAAAGCTGCTGCTTTGATCATCTGTAGCATGTGCCAAGATACAAGACAGATGCTCCAATGGTGCAGTTGTGCACCCTCAGAAGGAAGTTTCTTGCTGTTGGAGAAAAAAATTATCTCTGCTCTTGATATTAAAGAAATAATTTTCTCTTCTGTTTATTCTCCTGCTGCAGGCAAAGTGCATCTGCCTCTGGCCACATACTCACACACAGCAGGGGAGATGTGTGATTAATGCCAAGGGTTGAGCAGGGGGAGATATGGATTTTTATTCTGATATTCTATCACTACCTGGGCAAGGCCCCTTAACTGTGAGATACATTGACATATAACAGGGTGCTGGTCCATCTTATCTAGACCATCCTTTTGCCAAGAAAGGCTGGACCACATAATCCTTGCAGTCCACTCCAAACTGGTATTCTATGGTTCTATGATTCTTTGATTCTATGGTTCTATGATTATTTTTACTCTTTAGTAGAGCTGTGGCAAATATCCATTCACGAATGAATAGAAATAGAAACTTTACAAAGAAAATGAAAATTCATGTTTGATTATTTACTGTTTTCAAGGGACATTCTCCAGTCACTTGCAGTCCTCCTTTAGAAACGAAAGAATTTTACTACTTATAGAGAAGCAGCTGTATGGATGTTCAGGAGGAATAACATAGCATGCCTAAACTTCTTCTCAGGAGGCAGTGCCTCTAGAAGGTGTCTAGCTACTTGCTAATGGCAGAGAATGTGGAAAAGAGTTTCCATCATTTTCAGAACTAGGAAAATAAAGGCAACATCATCCTCTTCCCAGCTGTCAGGAACAAAGTCCCATTTGTGCTTCATTTATTTATGTATTTATTATGGATTCTCTTACTATCTTAAGACCAGGCACTGCTTGTCTCAAAACATAGCTCCTTATTGTTAAATAAATAGGGATAGGCTGTTAGCTCCTGTTCAGGATCCCCCACCAGCCAT
This sequence comes from Indicator indicator, assembly GCF_027791375.1. Taxonomy (NCBI): domain Eukaryota; kingdom Metazoa; phylum Chordata; class Aves; order Piciformes; family Indicatoridae; genus Indicator; species Indicator indicator. Next base: position 46,725,865 of record NC_072010.1, on the reverse strand, counting down.
GCTGCCTAATTTTCTTCAACTCACTTTTTTCAACCAACTCTCTCCAAGGTAAATCTGTTAGAGAAGCAAAAAGCTACAGGCAATGGGGACATGAGCCAGTCTGTGGCAGTTGACCATGGGGTCAAGAATTGGTCCCTTGCCCTCTTCTTTTAGCACTTTATGATGTCGCCAAGTGTTAAAACTATGGCCAAAGGTATTGTAGTCAGCACATGCTGGGCAGCACACTCTAACACTGTCTCTGTGATCAGCACTGGATCACTTCAACACAAGGAAAAACTTGGAAGACATTTGAGGTTTTGCATTGCCCAAATGAAGTGCATTGCTCTTCATGATGAGTCAATTGCTGAAAGTGGAGTTTTTATTGCCTGTGAGAAGAGCACAGTGGGTTATCTGAGTTTTAATATGAACTGTTTTTTCCTCTCACACTGAATTTGTCTTCCTATGATATTTTTAGGAAAGAGAGGAAATTTTCACCTGGAGCACAAGTTGTGGGAATTATGAATGTGAAATGACATAACTGACAGATGGCATGAAAGCAAAGAGTTATTTGGAACTGTTGTGGATCTGCAAGTACTGTTTAAAGGGAGATGGAAACACCAATTCACAGCAGCAGTAAATAGTAGCTTGGTCTAGATGGTGATTTGTAGACAAAGATAAACTTCTACAAACAGTTTTCAAGAATGTGAAATGTGCAATGAACTCCTCTACGTGAAGAAGTATAGAGCAACATATCTGTGGCAACAGTGGTGGTTGAATTAAACACGACACAACTAGCAAATGGGTACAGCTAAGTGCTAAAATAGCCAGCTTAATACAAAGACTACAAAATGCCTTAACTTTTAAAATTCAGTGTATGATGGAAGAAAGAAGAAGGGAAGAGAATGGAAGGAAATGGAAAGCGTTATTTATTTTTATTTTTCCTGTCAAACTGCAGGAGCAAATAAAAAGTTTATTTTAGAGCTACACAGAAATTCTACAAAACAGCTGTCACAACTGACGTACTCTAGACTTCTTTTAAACAGTTTTTTCCTGTACTAGAGGTCTCTTTTCCATCTCTTTCTCATCCTCTAAAGAGTTTCTGACATCAGGGCTATATCAACCATTCAGAATGACTCAGTCATGCTCTTCAGCCAGATTAAACCACATTGTCCCAAACCACACACAACTCCACAGTTTCAGTTAGACACTTCAAATATGTACTTTTGAAAATAAGCACTGACCCTTATTTCCTGTGACCAGCTGAGTCACACCTTAAAGACAGTCTTAAAATATTTTTAGGAAAACTAAAGTAGTAACAATTATTGATTCAAGCCATTCCCCTGTAAAGTATAGTCTAGGGATGATACTTTAAATACAATCATAGACTCATAGCTGAAATAGCATTTGTTGATACACCCACTTTGCTAAGCTGTACTTTTGTACAAGTGAAATGACTCCATCCAACGACCATGCATGCACTCTCACATAAAAAGAATCAAATGAAAAATTAGCCCATTCATTTTTTTAATATGATTTTGTCATCCTTTCTTCTAAATCTCAGCTATATTTATGCTTAAACAAGAATCAGCTGCAGTTTATCACATTGTTCTATCTCTGCATTTGTAGAAGTACAATGCCATTAGTCATTCCCAGAACCATAGACATTAGAGATTGAAGTGACCTTTTAAAGTCATCATGTCCTATCATGATTCCTACTATCCATGGCAACAGACTAATGCCAAACACACAATTATGACTTCACTGCAAAATGTAGCAAAGGAGAAGCTGATTTTCAGTTTTAAGATAAATTTCAGAAGGCAGAGGCTTAGTCTTTGCCATCTAAATGAAATTTACTTGGATTTCATTTGCTAGTTGTTCAGCAGACAAGATATTTCTAAGCACTCACATTTCTTTGGTACTTAAATAAAAAAAATTATTCTTTACCTTGGGCACAGGAGGGAACATAAAAATGACCAAGTCATGGAGAAAGCTGTGTTTGATCCAGAAGCCTTCCAAACAAAGGACATCTTATAAAGCTAGGCAGACAGCTGTCTTCCTTACACTACCAAAGAATGAAGGCCTATGGCTTGCAGGGATGAGGGTACAGCCCTGTGTCCGTTTGATAAAATAGAGACTCCCATGTAAACTACTTCTCACCTGTGTACCTCACCCCCATGAAGGCCCAGATCAGAGTGAAGTAATATCTGCAATATGAGGAGCTGGAGCCTAGGATAACTGCAGAGGTTACACCAGCATTGTGGTGTAAATGTGTTTTTGGAGAGGAGCAGTGAGTTCCTATTGGCAGTGTGTTTCTAGGTGCAGGTATTTCAGCTTAATTTAGACTTTACAGTGTAACATCACATTTATGATAATTAGCCCTTCCTCAGAGGCAGGAATAATTGGTCTGGTCCAGTGCCATGCTAATACAAATCTATTGCTGGTAGGACCTGAGTTAACTTTGTGTACAGAACTATTTACAGAACCACACCTGTGCATTCCAAGTGCAGTTCACTGAAACTCACTTCTGAGTTTGCTTGCCATATACATTTAACACAGTGAAAACAATAACCAACCCTCCTTTATTTGTTATTAATGGAACTGCTGCAGCAAATTTATTTCACTCACAAGAAAAATTACATAGGGGTCTGAACTCCACATGTAATCACATCAAGATCATTTATCAAGAATTGAGATGTGTGACTCAGTGTCAGAGCTGGACCTCTCTCTCTAATAGCATTTAAAGGACAACTTGGAAAGAATTAAAAATGTCACAAGCATTGCAAGGGTTTAAAGCATCTCATCCCTGGTATAAACCCACAGGCTCTTGGAGGCAGAGAACTGTAGTAATACAGCACTAGGTAAGAACAAAGTGCTTTAAAATGTGCTTAGACAAAGACATGTATGAAAGGGAAATAATTTTGTAATGAAGAAGATTCATTTCCCACAGACATTTCAGTAATCAAACAGAATAAGAGTCTTAGGTTTTAATTTGTCTTTATTCAGATCATTTAGTACTGAAATGAGATATGTTGAATTAGGTATTTTCCGTTCAAAATTATGAAACAGGACTGTGTAAGGGCTTAAGAGCTGGGCAAGAGCTTTGTAAAATGCAGTGTTGAGAAACTGAGCATCTGTGGGCTTGTATTTCAAAGATGATGCAAGATTTCCAGCCTTTAAATTACAGCTTGTGCAAGCAGTACTCTGTTACTTAGCTCTAACAGATTTGCAGATGTGTCCATCTCCAAGGTAATGGGCATTAGATTTCTGTCATTCAAAAGGCTGAGATTCAACATGAATCAAAGAATGAATTAATTCTATCCTCTCAATCTCTAAAAGCTTTTAAACACTACTTGGAGAGATTCTAGTAGAGATAATAATAGATTTTTATATGGATATTCTTTAATGAGTTTACAGGAAAATGTAAGAATTATTAGTCTCTGTTTTAGCAACAAGACATGATAAGGCTTTGCTTGAACCAGTTATAGAGGAAATGCCTGCCACAGCTTAGCATTAACCTTGTCCATGTGTCACTGTTTAAGGTTTCAGGGCCAAAACCCCACAGGACAGAATTTGGATTACCCCCTCAGAGAGAAGATAGGCAGAGGAAGTAAGGATTACACGGAGAAAGGGCTTGCATGGAATTGGAAGTTAAGAAAGTAATTTTAACAAGTAATAAAAGGTATTAAAGGAAAAGGGATGTACAGAGAGATCGAAGGAAGGGATATATACAGAATCATACAAAACCTGATCTCAGACAGCAATGGATTTCCCCCCAACACGTGGATATAGGCTCAAAACATGTGGAAGCAGGTCCGACCATCATGAGGGTTCCAGCAAACAGCTCCCCACCAGGCTGCAAGGCAAGAAGGAAGAGCCAAGGACCTTCTTGTTCCTTGAAATAGAGGATAGGCAGGAAAGGGGAGGGAGTAACATGACCCAGTGACCCCATCCAGGGCCCTAGGGTCCACCTACCCACCTGTTAACCCTTAAACCACAACACCAAGGAAGAAAGGAAGGAAAGAAATTTATAATAGTTTTTTTACAATGTTAATAGGTATTTTTCTTTGACTATTGAACATAAGACCTATAAAAAGCTGCATATGACTGATAACATCTACAGTGATACAAGGTAAAAGAGCTGTTCTTTTTCAGGAGCAATAGCTGAGTTCAATGAACGGACTTAACATTATGTGTGTACAAGCACCGGGAAACACTGACTGGGATTTTCCCTTTTGACCTGATATGACAGTCATAGAATCATAGAATTGTTAGGGTTGGAAGGGACCTCAGGGAACATCTAGTTCCAAGCCCCTGCCATGGGCAGGGACACCTCATACTAGATCAGGTTGCTCAGAGCCACGTCCAGCCTGGCCTTAAAATCTTCCAGGGATGGGGCTTCTACCACCTCCCTGGGCAACCTGTTCCAATGTCTCACCACCCTCATGGTGTAAAACTTCTTCCTAACATCCAGTCTGAATCTACCCACTTCTAGTGTTGCTCCATTCCCCCTAGTCCTATCGCTACCTGATACCCTAAAAAGTCCCTCCCCAGCTTTCTTGTAGGCCCCCTTCAGATACTGGAAGGCCACAAGAAGGTATCCCTGGAGCCTTCTCTTCTGCAGACTGAACAGCCCCAACTCTTTCAGTCTGTCCTCATAGGAGAGGTGCTCCAGCCCTCTGATCATCCTTGTGACCCTTCTCTGGACACATTCCAGCACCTCCAGATCCTTCCTGTAAAAGGGGCTCCAGAACTGGATGCAGTACTCCAGGTGGGGTCTCACCAGAGCACTGTAGAGGAGGAGAATCACCTCCCTCAACCTGCTGGCCACACTTCTCTTGATGCAGCCCAGGATGTGATTGGCTTTCTGGGCTGCAAGTGCACACTGGTGGCTCATGTTGAGCTTCTCATCCACCAGCACCCCCAAGTCCCTTTCTTCAGGGCTGTTCTCAAGTCAGTCACTGCCCAGCCTATATTGGTGCTTGGGACTGACCCAAACCAGATGTAGGACCCTGCACTTGATCCTGTTGAACCTCATAAGGTTGTCATGGGCCCACCTCTCCAACCTGTCAAGGCCTCTCTGGATGGCATCCCTTCCCTCCAGCATGTCTGCTACACCACACAGCTTGGTGTCATCAGCAGGGTGCACTCAATGCCGCTGTCCATGTCACCAACAAAGATGTTGAACAAGACTGGTCCCAGGATTGATCCCTGAGGGACTCCATTTGTCACTGGAGTGGAGTTACATTACAACAAAAAACACTGCCAAGTCTCAGTTTAGCATACAAACAACATTGAGGAAAATATTCTGTAGCAAACAAACAGAAGTAAAAACTGTTTGAATAAAAAGGAGTTGTGGTTGGAGCCAACAGCATTTCTGGAAGTCTGTTTATTCTGTTGCTTCAAAACTGACAGACCTATGATGAATTAGATAAACTATAATTAAAAATAGTGTTTGAAGTAGAAATGCTGTGTTTTCTTTTTTTTTTCACACTAGGGCTCAGATGACTTACACGCCTCATCACAAGATGCCAGGATGTGACTCTGCCCTTCTTACTGTGTGGCAAAAACTTTTTAAAAAAGGCCATGACAAAATTAGATTCAGAAATCTTGAAAGCTTAATACTGTGCAGGCTATTCCATAATTCAATAAAAAAAGGGTTTTTACACTTCAGGCTCATGATTTGGAGCTTGCAGCTGTTAGTTTACAAGAATAAGTTGCCAAAGAGAGTCAGGGTTGTATAGGGATGAATTAAACTGCTGCCTCAGCTCCCTTAAGGACCTCTTCACATTTGGCTGGAAAGATCAGCATGTTAACCTGCTCTTTGTGAAATAAAGGAAATAGTATGTCTTACTTGTAAACATGTAAGGTTTTGCCATATTTTCAAAAGTGTTAGCTGAAAAGAATCTTCTGTGTCTCTCCGCAGGCTTTTTTACCCCTGCTCAATAAAAAAATTCAGACTCTCCTTCATAAAACTCTGAATCCTGAGAAATTTTTGTTTTTCCAAAAAGGGCAGACAATTAAACCATTGTCTGTAAAAAAGACAGGACAAGGATACTGAAGAAGTGCTTTCTTAGTGGTCCCCTTCTCACTTATACTCCTACTGCCTGGGCTGGGAGGAGAGAATAGAAGATTCCTCACTAGAAGCCACCCCATCAGCTCCAGAGCAGACGATGGATCCACAACAAGATCCAGGAATATCCTTAAAAAGAACTCCACGTGGTTATATCCATACTGACAATCTGACAGACCCTGACATTTATTTTGCCGTCTCTGCTGTCCAACAGACAAAACAGACACAAGCATGGTTCTGGCCCTGACCAGCTAGCAAGTTCCCAAACAAACTCTCGGCACAGATCTAGAGTTAGAAAAGGCCAGGAACTATTTCCCAATAGGTAGCTTGAATGTGGCAAGCTTGTTTATGAGACTTCAGTAGTACGAACAAGAATAGTCTGTGCCAGCTGGCCACTAGAGCAGGGATCCTGGCACTGCTGAATTTACAAGTACAGGGACAGCCCTTGTGTTGCCTGAGTTCATGAGACAAAAGCTGTTATGTTTACTGCTAGGAATGAGATTAATTCAGTATGACTCCTAACACTTGTGGAAGGGCCATGAGACTTAGGTGAAGAAAACACTTTACATCCTACAGGTCAGTAAGGGCCAATGTTGGTCTGAGTAAGCATGAAATCAGGTGGAGCAAACGGAGGTGCTGCTCTGAGGAGAGAGGAGAAACACATCTCCTGAGTACATTTTTGACATTTAAAAGTCCAACAATTCTTTAAATCCCACAGTGTTTGCAGATGTGTGTAAAACTTTCAAGATTCAAGACATTTTTTTGCATGTTCCTTTATATTTTGATCAACTATTTTCCATGACTTTGGAAGATATTCATATTATAGCAAGCCAAAACGGGCTCACCAAGTCATGGGGTTTTGTTATAAATTCAAAGCACTGAGTGAATGCCCCCAAATCTGACATTTTTTCAGACAAGCTCTTGTGGCGTATTGAGAGCTAACCAAGCAGAATAGAAAGGAGCAAATGCTTATCTACTATATCATCACTCTTTAAAATCCATTAAATTGCATTTACAATCTGTAGAAAGAACTGATCATCAAGTTCAGTAGCAAAAATAAATCCTTTTACATAATTTGAATTTGCTGGAAATGTTTACATCCTCTGAAGCTGCAGTAAGAAGTTATATGAAATCCCAAGCAGTCAGGCTGGCAAATTTTAATAATTGCTTTTTCTCTAAGGGGGGAGTGGTATTGGTGTGTCACTACACCTTTTTGAGATTATTCAGTTGGCCAGGTTAAAAAGGACTGTTTCCAGTCCTTTCAAAATTACTTTGAAAACATTAAGGATTATTTCAATTGTACTTGTAAAATAATAAAACCCATATTTAGACTCATTAGCTCTAAACTCCTTCCCTCTATCATTATTACCACAACTAAGTCCAAAGAGTCTGTTAAACACTGCCCCTTCTTTAGGAATTCATTCAGATAGGTGAAAAGCTAGGTTTGGACTGTTCCATTTAATTAGAAGATAAATTTAATTTTGGTACACACTGAATCACAAAAGCATATTAATATGGTATTTCAGCTAGGTGATTATTTAAGCCCCAAAATAGAAACATTTTGCATGTTTCTGAGCCACAAATAATACAGATATTTTCCTTTTAAATACAGTAAACTAAACTGAAAGTTGATTTTATCATAGATCTACTTTCACTGAAGTTTCTTCATTTCCTGTATGAACCTGTTCTGCAACGGCATTTGCACTAGTAAACAGCACACTAGATTCTAATGAAAGATAAAAGATTGGAAAGTATTTTTTACTGCTATGGGAAATAATTGCTTCACTCCTTACCTCCTCACTGCATCTTGATTAAAATGCCCGTGTAACAACTCCTAATGAAATTATATGGAATAAGCATATACAGGGTATGTAGATGCTCCTAAGCAATGTTTATTTCCATCAGGAGTCAAAAGAAGTGGTCAGTCTGACAAAGATATCTTGAATATGGGTTTAAGATGGTCAAAGGAGGTAAAGGTTTATATTTTTATTTGCCAGAGCTGCTTGACGTGGTACCTGCTGCCTTGCCTTGGTGGATGCATTGGTTTTGAACTCAGCTCTACAGGAACAGCTTCCCAGACCAGAGCTAATCCTGACAAGTCCAAATGTACTAATGATTTCAGATCACAAGAAGCCAAGGTGTGGGATAATGGTAGGCCACAAGGTGCCAAGTACCACAGATACACCAAAGGATCATATGTGAAGTGAAAAACAAGCAGAGAGACATCCTTCAGAATCAACACACTTTCTTACTACCTAAAAGCTAAGGAGGGACTCAGTGCAGAACCACTATTACCTTTAAGAAATAATGTAAAACCTGCAAGACCTCACTTATCTAGGTAGAAAACTTTGCACAGCTGCAAAAGCATTGAGAAACTCTTGAACCACAGTGCACAGAAGGATATTTTTAGTCCAGGCTTTGCTTTCTGTCCCTTCCTAGATTTCATCCAGCCAAGGTACAAAGGAGATTCAGAAACTTGTTCAGCCCCTCATCTACCTTGATGAACCTTCTGATGAACACTTGGGGAACTTGTCTCAACTGCAATGCTGACATTGCAAAGCATTCTCTCCATTTGATTAATTTTTTTCCTCATCTAATTTAATTTTAGAGATTCTGCCTTTTAATGCATTGATATAATGTCACTAGAAAATAAAATAAGGAATATTAATAACTATTACTTTGTATACTGATATTAAATAGGCATATCCTGAATCTTATTAAATGGTTTCTCTACAAGTTTGGTGTTTACATGTTTACATTCCATAGGCACATGGGAAAACATCCCCTTTGGGTGGGGAAACCTGAAAATTAACACAAAGGAGGTTTCCAGTATTACAATGAAAGCTGTGAATACTTGCTTTCCCAGGTGAAATGTGCCTATTTTCACCCTAAAGGCTTTCCAGGTGGTCAAAGTGAGTTAAAGTACCTGGCAAACACAAGTTCTGAGTACACCTGAGTTGCCAGTTGGGCTTGCTCCTATTGCTCATGTGCACATGCTGGATCCTTCATGGGGTGGAACATCCCAGTATCCACCCAAGTAAAACCTGGACATGACTCAATGATAAAACCATCTCATGGCCTGCTCCAATAAGCATTATAAGAGGAAGCAAGCCAAATCTCACCACCTCCACCTGGCCCAGCTTTTTAACAGCATCCTACCAAGTAGTGAGCTGTCATAAGACATAATTCTTTACGCAAACACACCCTTGGCATCAAGCACAAATACTCGCAGAGAAGCCTGTGTGTAAGCAGCCGCAAGGGATAGTTGCTGCACCTGTGATATCCAAGTGCTATGGATAAGGCCAGGCTACTCAGGTAGGAGTGCAGCAAGTGGTAGGACACAGTCCATCCCTGGAGCAGGTGGTGGTACAAGTACAGATACAGTCAACTTTTGCCTGCTTGCTCCTTACAGACAGAAGTTGTGCACAAGCCAACCTCAGAGAACCCAAAAACGAGAGAAGTCTGGCAGTGCCAACTACCAAGGCTTATTTGAAGCTCATTTCATTCTCTAAATCTTAGCTTGAGAACTAGTTTAAGCTGGTCCTGCACAGAATGTCCTGCTTAATTTGCTTAGTTGCTTTTGGGGTGATTTTTTGTTTGTTTGTTTGTTTTTAGTTTAATCACTGAGATGGCCTGTGCTGAATGCTGTAGATCAGGTTTGATTAACCAGCATTGCTCCAGGGCTTCATTCTGTGTACAAATTCCTGTGCTGCACAGCTTACTTTTTCCTGTTTGGTGACTCCTCCCTGATTCACCGTGCACTTTCACCCTAATGCCTGTTTCTATTTTCTGTGATTTTTATGGTTTTGTCCAAACGCCTTATTACTGGCATTTTCTAGGATCTGAAAACAATTTTGTTATTTTTATCCACACTTATTCCTGGTTCTATTTTGTTCTTTTTTATGTCAACTCTGTGACTCCTGTGAGAACACAAACTGTGCTGGTTTGGGGCCAGACAAATCCTCTCTTGCCCCGAGAGGGACGAAAGAACGACACTCACACAAACGGACTGAAGAGTGATGGAAAGGTTAAATGGAAAGCAATTGGTGAAACTACAAAAACTACAAGCATAAGAGTGATGGAAAGTTTAAATGGAAAAGCAATTGGTGAAAATACAAAAACTACAAGCATAGTGGCAAAGATATCCCAAAGCATACAGAGTCCCTTACACAACAAAGTCCTCCCAAATCTTTCCTTCTCCCCACCTGAGGGTATACCCAAAACCCCCAGGGCTCTTTCTCCACCCCCCATCCCTCCCCATTGCCAGGCTAGTCTCAGTCTGACCAGGTCTGAGACTGCCCCTCACCCTTCTCCTCCTGGCATTAGGCCTAGACAGACCTAAGAGGCCTTGAGATACTCCCCCACCATTACCTGATAGGGCCACCAGGATGATCGGAGGGCTGGAGCACCTCTCCTATGAGGACAGACTGAAAGAGTTGGGGCTGCTCGGTCTGGAGAAGAGAAGGCTCCGAGGTGACCTTCTTGTGGCTTTCCAGTATCTAAAGGGGGCTACAAGAAAGCTGGGGAGGGACTTTTTAGGATATCAGGTAGTGACAGGACTAGGGGGAATGGAATAAAGCTGGAAGTGGGGAGATTCAGGCTGGATGTGAGGAAGAAGCTCTTCCCCATGAGAGTGGTGAGAGCCTGGAATGGGTTATTCAGGGAGGTGGTTGAGGCCCCATCCCTGGAGGTGTTTAAGGCCAGGCTGGATGAGGCTCTGGCCAGCCTGCTGTAGTGTGAGGTGTCCCTGCCCATGGCAGGGGGGTTGGAACTAGATGATCCTTGTGGTCCCTTCCAACCCTGACTGATTCTGTGATTCTATGATCTCCCATGGGAGCAGAGAGGGAAGAAAGAGGAAGAGAATGACTTTGCAGATGGATTTATAGGGGGCAGGATTTATGGGTAGAAATACGCCATTTCCTGTGTCCACCTTATTGGGTTGGACACTCAGGACACCAGAGGTGTAGCTTATGTGGCAGAAGCGTTAGGCACCCAGCCTGAACTGCCACACAAACACATCAATAAGGGTTGGGGTTTTAAAAAAAGCATTAACAGCTATGATAGGATGATAACAGTGAACTTTACAGAAGACTAGTAAACCATTTAAATGCAATGCATTGCACAAAACTGGTTGTAGTTCTATGAGATATTTTCCAACCTGTGTGACAGAATTTATTGCAAACTGCATTTGGAATAAATATTTAAAATAATACTGGATAATTTTTCAAATAATTTATTAAACAGAAGATCTATGCCACTTTTATCCTTTCACCCAGTAATTTGTTCTGTCAAACTTCTCATTGAATCACTAGTGTAATGTAGTACTTTTATTTTCTTTTATCTGTATATTCTTTTTTTTCTGTATACTAGTTCTATTAGTAGTAGTGGTTAAAACAGAATTAATTGAAATTATTCTCAAATTTTATTGTATCTTTACTTTTTACTGAAAAAAAGAATTTCTTATTTTGTTAATGAGATAGCTTACCCTTTTGGTGTTTAAATATAAATCTACAAGCCCTTCCTGATTTTAGAATATTCATAAATTTGGGGGGGTTATTTGAAAGTTTTGAGCCAGTCAAAGCTTTGAGGCTTTAAGTCTCACAAGTCTGAGCAGCTCTCTCTATACATTTTTCATTGTCCTTTCCGTTTAACATTGTAGTCTCGAATTTTGTATTTAATGAAGAACTGTTTTCCAGAGGAACTGCTTCTGTTTGTTTGTGGTTTGTTTTTTAAATTGGCAATGTTTTTCTGCATCCATACAACCAAATTCCTGACTTAGACATTGCTCACCTGCATATGTCTCAAAATTTGACGTCCTTCTATTATTATATTTAGCAAACTCTTTTCTTCTTATGTTATTAAATATAAGTATTTTGCTATAATGGGATAATTTTTTTCTTTTTTTTTTCATTCCTTAGTACTATTATAAAGAAGCAGATAAAGATCTTGAGCATTCAATGGACATTTTATATATATATATGGTCTAAAATTGTTTTCAAATCTAACAAAGCCCATCCATGATAGCTTGGTATCCAGTGGTGACCAAATTACCTGAGATTCTCCCACAACAAAATTATTTTGTTGCTAAATCTTTCTTACTCCTAGTGTGCTGTAGTTGAAGTCTACTAGAACTTCCCTCATTTCTCATTAATTTTATCTTTCCCAAGACAGCTTCCCAGCTGGGCTTTACTTTTACTTCACATTTCATCAACACTGCATATTACCCTGATATTCTTTCCACTTTGCACCATCTCCTTTCTCTTACATCATTTAGCCACCTGTAATAAAATGTAAAATCCCTGGAGTGACAGCTAGCTACTGATGACCTGGTTCAAAATCAGGCAGTAGTGTTATAGCTGTGAGACACACACATCAACAGTGTACCTTGGCAAAAAATGCCAAAGATGACCTACAGCATCTGGAACTTATTCAAGGAACAGCCAGCATTTGTTAGACCACATGAATAATACCACATCCAGTTTTGGGTCCTTTGTACAGAAGGCATCAATAAATTGGAGTAAGTTCAGTAAGAGCCATCAGGATGGTTGAATCTGGACCACTTGCCCCTTGAAGAGATACTGAGGAAGTGGGTCTTGTTCAGCCTGGAGAAGAGATGGCTTTTGGGGGAGCTTAAAGCAAACCAAGGAATCTGAGCAAGGAGATGGAGCCAGGTATTTCACAGTGGTGTATTGTTGGGAGGATGAGAGGCAGCAGGCATAGACTGATCAAAGGGTATACAGTAAACCTTTCTTCTCCATGAGATGAGGCAGGCAGTGGAGCGGCATGATGGTTTGAAACTGTCTCTGTCACACTGACACAAGTGGGTTGTCCAGAGAGGTTGTGCCATCTTCGTTCATGAAGGAGATGACTGAATAAAGCCTTAAGCATCCTAAAATATACTGTAATTCCATGGTTACAAAGATCATCCCCAAAGCAGCATTAAATAGCACATAATATCATTGTCATAGATCATCTCATTAAAATTGTTCAGATTTACTATTTAGCTGGCTAGCACAAAGAATCAATTTCATTAGTCGTAATAGTAATAGCTGAGGGTGAGATCTGTAGCTCTGGCTTATTTCATATACCCTTCATTATTGTGTAGAGACACTAGAGCACATTCATGCTCTTGTTCTTTCCTTCTGTCTCCTAGCAACTCCATCTGCTACCTTATTTTGTATGTTGGAAGTACAAGTCAGATTTTTTTTTTTTTTTTAGGGAAAAGCTGCTCCTTCCTTGCTTCCAAGCTAGCTTAATGTGCAGTTTTATATTTAAGATACTGGAATGGTTTTCACACAAGCAAACTTCATTTTATTCTGCACTCTGTCATGACTAGACCCTGTTTTCCACAAACCTAGGCCAATTCTTTACCCATGGATTCTTGGCCACATAGGAATTTCAATGACTGCTAATACTGTCAATTGTCTCCAAGACTCATTAATCCTCCTTGGGTTTGAAGGAATGTTTCTGTTGTTTTTTACCCCTATAGTTTTGTCTTTCATGAGCTATAATTAGACATTCTCTGGCATCCACAATTCCCACAAATCTCTATTACTCATTCCCTGGCACATGACATATTTTCCTGCCAATATTTGTGGAGCACACTGTGAACTGAGTAGCACTGAGAAGTACATAATAAAAAGTGCCTATCCTGTACATGCCTGTCAATTATACACCCATTAAATTTAACTCATCCAGCTCCACTGTGATGTTGTTATCCTTGACGGCAAGTGATTAACCATCATGGCAAAATAACTCATCCATTCAATGGGTAAAACATCAAAGCATTGGGCAATGGGTTAAAAAAAAAAAAAAGAGAGAGAGACAAAAATCAGTCTGCCAAATTATTATTATGAAAGCATCAAATTATTATGAAACATTTCACCTTTCTTAAAAAATATATATACGGAGGAGGGACTTTTATCCACAAAGTAATAGACTGAAAACTAAGCATTCTTTGTAGCCTAGAGAAAAATCATGATGACTTCATGTATTTGTGGTAGAATTGGAACTGAACCTTTCGTTTTAGAGGTCAGTGGCTCTTTAGCCTGAGTATTCCCCACTCCAATATCTTCAGTCCTTCTCACAACATGTAGTTGTTATGTTTAGCCATCTCTCCAAAGCTCTCTCGTTGATCTTTACGACTCCTCTAGGCATTGCCTTTTCTGATATCAGCAAGAAAATATTGTCAGACTGTTCATTTCTGGGATGGAGTTTGTACCTGGAGCTGGATTGAGAGTGGAAAAAAAGTCTGTCTTTATTACATTCAGGTTACTTTGTACCTCAAACATAACCTAAAACGTGAAAGTAGCAAGAGCAACAACTAGAAAGAATTTCAGAGTCAGCATTCATGAATGTTCAACTTTATATATCAGCATTCGTAGGACTTTCTCTTTAGAGGTACAGGATTGAGTTATGACACCAAAGCTAAGTTTGTCTAGGGATTACAGCAGTTCTAGGAGAACATGTTAAAAGAAAATGCAGCCATCAAAGTGCAATACAGGAAGGTTCCCTTACACAAAATACAGACAGTTCATCTGTAGTCCAGCCAAAATATTTATTTTGACTCTTCCGTATATGACTCCTTACAAGGAAGGGTGAGTTTCAAGAAATAATACGTATTAATAATGTCCAAGTTTTTTGTTTAAAACATTCCTAAGGAGTAGATAATGGCCAATGCTTAACAATACAAGTGATTCATGAGTTGGGATATAAGTGATGTAGTCGTCTACAAAAACCCACCTCATTCTAAAATTCCCTTATGTCTTCCTGGGGTCTATTGAGGCTGTCGTGAACAGAGACAATAATCCCCTAATTTAACAGAGCAGAATTATGACAATGAGTTAATCCTCCCAAGCGCTTTGCCCATGACACAGTAACAATTAGAAAACAAGCATGGAATACACTGAGTGTTCATTCCTTTTGTAGTTGCCACTGGCAACAACAAAACTGACATGTAAAAAAATTAAATAATGAACTCTACGTTGATATTAACAAAGTTATATCATTCTGAAAAAAAATCTAGAAGGAAAAGATACAATGAAAAACATGACTTTTTTAAGATCTCTTTTAATTTACACAGCTGCAGTCTTCTAGGGAACTAAAAGAACAGTAAATGCTAGGCAGCTGGCACTTAAATCATTATAGTTTTCAGTTAAATCATCTAGTTTTCAATTCAGAATCTGCTGCCTCATTTCTCAGACTGAAGACTGAGAAAGTATCTGGGAAAGAAGACTAAGATTAAGAAAAATGCATCTTTTCATTTGGATACTTGTATTTTTCAATGACAGAGGACTACAGGCCCTATTTCATTAGTATTACATAATAGAAGGACAATCTGGAAGTCTTATTTGAATTTAAAGAAAAAGCTGCCTCTACAACAACAATTTGGAGGAAAAAGAAACTTGACTAAAACATGTCAAGTTTGCATGTTCAGTAAAACTGACCATGTCCCTTCCAAAAGAAGTCACATCATAGTGCAGACAAGCTGTTTCTGAGTTGGATAACACCCTCCAGTTCCTTCAGAAACCAGTTCAGGGAGGTATTTCTCTTTCCTATGCTGCACTGGTTTTCAGCGCTAGAGGAAAGTTCTGATTTAAAGGATTTCTTCCTTAAAATGAAAGGGCCTGATTCTCCTCTTAACACCTGTGGAAATCAGGGCAGGCAGACAGTTGAATAAATACCAGAATTAAAGCAAGGAGAAGATAAGAGATGAGAGATTAAATATTGCTTTGTCATCCCTTTCATTAAAAGGAATTAGAGTTAATTAGCCCATCTTGTAGTGAAATTTAGATGTTCCATGAACGTTCTATTTAACTTTTCTATTAGCTTTCTCTACATTTTCTTGGTATTTGTTAGGAGCATATTAGATAACTTTGGTCCACGTCATTAAAAAAATCAATACCTTTTAGTTTAGAATCAGATCAAAACACTGTAGCTCAAAAAAAAAAAGAAAACAACCAAACAAAACCAAAAACCCAAACAGAAATAAAGCCTTGTTGAATGCATTTCATACAAAAGAATCATAGAATAATAGAACAGTTTGGGTTTGAAGGGACCTTAAAGATCATCCAGTTTCAAACTTACCTACATCTATGAACTTTCAGTTTTAAATCATTGCCTCTCATTTTATCACTACACTGCTTGATGGAGTATCCTTCCAGTCTTTCCTGTAAATCCCCTTTAAGTACTGGAAGGCCACTAAAAGAT
The DNA here is from genome assembly GCF_027791375.1 of Indicator indicator. Taxonomy (NCBI): domain Eukaryota; kingdom Metazoa; phylum Chordata; class Aves; order Piciformes; family Indicatoridae; genus Indicator; species Indicator indicator. The sequence goes on along the minus strand of NC_072010.1, from coordinate 46,709,607 downwards.
CACTCCAGAACTCTCTCTTTCCTCCGTTAGGAAAGCAGTTCGGAATTTTTTGCTTAGGCAGTGCCTACTCCCTGTCTCTATTTTGGACAGATTTAGCCAAAATAGTTTTGCCATAGAGAGAGCTAACACTAAGCAGCATATATTTCAGCCACTCGGTGTCATTTGACCCCAAAGCCAGCACTTGGCAGTCCTGATGGATGGGAACCTGAATACAAGCAGGCAGTGTGCACTTGCAGCCCAGAAGGCAAATCACATCTTGGGCTGCATCAAAAGAAGCATTGACAGCAGATCCAGGGAGGTGATTCTGCCACTTTGTCTGCTGTGGTGAGACCTCACCTGGAGTACTGTGTCTGGAGCCCTCAACAGAGGAGGGACATGGACCTGATGGACGGGTCCAGAGGCAGGCTGTGAAAATGATCAGGGCATTGGAGCACCTCTGCTACAAGGCTGAGGGAGCTGGGGTCATTCAGCCTGGAGAAGAGGAAGCCCCAGAGAGACCTAATAGCAGCCTTCCAGTACCTGAAGAGGTCTACAAGAAGGACGGTGACTGTTTACAAAGGTCTGTAGAGATAGGATGAGGGTCAATGGCTTCAAACTAGAGAAGAGCAGATTTAAATTGGATGTGAGGAACAGGTTCTTTACTATGAGGGTGGTGGAACACTGGAACAGGTTGCCCAGAGAGGTGGTTGGGGCCCCATCCCTGGAGATACTCAAAGTGAGGCTCGACAATGCTCTGAGCAGCCTGATCTAGTTGAGGATGACCCTTCTTGCTGCAGAGAGGGTTGGATGAGATGAGGTCCCTTCCAACCCAGACCATTCTATGATTCTATGATTCTGTAATAGATGCTTCACAAAACATACTCAGTGAGACTAGAACTTACAGGCTGGCACTCATCCCTGAAATGGGATGAAGTGGTATGATGCCCTTCCTACACTAAGTGCTCATGGGCTAACCATGCACATGCTGTCAAATCCTAACTAGTCTGATGTAGCCAGAGTAGCAGTTTTCATGGAGTTTTAAGAAAAACAGATGAAGTTACTGAGGCAAAAGAATGGATGTGCTTTTTTTTTTTCCCCTCCAAAGTACCCAATGAAGAGCTGAACTGTTTGGCTGTTCTTCCAGCCAGACAAGGAGAAGCTTGATCACAGCTGGAGCAAGTGTCTCTCTCTCCTGTCAGAATTCATCAATGGGAAGAATTTACTGATTTCTACAAATGAAAAGCATGGCTCAAAAGTCATTCCTGTTTCTTGAAATATATCTGGAGGGTAATGAAGTCATCTTAGACAATTTCAGCTGTTCTCCACATTCCTCAAAACCATTTCCCTTTTTTTGGACAGAAGGTTGTCCTGGAAAGAGACTCCCTCATGCTAAGTATTTTCTACCTTGAATAAAACAATTAGAATGTGACAGAGAGTGGTAAATGGCACACAAATGAAGCCTGGACTCCAATTATCATATAAGCACAGAATAATGGAATATCATGTTGGAAGGAACTTCAAAGATCATCTGCTCCAAACCTTCTTTGCAAAAGCATGGTCTAGACAAAGACCAGCACTCTGTCCCACTGAATTTTAAGTGTCCAGTTTTGAGGAATCCACCAACATTTTTTCATTGCTCAGGATCCTAATGTAATGCAAGGATTTAATGTAACCCAGAGTTAAATTACTGTCTTTTTTAAGATGTCTTCCCCCCCCCCCCCCCCCCCCCTATTTCTTACAGACTAGCTGTAGCAGCTTTTATTAGGCTTTCTGGGGTATTACACTCTCCACTCACATGCCCTAATTCTACACCCACATGCACATAAAAACACACACACACATAAATACCTCTTCTGGTGTGCATGGTACTCTCATTCCATGGTGCTGCAGAGGGATTTCACTAGGCAGCGATATCCTTGTAAGGCATATATTGTAACAGCACAGTTTTATGTGAATCTAGCCCTGATGTAGGAAGCTGGTTAAGTGCTTTGTCAAAATGTTAGTCTTGTTGCTTGGTTACAACACACAAAATTTAAGAATGTGGACACAATAGACCTAAGTAACCTGGTGCAAGAAATCACCTAAAAAAAAATGGAAAATCCATTCCAGCCTACCACAGAGTTCTTGTTCTAGACTAATATAGATTAAATTCTACAGAAGGTGGCAGTTTTGCCATAAACTTGGATAAAACAAGATTTTCATATTACACTCTTGTTGACGATTCACACTATTTGCAAAATAAATGTGAAAACTCATTTCTGAAACAGGTTAACTTGCACATTGACTGGGAAATTGTGAAGCACAAAGTCATTTCCAAAAACATCTGAGGGGTTTTGCTCCCCTTTGGGTATTTCTGCTCCCAGTGTGGCAGGTCTTACTATTCCCTTCTCATGATCTCTCTTCTGCCATTAAAAAGATGCCTGGGAATCAGAATTCACCCTTGCAGTGCTAAATCAACAATCAGATCCTCAATTTTGACAGATTATTCCTGTAGCATTAACTTGCTAAGTTTTCCTTATGAAATACCAATATTCCACACACTTAAGAAGGATATTCATAATCGAATACTGATACAAACCTCTGTCTGTTGCTATGATACTGCACTCATTTTATATTCCCATTTAGGTTATAAGAATATTTGCTCTATTGTTTACTACAAAAAAAATGGCTAGTTTTATTTCTTCCTCTATCTAAAGAGAACCCCACACCCTTTTCTTAGAATTATGGGGCTGAGATATTGTGCTGGAAATCAGCTGTGGTTGTACTGGCTTATTGTTTTTAACCTAGTTACTATAACACTGAAATTAATTTAAAAAGTTACACTTGGGCCTATATGATGAGATACACATTTCCTATAAGGAAGCAGCCCAGAAATTGCTAATAATTAATGATGGTTTTAATGTCTTCTTCCACCTGTGCCCAACCTGACAATTAAAAGCAGCTGGTAGAGGGAGGAGTCATGGGGATGGCAGATGTGACATTTATTGTGGACATATTTTTTTGGGCTTGCATATTAAAAAGAAAAAAATATTATGGGGAAAATGACTGGGTAGGGAAGATAAATTAGGGTCAGATAAGATGCTGCTTTTTTTTTTTTCCTTCCTGTTTTTCCCCCTTTTTTTCTTTTTTACTATTTCATGTGGAGCTTGAGCCTTTTGGTTTGAAGAAGGTTCTGGAACTGGCCCTCCCCATATATTATCCTGCAGCTATTTTAAGGCAAGATAGACTGTTTTGCTTCCTGAACTGGTGATGGTTTAGCAAGGGAAAAAAAAAAAAGTCTCTGCCCATATGGTTTTCTGTTCCTTCTGAGGAGGAAAGGTGTAGAGGACCATCGACACCTATACGGTGTATCTCTGGCTTTGCTGTGCCTATCTCTTTTCTTTCTGCAGTGGGGTAGTCTTGTCTCTTTTTTCTTTTCTACAATTTGAGAAACTCTGGAAGGCAAAAAGCAGGAAGCAAAATGGTTTTCCAAATTGCCACAGAAATGAGAAAAGTCTGAAAGGGAGTAGTGTATTTGGAAAGGAATGAAAAAGGATTTTTGCAGTATTTTAAAACCCTCTTTTCTTCGTGTCTATCTGTAGTTTCCTTACAGCCCTACAGACCTTACCCTACCCCCTCTTACCCTTGTGGGATCTCATCAGCTTCTTAGAAACCTACTTTTCAAAAAAAATAGTCTGCACTGCCAAAAAGGTTTAAGTTGTGGTCCTCAGCCTGAACAGAGGCAGTGACAGGGGAGATAAGGGAGCAAAGGGTTAACAAGCATCACAATGCAGAGAGGTCAAGGCTGACCACAAAATTGCCCAGATTATATGGTGGGCATATGAAACTCCAAATTCCCTGTTGGAAGGGGATTATTTACTGAATTATATTGACAGGAGGCATTGTGGGTACCTGTGATAAGCCCATCTAGACAAGATCTCACGAAGATTGTCAGAGGTCTTTGGCTAAATGTAGAATTGAGCAATTCTTCAATGAGAGCACAAAACAGTATGCAGGAAGACACTTAAACTACATAGGAAATAATCCTGGGCAGTGAAGACTTCTGTAGGTGTAACAACGCAGTCAGCTCTCATATGATCATACTTGAGGACAAAGGTGCTGTCTAAAATGGAGAAATTTATGGTGTAGCTATTCTGGCTGAACAGCATTAGCAATAGGTTGTTACATTGGTCTGATTATGTGCTACTACAAATGCACTAGTGAATTTTCCTGTGCAAACAAGCCTCAGAGAGGAAAATGCAGTATCTTTTACTGTTCCCTGATGAAAGACTAAAATGTAAAAAGAACAGCATGCACAATCTGTCTTTTGAAAGGAGAAACAGCAGCTCTTCCTCTCTGGCAGACACAAAGAACTTGAAGGCAAGCCTGTTGTATGATGGCTCTAGTGCTCTCTGCCCCTCATTTTAATTAATGCATAGCACTGAGGAGGACCTAAATCCTGCTTGTTTTACTCAAGCAAGTGATCCCATTGACTTGAATTAAGATACCTGTAGGATTAGAAGTAGAAAGAATAAGACCTCAGTGTAGCAAATTCATTTCACTCTTTTTCAAATGCAAATATTAGTCTCTCGATTATCAGCTTGATCCCTCTGTTGATTAGCACAATGAGGCCCTGATTCCGCTCCCTGATTGTCTTTCCTGGGCTGCTCTGTACCACAAACATGCTCAACTTCCACAGAATTATTGGAAGTGAAACAATAGGTGCTCTAAAGAATTATATATACACACACACACACACATATATATATATATAATTATCACAGAAGATAGAAAAACTTCCTCATAGGGAATTTGTTCTATTAACTAGTTGACTCCTTCAGCTTCCAGTTTGCAATGTGTTTTTATATTTATTTTCTCTTTTAATGTAGACAATCTTTTGCTCACCTCTATCCCTCACTGTGATGCTGAGGGAAAGATACAGATATTTGATATGCAGCACATTATTTTACAACTGATTCAATTATCTTGTAAAACTACTTTCTAGCTCCTTTCATTAGAATGTCTTCACCAATTAAAATAATTTGCTGTTAACTCAGCTGTAACCAAGAACATATTTTGATCTGAAATGTCATTTTAATCTGTAAACTTTCATTTTAACATATGTAATAGTTATTTTGGGTGTGGACATCATTGGAAGTTTATTCTTGTTTTTATTTATGTTATTTGAAAGATCCAGTACAAGAGGCCATTATTGTGTTTATCGGAAGTCTCAGAATACCTTGAAATTCTGCCAAATTATTCCTAATTGTGTGATGCTTTACAGCAATGCTGAATCTTTCCAGAGCTTCTCTTTGACTGTATATTTCACATTCCACTAAAGCTAAGTTTTACCTGTCTGTTGAAAACAAAACCAAAACCAAACAAGCAAACAAACAAAACTTAAGAAATCTCACTAGGGCAATGTTGTAACTTCTTACATTTTATGTATCACTGAAAATTACTACAAAAGGAAATCAGTGATATGTTGTGAGGTTATATATCATACCAAGGGGTTGAGTTCCACACAGAAGCTAAAATATGAGGAAAATTAAGAAAAATGTAACTAAGCAGAGCACAAATAAATGCTGAAACTATTTTAAAGAAAATATGATCTGTTCCTCACCATTTAGAGTATTTCAAAATTATATTTCTAAATACCATGCTCTAAACACTTGGGGCTCTATAGCTGGGATTACTGGATGAGTATCTTCTGCTTTTATTAAAATGTTCAGCTTTCTGAACCTAGAAATTATTTGGAAAATGGAGCTCATTAGAAGGAATGTATTTTGTGTAACCTTCAGAAACTGTAGGTGCTCTATTGAGTGGATGTCAGGCTTACAGCTCTGTTTGCCTACTTTGATCCTCTAAAAATCAGTATCCCTGGGTATATGCTTTCTATACCTATACAATTCTGATTGAAGGGTAAGAACGCAGAAGCTGGCATGCTTGCCTGAATCAATATCGCAGGTCTTCTTGAAGCTTTAATATGGTTGGGCTTTTTTAATGACTTGCCAATACAACCCTCCTGGCTTTAGGTTTATCATTGCGTTGTCCTCATTTGGCAGTAAGACTCCTTTGATGGAACAGAGCCAGTGCACCCCTTAGGAATCTAGGATGCCAAATCTTCATCAAGTTTAAGGAAAGAACCAATAAATTATCTGTCAACTCTGACTTTGTAGCAAGGAAGATCCTGTAAAAATTTATAGATCAATTACAAAGTCAAAAATATGATCTAGCTCCTCAAAGGAAAAATAACAAATACAATGAAACCTGGAGCTGAATGGTGTATCTAGATATCAAATTTATACATGTGCTTGACACAGTATGACAGCAGATTAATAAATAGGTACAAATCAGACAATTTTACACTTGAAAGAACTGACTGAGGAGAGAGAGCAGTTAACCACACATATATATATATTACAAGGTCATGGTGCAGAGGAAGGCTTGTAAATGGGGTAATACAGTTAAGTGAAAAAATAAATTACCATCTTGTTGATATTTCACCAGGAACATCACAATGTCACAAATTGCTTGCTAAAGCAAGAACATCTTTCCTAGTAACTATGTAAGATACCCAAGGAAACTTTTACTGTATTGTAAATCTAAGCAAATCTATGCTTTAATATATGTTTACTATATAATTTACTCTATATTTACCATATACTTGACTATATAAACATTTTACAAGTAAAGTGCACTGTAAATTAAACATTAATTTAAATACATTAGTTCTTTAATCATAGGATTGCTAGAGATCTGGCATGACTGAGAGGGTTAAAAAGGCGCTCAGCTTAAATGATGCTCAATATAGACTCAGATAATTGCCTTTACAAACCTATTGCCAACCCGCACTGCATTTGATAGTAACTAAAATACTCTCTGTCGGTTGTTGAGTGTCCAACACAAAGCACATCTGACAGAGTTGAGAAGGACATGCTGGCCACATTCTCAAACTCTTAATTAATATATCATAAGCTCAAAACCCACATATTTGTGAATAATGGGACAGAGCTTCCCCTGCTCACAAAAACCTTTTCGGTAGAGAACAGAGCAGGAATAGGATCCAGTACTGAGGTCTTTCGATTAGCCCAAAGCTCAGCACCTTTGACAGCAGTGTGATTGGACCTCTCTTCAGCACAGTCTGTGGTGCCTTAGAAAAAAAGCATATGTGTATGTTTTTAGAGAGAGCTTGGATTCTGTTGCTTTAACTGCTTATGAAATATACTTCAAATATAATGGCAAAAAGCAATACTGTTCCTTTCAGGATGATGCTTAGCTCACATTTTGCATAAAATCATTCACACAAAAAGGTCAGAAAAGATCAGTTTAAGACTAGTCTAGAGAAAGAAGTTAGATGTCTAAAAGCTACATGAGTAATGAAGAACGATCTACATTGTCACTGTAAAGGGAAATATCTCAGGGTGATATTCAAAATATGAATGCTAAGAAGGCAAATGTCTAGACTTACCCAAAAGATGTCTGAAATCTCACCACTCTCTAGAGCTCAGGGCCTTCTGATCTACATAATGTTCTCTTGAAAACAGAGGTTCACATCCTTTCTTTCAATCAACTTTGTAGGACTGGAAGTGACCTTTTAAAAGGCAGTATGTGATGTCACTACTCAAGAAGGCTCATATTCGCCTGACTGCTAAAAGTAAAATCATGTCAGTCTTAGAGCACATAGTCAGATTTTGCACCGCCAGCGATTCTTCTGACTATTTTTATGGTGCAATATTCATTGCTTGGCTATTTTCATGCTTCCCAGTTCTTTGAACTGCTTTTGAGTTTGACCTGGGGCAAGATGGGGTCTGTCGTTAAGATACTGCCCTGAAGAGTGTGAATTTTAACTCCTTCAGATGCACCACTGAATCAAGGCCACACAGGTTGCGTGAATGGCACCCCCTATGGATTACTGCAAAAAAAAACCCACTCCTTCTAGCCCTCTTTTAGAAGAAAAGATACTTTCAACAAAGTTTTCCAAGAAGCCTGATTCATTATGTTTGTTGGAACTGCTCTGAAAGTTGCTTTGGGATTCGAATCCCTCAAAGGACTCAGATACTGAGAGGTATGTTTGGGAATGTTCCCAGTCAGACTTCAGTGGACAGAAAGAGCTGAGCTGCCTAGAAAGGGCATTTCTCACCAATGGTTGAAACTGTGGTGCTTAAGCTTAAACTCCACCAGTACACATGGTATATTGCAACAAACTATCACAGATCACATGCACAGACATTTCACAGAATCAGAATCACAGAATCAATAAAGTTGGAAAAGACCTCAAGGATTATCAAAGTCCAACCTGTCACCCAAGACTTCATGACTACTAAACCATGTCTGTCACAAGAAAATTTGAATCAAGCAAAAAGAACAAAAAAGGCAAACAAAAAATATGCTCATAATGTAAGATCTATTACCTGTAATTATGCTGCCCTAGAATTTGTCTAAATTAGAGTAAAAAAAAAATAGAAGCCTAACATATTTATACTTGTGTATACACGTCCAGTTCATGCCAAGAAAGTATTCAATATTTGTTCAATTAATTTTGCTACAGTTTGTGTTTCCTCAGAGCAAAAATATAAAGGCTGAAGAAATTGGAGTTTGATATGTGACTATCAAGGTTATATGGTTTAAAGCCTTCGTGTTTGAAATGGTTTGTTGCTTTAAAAGGCTCAATTATAATTTTTAACATACAGTTTTGGTCACGAAACAGACTGCAAAATTAGTCAGAATTCAAAGATGGGATAATAGTCAGAATCGTTTTCTAAAAGTAAAATCTGTGTTGTGGCTATTAGTTCTCTCTCTTTCCTGTATCTCAAAGCTAATTAATTAACCAAGGTACTACGTATTTTAGTGCTTTTACTTTAAAAGACAATGTTTACTGACTATCCTTTTCCTCCCTTTTTTTTTAATTGCAGCAAAAATATGCATACGCAGCATTTCCAGCTTTTCCTGAGAAAAAGAGAAGTTGATATTTAATGCCCAACCATCAGCATGTAAGTGCCACTTTAGATGCTTTATAGGATATGCTATACCCATTGCAGGTTGGTTGGTATGACACAAGACTTTCAGGAGGCTACTTCATTTTGAAATGCTTGCTGGAGGACAGCTTGAATGAATATTCTCAGTTTTGTACTTTAAAAATACAATCTTCCCATGACTTCAGACTGTTTCAACTAGGAACAAAGTGAACTGCAAGGAAAATGGTCTTTTTTGGTTTAGGACCAAAGGGGCATCACATGTGACTCGGAGGAGGTGCTAGGGAGACCTAGTTAGCTCTGGACAACCTCATGGTTGATGTGGATGCTGACAGTTTTTGCCATAACCATAACTATGGAGTAGCACATTTTATATCCATGTGTTTTCTGGGACAGCATTTGTTGGACCAAGGGCAGAAAGCCAGGCAGTACCAGAGCTGTTTTCAGCACAGTGCTGTCACTCACATGTTCAAGTTTCCAGAAACACTATACAGCAATATCTCTGTCCAGCAGGTGGGAGAACTAATGTTATGTGACTGATCATTATTTCCTTCCTTGTGTTCACAGTAGTGCAGGGTCACTCTCGTGATTGTCAACATTTACCAGCTGTGGGGGGAAAATGCCAAATACTTGGATCATTATTTATTATAACTGCAATTTGTAACAGTTTTTGTAATGTTTGCAATTCAGAACTCTTTCTCCAGATTTCTGTTTCTTATGACATCAGATAAGACTATCAATCGTAGTATTTTTATACCACTTTTCTGGAAGACAGTCTCAGGACTATAATGTTATTAGCATTTATAATAATTTTATAGCAATTTCTTTGACAGGTAAGTATGAATTCATGTCGACAGTATGAGTAGCAACCTGGGAGAATTCTAAAATAAATGCGCCGATTCCTGTGTTAATAATAATTATGAAAACATTTTCTGTATGGATTATTAGTTGTTACATTTAAGATGAGTATTCTCTGTGCTTTTGTCCTCATTTTTGCTTGAAACAGCATGCTGGTACTTAATGTAGACACCTGATATGGTTCATCAGTTTACTCTGTCAAGAAAAGAATAAAGGCTAACTAATTCATATTACTTTAAAACTATACGTGCTATAATTAACAAAACATAAGCAGAAAGCATCATGTGACACTCCCTAGAAATTATCTATATTTTAAGATAACTTCAAATGAAAATACAGAGGCCATCTCATTTAACTTCACTGATTTGCAAACAGTCTTTAGGCACTGTATTGCATCCTACACATTAAATTAGACTTTTAAAATATTCATAGATCTAAATTAAGTATTTGAAATAATTTCCATTTTAAGTCTTAATATGAATATTAAAATCCTAAGGCAACTCAGAACTTACATATTTAAAACATTTTAAATTTCCTCATAACTTATTAAAAGTATGGTAATCTGGAGCTAGAGCTTGGAACTTAAAACATAAACTATTTAATAATAGGACCTATATTTTAGAAGGAAAGATAGTTTGTTGGCTTATAGATTAATCCTATGAATGTCCTTCACTCTCAGTTGCAATCACAACTCTTTATCTGCCTTACTTATTATAACCCTGCATTGAATTAAAAAAAAGGAAAATATTCATTGAATTTTAAGTAATTTATTAATTCAAATTGCTAGCTGAAAATGAAAAGGAATCACTACACAGGATTCATTAAGGCCTACTGAAAACAGGAAAAATAAGTTACATGGACCAGTTTTGGTACCAAATGCAAGTGTATAACAGATCAGTTCTGTAAGAACTATTACTTCAGCTATGAAGTTCCATATAATCTCACAGCCCAAACAGATTTTTAGTTCACAGAATCCCAGAATCAAGCAGGTTGGAAAAGACCTCAAAGATCACCAAGTCCAACCTTAATACCTAACACCTCCTGACAAATAAACCATGGCTCCAAGTGCTATATCCAATCTTTTTTGAACACTTCCAGGGACAGTGACTTCACCACCTCCCTGGGCAGCACATTTCACTGGCCAATTACTCTCTCTGTGAAGAACTTTCTCCTCACTTTGATTCTCTCGTTCTGTCACTGGTTGCCTGGGAGAAGAGACCAACCCCCATCTGTCTACAAGCTCCTTTCAGGTAGTTGTAGAGAGCAATAAGGTCTCCCCTGAGCCTCCTCTTCTCCAGGCTAAACAAGATCACACACAGGATCACGCACAGGATGTTGGGGTTGGAAGGGACCTCTGGAGATCATTGAGTCCAGCCCCCCTGCCAGAGCAGGACCATAGAATCTAGTGCAGGTTGCACAGGAAAACATCCAGATGGGTCTCGAAAGTCTCCAGAGAAGGAAATTCCACAACCTCTCTGGGGAGCCTGTTCCAGTGCCCTGTGACCTCACAGTAACGAAGTTCTTCCTCATGTTGTCATAGCTGAGGATCCACCACTGGGTGCCTTCCTGGATGGCATCTGACTTTAGCAGTGGAAGAGGGTGCAGAGAGGCAGTGCTGGGATTTAAAAAGCAGCTGCAAATGTTCTCTGTAATTAATTCAGTGAAAGACTCAGATTTCAAGCCCCATTTAGACTCTCTCCTAAAAAGAGACCAAATGGAAAAAGAAATTTGGTGCTAGGTGGTTCCCTTCAGATTTTAGGCCCCAATGTTTTGCTTTGTCTCTCTGCGGCTTAGAAAGAAATTTTTTCCCAGATGCTTAGAGATGGCTTTAAGTGGTGACAGGAACCCCAGTTCCATCAGCCTCTCCTCAGAGAGCTTGTGCTCCAGACCTCTCACTAGCCTCGTTGCCCTTCTCTGGACACGTTCAAATATCTCAATGTCCTTCTTAAACTGAGGGGCCCAGAACTGGACACAGTACTCAAGGTGTGGCCTAACCAGTGCTGAGTACAGGGGCAGAATGACTCCCCCGTTCCTGCTGGCCACACTATTCCTGATGCAGGCCAGGATGCCATTGGCCTTCTTGGCCACCTGGGCACACTGCTGGCTCATGTTCAGCTGGCTGTCAACCAGCACCCCCAATGTACAGAAGGTATCAGCCTAGGTTCAAAACTAGTTTTGGCAGTTGCGGCAGGAATTTTTTTTTTAATTGGGCACTCAAATACCTCAAACTTTTGCTGTAAGACGGAACGCAGAGCACTGACAGAAAGGCAGTTGAAAGTTTTTTAAAAGGTGCTGAAAACAATATAGAAGTTATTTACATGCACCTTACCCACATACCATCATTTTGTTGCATAGACATCGTGTCAGAAACTCCCCAGAACAATCTACTGTGCAGCATTTGTTTTGTTGATAATGCTGCCAAACTTTGTAACAAACCCACAAGCAAGTTCTGACAAACTATATGAGATTAAGGTGACAGTTGATTTCCCTGAGTGATGGACAGATGAGTTTTTAGCCTGAGATGTGTTTCACAAAGGGATGGATAAGAGCAAAATGTGGCAATTATCCATTTATTAAACTTAGAAATTATGCATATCCATGACTTCTGAAATTTATTTCAGCTTTTTTGCAGTTTATACCATAGTTCTGCAGCTACTTGTTGTGAGCCTAAAAGGACAAAGTGAACTTCAGCCTAGTGGAATACACTATGCTGACATCCACCTACAGTTACAGAAATACTGAGGACAAGTAAAAAGGTTAATCGATACTTTTATCAGCACACCTGGGTGCTGTTCTGAGCATTGCAATTCCAAGTTAAAAAGTAGTATGCCATATAGTGAGAAAGCAAGAAGTTTGGCACACTTTGCCTCAACACACCTCCAGGGCTATTCCAGTAGATTTTGAAGCCTTTTCTTCCCCTCCACTAACATTTAGGACTCACCATGCCCACCTTAATTTCATTCCATTACAACATCATGCTATTAGGCCCCATCACAACCTTTCCATTATCTCAGACACTTTCAATCAAAGTGGGATGCACCTCAATATAGATGAGGTCATGAAGTCAAGCCTTGCAAACACAATGTGGCAATGAATGTCAGGGAGAAGGCAATGGAATTACAACCAGCCCTGCTTCACTTCTCCTTTCTCTTCAACAGTTGCAACGTGGTCAACCTCTAATCCTCTCTCACCTGTCATTTACCTCCCCCCTCCAGCAATGCAGGGATAATTAAGCTTTCCCTTCAGTCAAGGCTCTGAAAAATTGGAGAGTCTACCTCTTGCTTAATGCTGTAATTTTGTCTCCCAGTCGAGAAGCCTGCTTCTGTAGAAACAGACAGCTTGGAAGGACAACCTACTTGTAAATTAATGCCTTAGACTAAGTCAGTAGTCATTTTGCTCTTCCAGCAAACAAAACAGTCTGCATATTTTGACTTTCCACAAGTTAAATGTCCTAGGAGGGACTGAACAAAGATATGCCCTTTTGTTTTACTTTTATACCCACAGATCGCACTCCTTGCCTTCTCATGTTTTTTGATAAATAAGAATTTAGCAGGGCTCTTTGAAATATTTAACAAAGGTTTTGTGGTAAATCTGAGTGTGAAAAAGCATCTTACACATTTACCCTCATGCTTGTTCCCTCACCTCCACATAAGAGGCTTATCAGCATAGCCTCTAGTTGCAAGCTTAAAAAAAGCACGGATATAGCATGTGATTATTCACTTACATTCTAAAACTTAAATGGACTGGCAATGAAGCAATTGCTGACAAATGAGCTCAGTGTGTAGGGATGTGGGTATGATCTGTCTGCCAATGTGGCCACATTACAAGGTCTTGAATAGCAGGGAGTAATAGTGCTTGCAAATTATACTTCTCACATAGGCTGGGACAAGGGATTTTGCAGCAATAGTACCTTCCCAAAGAAAACCATCAATGATGCAATTTTTATTCCTTTGTCTCCAGAATGCTTTCAAGAATCTCCAAGGGAATCATAACAGACTGTAGAAACCCGCTGTCACTTTAAAAGATCCTTCTTCCTCTTTTTATTCTCTGTTGAGATTAACACAATAGTATCCATTAAATAACATCAGCTTTGCATTTGATACAAAATTCTCACTTTAAAAAAATGCATAAAAATAATATGCATGAACATAAGTTACTATTTGTTTCTCTTTTTTTAATTAGATCAGAAGAGGCCACATGAAACAAGTCTTATTTCAAAAACATGATTCATCCTCTCCACTGAAACTTGGTATCAGATTTTCAGAGACTTGAAACACAAAATGTAAATATGTACTATCTTATGTATGTAATTTCTTCATTTTCTGCATTATTAATCTGTTTCCTAGAGGTAGATACAAACTATCCTGCTGCTAAGTCATTAATGAAGTTCTACTATCTAATTAATCAGAAAAAGTGGCTAAGAGAATGGTGTCTTGTGAAGCTATAAAGGTATACTCTGAAACTTGCTTTTTGCCTAAACTTTGATGGTGGTATGAAAATCATAATTCAAGTGCAAATCATTAACTTGCAAGGTAATCCTGACCTCAGTGTGAGGGGTTAGATGGCTATGATGGGACAGAGGTCTACTCATATCTTCTGGATGGGTATTGTGAGTCTTAACCTAAGAAGGAAAATGCAGGTTTGGACTCCCTGAAAGACCCCATAAATCTCCTACCTTAACACTTCAATATTTTTTTACCTCAGTTGGCTACCTGAAGGCTGCCTCCCACATATTCTGTTTCTAATGGCTGATGCAATGATAATTCCCAGAGAGCTATTGATGCTATTATTTAACTGCCAATGTTCCTAGTCCAGCAGGAATATACCCTGCCCACAGAGTAACAAAAAAACCCATAAGCCGAGGAGTGATTATGACTAACTGTGCTCTTTTGTCTATTTAATCACAATATGTCATAGGAAATAATTTATCTTAACATATTTGGATACTAGTGTTCTTTAAAATTTTCTTGTAGCTAGGAGTTATATAAATAAAAAGGTGAAAGAATATTATTTAGTAATATTTAGCACAACAAATTGGAAAGTATTAAGGACAACTTCCATGTTTAATAAGAAAGGAATGGGAAAAGAATGGAGAAAGAGCACATATCCAGTTGAATAGACACATATTTGAGGCGTTTGCAGGTGAACAGTAACTCAATTAAAAAAAAATATATGGAAAACAGAAATAGTTACCAGAAATTCTGGTTTTGCTCAAATCCCCATTCTAATTGGCTACTGAATCACACAGAATCACAGAATTATTGAGGCTGGAATAGACCGCTGAAATCATCAAGTCCAGCCTATGACCTAACACCACCACATTGACTAGAACATGTCGCTAGGTGCCACATCCAATCTTTCCTTAAACACCTCCAGGGGTGGCAACTCCAACACCTCCCTGGCCAGTCCATTCCACTGTCTAATTATCCCTTCTGTGGGGAAGTGCTTCCTAACATCCAACCTAAACCTGCCCTGGCACAGTTTCAGGCCATGCCCTCTTGTCTTGTCACAAGTTGCCTGGGGGAAGAGCTCAACCCCCATCTTACTACAACTTCCCTTCAGGTAGCTGTAGAATGTGATACAGTGCCCCCTGAATCTCCTTTTCTCCAGGCTAAACAACCTCAGCTCCCTCAGCCTCTCCTCATACGACTTTCCCTCCAGCCCCCTCACCAGTCTTGTTGCTCACCTCTGGACCCACTCCAGCACCTCAGTATCTTTCTTGAAGTGAAGGGCCCAGAACTGCACATAGTACTTGAGGTGAGGCCTCACCAGTGTTGTGTATGGGGGCAGAATTCCATCTCTAGTCCTGCTGGCCACACCATTCCTGACAGA
Organism: Indicator indicator; assembly: GCF_027791375.1. NCBI lineage: Eukaryota > Metazoa > Chordata > Aves > Piciformes > Indicatoridae > Indicator > Indicator indicator. The sequence continues at coordinate 46,693,984 of NC_072010.1, read as the reverse complement.
GGCCAAGATGCCATTGGCCTCCTGTGCCACCTGGGCACACTGCTGGCTCATGTTCAGCTGTTGTCAATCAGCACTCCCAGGTCCCTCTCTGCCAGGCTGCTCTCCAGCCACTCATCCCCCAGCCTGCAGTGCTGCATGGGGTTATTGTGGTCAAAGTGTAGGACTCTGCACTTGTCCTTGTTACACCTCACACCATTGCCGTCAGGCCATTTACCCAGCCTGTCCAGGTCTCCCTGAAGTGTCTTCCTACCTTCCAGCAGATCGACACTCCCCCCTACTACTTGGTGTCACCTGTGAATTTACTAACAGTAGACTGGATCCCCTGATCCAAGTCACCAGTAAAGATGTTGAATAGAACTGGGCCCAGTACTGATCCCTGGGGGATGCTACTGGTCACTGGACACCAACTGAATGCTGAACCATTCACAACCACTCTCTGTGCCTGGTCATCCAGCCAGATTAACCCAGCAAAGAATTGTTTCCTTGTAAGCTCTGTAGCCTTATTTACATTTTACAATATTTCTTGCAAATTAGATCTACCAGTGGAGGCTTGGTTGAGTCAAACATTTTTCAAGCACCTAGAAGACACTCATCAGCAAGACACTTTGGTCAGTCAAGCTTGCAACTCATGTTTCAATGTTCATGATGCTTTTAATGAAGGATTTCTTATTGGAGTGGAAATTTGTGTGACATGTCCTCTAATCACAAGTGCAGTAAAGCAAGTGTGAACAAACTAATTTGTGGGCAGCAACTACTTGTTACTTCTGATTTATAGATGTCTGGGATATATAATTAGGAAACAAAAATGACATATTGTGATTTGAGCTGCCAATATTACAGACATTTATGAACCACAAGTCAGAAAATTTGGCAGTAGCTTGGCTAACCTTGACTGACACACATATGCATATTCTGAAACTTCTAAATAAGTAACAGAAAAAATGACAGTTAATCAAAATTTAACTGCTAAATGAAAGTTTAGATAAATGTCATCCTCATCAATAACAATCATAAAATAAAGCCATTGGAACTAATAATAATATTTTTAAAAAGAAGTTATTTTGTTATGCAACAAAAAACATTTAAGTAAACACACAAATCTTTATTTGTAGCGAACATAAATATCAACTCATTTCACAATGTGATATTTGGATCATCAGAAGGTGTTAATCCGGTATCAACATGGCACCTTTCTCCTAATGAACTTTACAAAGAACATATCACACCAGGAATGTGTAGATCATTTCATGCCAAAAACACCCTAATCTGCTATGCCTTGTGTCATAAAACCTTTCTGGAAATTATTCTGTGAGTACTGCATGTAAGAATTCAAAGGAATTCTCAGTCTGGATAGAGACAGAATTATGGCAACTATCACCATATTTTCATGCATACCATCCTACAGTCTTTTACCTGCTGTAGTCTCCACAGGATCTTAAAAAAATTCCACCTGCTTTGATCAGATTACAAGAGCCAATCAATGCCTCCTCTGCACTACATTCCAGTTAGAGTAACTCAGTCTCTTATCAAGAGAATGTTTTACTTAAACTGATTAAAACCCATAAGAAAGCATCATTAATTTTAAAGGAAAGAAGGACAACTCCTAGAATATATTAACCATGATTATTTGGTATTACTGAATCACTGCACAACAAGTTTTCTTGTATACACTAATGCTAAAATACCTCTCTCGAAACTGTAGAGGGGAGAATCAAAGGAAGGCTTGTAATGATAGAAGGTGGCAACATGCCATTATTCTTTTGTTGTCATTGGCAAGAACACAATCATGTGCCCTTTAATCTTTGTTACTCCATATGATACTTTGTATCCATATGAATCTGCTGCTCATATGGATAACACAATCAGGCACTTCTTGCAATCAAAGGAGTAGGAACAGAATTCTCTGCGTTGAGAGAGGCACCGGGACTAGACTGAATTTGTAAAATCCAACTACTGTGTGTCCCAGACTAACGTGCAGAGGTTTATAGAATCACAATTCAATATTGTTAATACAAATAATATCAGTATAAAATAAAAAATAGTTATTTATATAGGTCAATCTTGATTGATCTTTATAGTAGATCTTTAGAATCTAAAAGCCTCAAATAAAAGCTAAAGTACAGTCTACGTCAATGACTATACTTTGTTTGAATATCCCCACACTGTCTACTATATCTCCCACTACTAAGGTAAACATTTCTGAAGAGCTTTCAGTACGGCTTCCCAGAGTCTTGTATGAACATTTAGAATCAAGACAAATTATATAAATACTCTGTTCTATTTAAGAAAATGTGAATAGCTCATATTTTCCTTAAAAGTTTAAATAGTTTGTATGAGTCATAGTGCAGTAATCTATGTTTTCCAGGAAGACATCTCACTATAACATCAACTCAAGGAGTAAACGTGTATGACAGTAGAGGCCTCACATTTAAATACATTAAAGCATTCATAGGACTGGGCTTTTGATTTCAGAAGTAGGTTAAAAAATAACTTAGTTTTTCAGTCTGCTCATCTGAGATCACAGTCTTCTGTGAAGGTTCCTCTATAGTACAAAACCACTTTCATTTCTTTAATAACAGATAGGTAACTTCACAAGTCGTTCATACCCTTTCAGTAAACAGTTTTGCTCTGCATCTTTGTGTTTAGGGACGTAGCACTGACACTTTCAACACTCAGCTAAAAAGTTTTTATTAATACTCTGTCTAGTCTAATTTAACTGTCCACTTTCCTAGGTATTTTTCCATTTTTCCATTTGCTTAGCATTGCTGAATTACCTTCTCTGTCGATTTCAGTCAGTACAGATACTTAGATACTCCATTTCTTCGTATTGATCATTGCACATAACACATATATGAAAGTATAAGTACACGAATATCTAGAAATTGTACACATTTATAAATTGTATCAGTAATTGCTTAGATATAGAGATATTTATTTATTTGCACAAATACATTTGTAGGGGGGGTGGTCTAGGATTTTACATAGGGTTGGGCCCTGGAGCAGACTCCAAGGAACTGCCTCATACTTTCCTGCATCCCAAGAAATATCAGCCAAACCTAATTCATTCCACTACATCTCTGGATAAGATAGTGTCCCCACTATCCTAGAGACAGAAAGCACTAATAGTACATGAGAGTACCTCAGAAGTATCATTAATTAAGCAGCCTGAGGATCAAGCAAAAGTGGGAGCCATGAACAGGAAGTAAACAGGGAATTAAATTTCTGACACATGCTACTTTTCTTGGACGCTGAAGGAAGGCCATCCAAAACCAAAAGACTTCTCACCATAGTTTTGGAGACAAGATAGCTGAAGATGATAGTACCCAATTGGAGATGGACCAGCCATTGCTAATGGGCAAATAGGAACAAGGAGAAGAGGGACATCTATCTAAACTTCTAGGCACAAGAAGGTATTTTTCTCCAGCAATAGGTATCACCCATTTAACATGATTGTCTTAAAATTAGTAAACAGACAAATTAGTAAACAGATTTTAAATCATGTTTGGTTTGTAATCAGGAAAACAGTTTCTTCATCAAAAACTTAAGTCCAAGCCAGCCTTCGCCATCTTAAACTTCTGCACTTCACTTTTTCAACCTATGTGTAACACTTTTCACTTGTTATTATATAATTCAAATATCATTATTTCAGTCTGACTGACTCTTGTCAGTCAAGATCACTTTGAATTCAAATCCTGCCATCCTTAGTGCTTTTACCCAGATTCTTATTGCTTGCAAATGTAGTAAGCAGTCTCTCTGTCCCTTAACACAAGACACTAATGTTAGCACTGTGTCCAGCCTAGGATAGGCCTTTGTGCAACCCTTCTTGACATATCCTTACAGTCTGACAGCAAGCCATTAAAATAATTCTTCTGAGCTTCATTTTTGCACCTAGTTGTGCAGCCACCTTGCAGTGGATCATCCAGATCTCTAACTTCTGTGTGAAACTGTCATGTGAAATGGTGCCTGAAGCCTTTTTCAGTGGTCAGAATAAATCACATCTGCTGCTGCTTCTTTATCCATCAGCCTGTTACCCTGTCATAAAGAGAAGTTCTTTAATTTGACATGATTTGTAATGGACAAATTGACAAGGGCTGTTATTTTTCGTTTGCTTTCAATGAGTTATTTGTTGCAGCATTTTTACAGGAATTTAAATTAGATTAAACTGTGTATTGTTACCCAGTCTGCTTTCTCCCCCATGGTTTTCAAGGATTAGTGCTATTTTTGCCCTTTTACAGTCTTTTCAAACTTGATCCATTCTGCATGAGTTCTCAGACATAAATGCTAATGGCTTTGAGATGGTCTCATTCAGTTTGCTGAATCTCCTACTGCGGATTTTACTTGGCTGAGCAAATTTGAAAACAGCCCATGAACCTCCTCCCTCTTCTTTTTCTTATACTACAATGGTTCTTACCTCCATTTCCATATGTCTTAATTGTGTTAACCAATTAGGCTTTCTAGTGAAGAATGAAAAAAAAACAAAACACATTAAATACTCCAGAGCTGTCAGGTTATTCTGCTGTTTGATATACTTTCGTGTAGGAAACTTTCTTTGCTTTTCTAAATATCAGTACGCTTACAGAGTATTTTATGAGTCCTAATAACAGCTTCTCATTTTATACTTTAGTGATTTTATCTCTACAATTTTATATTATTATTTTATATTCATCATTACTAATTTATGTGAAATTCCTTCAGGTGTTTGAGGTTGCTGAAGAGTTCATATCCCAGTTAAACTCATTGTTGGACATCCTTTCTAGCCTTTCTTTGCACCGACTTTTACAATCGTGACCCAAATATGGATTTTAAGAATCTCTCTGATTTTGTGGTCTTCCTTCTTCCAAATCCGCTCTCTCTGAATTCTCAGCTAACAGTTCTCTGAGTTCTCTGAAGTCTGCTTTCCTGAAATTAATTCGTAATTTTTCTTAAGAGTAAAGAAATGTTAAATTAATTATTTCATATGAATCCTTATCCATCTTCTTTCACATACTGAGTAAGGTCTTCCAAACTTATCATAACAAATCCAAGGGTCTTACTCTCCATCACCTTTTCTTAACCTGTCTGCTCTATTTCTTTGCAAGGTGATGACTGAAGAGACACAAATTCCTGGCCTTAGTTGTTCATTCCCCTTACAAACCACAATAACTGACACGGTTTTATTTTCTCTGGAAGATCCTGACCACAGCAGTAAACAACCTTTTATCATTAGCCAAGTGAATTCAATCTACCTGTCAATAAGCATTTGGGGGGCTTGAATGCCTTTCTGTAAGGCTGGGTTTTGGGTTGCTGGGTTTTTTGTTTGTTTTTGGTTGGTTGGTTGGTTGGTTGGGTTTTTATTTGTTTTTAATTTTTGGTTTTAAATTTTTACTTTCCTATACAAATATTTTAATCTTGTGAACTAAGTTTCTGTAACATAAACTAAATAATTATTTCATTTGTGTACTAAGGTATCAAGCCAATCATTTGCAGTACTCACATAAATCGAATCTACTGTATTAGATTATTCACCTGAAAAGTTTACTATATAGTTTTATTTTTTCTATCACCATTATGGCATAGAAACATTCTTCATTTCAGTGTTAAGCCTTTAACTCACGCTGCCATCATTTGATAATCTAATCTAAAATACTCATCTGCCGCAGCGTAGAGAATGTTTGTCCATCTTGAGTACCACCTGATTGAAAATTCCATTGGAAGAAATGAGCCCTACCTCTGTTCATTTGTCCTCCTTAGAACATCATCCATGGGCAATAGGGACAAAGACACCCTGCTTACAAGCCTGCAGCCACATGTTTTTATTTGTCTATACCTATCTGGACTGCTATCAGTGCTAGGAGCACTAAAAGGAACTTCAGCTACGATTTCACTTTTATACCAAGAGCTATGTAGCTGTAGCCACTTACCTGCCAAAGATCACTCCTGGCAGCATCCTTGCAGCCTGTAACCCATGGTAATCATATTCACATAGGTATCATAACCTTTTTCTTAGCTTCATGTGTTCTGTCTCCTGGAACACAACACACTTCATAGCTCTTAATCAGCTGAGCAAATGAATACTTTCAGCGTCTTCAAAGGTATACCCCCAGAACACCCCCTGAATACCCCCAGAATTTTTCCTTTTGGAAGTGGTAATCATGAGCTTCTAAACCTGTTGTACATACAGTTCCTATGCATTCATGACTGGGGTTAGTTCCTCGTTCATTCACAGGGCAGTGGATCAGTTTTTGGTCTAGGAAAACACCTAACTGGTTACAGTGCAATGCAGAGAGAACCAGCAGACAGTTGTTGTACCAAAGTCATCTCAGCCCACCTATCTTGATCAGCACTGCTCCTATTCCTTCTATTCCTTTCTGTATTTTCCACTACTAGATGTCTCTACTTCCGTCCTGTTGATCAAGGTTTCACAATAATGGATGCAAGCAGATGCATCTACCCTGTCTGCGAGACCAGGGCTCTGGGTAATGTATTAATATGCTTTCCTGACACTGTTATTCTGTGGTTCCTGCACATTGACTTCTCCCTTCTCCAAAAGCACTACTTTCTACTTAATTTGAAAAAAAATAACTACCTGACTGTTCCATCCCACTCTTAATCACATTTATTCTATTCATTTAATCTGATGGACATAAATTTACTCAACATCCCAACGAGGATCTAACTTCCCTGTTATGATTTTAACCACTCATAGTACATGATTTATTCAAGAACTCTTATCTCAAGATCATGTCTCTTTTTCCTAATCAATCCAAACCAGTCCTTGATTTTTTGTAACTTTTTTCCTCAGAATTACTGAGAGTTTAACATATACTCATTCAGATTTTCAGCTGATGTTCATCAGTCTGATTTCTCTTAATTCTCTGGTTTTAAAGTACTATCTTATTACTATCATTAGTAAACCCAGAAAAAGCTCTCAGGATGACCAAATAAATAGTCAGTCCAAAAACAGGTTATTTTTTTTTTGCATGATATATGTCCATTTTCTTTTCCAAATACATTTCTGACAGATTATATCCACTCATATAATGTTAAAAGAAATTAATGAAAAATCCCCACATTTAAACAAATTAGAATTTCTTAATTATAAGAATGGAAGCATGTTTATATAGTTTATTTATCCAACTCCTTTCATTAGCTTACTCTATTAGAAACTCAAAATATGACTTTTTGCCTACTGTATTACAGCCACAATGACATTTTCACAAGCTCAAGTTACTCTCAGAAATAATTTTGCACTATTTCACAATTATTTTACTTGGGTTTACACCTCTTACTATGTTATCCATCTCCATGTTCCCACAGGTGTTGAGGTCAGTGTAGGTATCCCTCTTATATACTAGATCAGTAACCTTATTACAATGTTTTTGTTGTCTCTTTGCTACTGTAATATATAGTCATCTGAAAATTTTGTTGAATAAAAGAGCAAGGAGGAAGATATAAAACAGCAATGGTTCTAGAGAAGGCACAAAACCAAAACTAGGTAGAAAATTAAGAATGGATGTGTGAAAATTGAAAATACTCTAGACAGATTTCTTTTCTCACACAACTGAACTCATATTGAGTACATCCACACTATGACACCTGTGCAGTCACAGCTTCTAAGCTGTATACATATGAGCAATATTGATGCCAAAAAGCAATCAGATACTTCTTGATAACTTGTTAAGAAATATTAAGAAAAGGAAAATTAGGGAAAAAAAATAGGGGCTGGGGGAGGGGGAAACAACAAACCAAAAAACCCCAGCATAAAACAGAAAGTCAAAACCAGCAGCTACCTGACTCCCACTCTTTCCACCACCATGCCTGCAGAAAAGAGCCAGACCCAAGAAGCCAGAACCCAGCTCCCAGAAGCAGCAACCAGAACAGGAACCCTCCCATGGTGCAATCTGAACTTCAAGCCCCATAACACTTTGCTCCAGTTGGCACTTTCATTTTTGAAGGTGGCATGACTGCAGCATGGTATGAATAACAGCAGCAGGTTCAGTGCAATCTATGACACTGATTAATTTCCAGGGGCCATCACTGCCATTTCATTCGCCAGTAATTTCTTTTATCACTGCAAAGGCGAAATTATTAATAAAGATACCAGTGACCTTTTGCTGGTTTCTGTAATTGAAATAGACTTTTTATTCTAATGCTGTCATGGCATATAACATTTTCTGAAAAACACTAATTTAGATGTAATTTTATCTGGGTAAAATTATGTTGCAATCAATTCCCATGTTTGTCTGTAGAAATAAAAATAGAATTGAAAGTTAACATACTTTTATTAGTTCGTATCCTCATCCTAATCTAGTATGAGAATGCAGACCTGATGCAATTCTGCCATATAATTAGATGATGTAAGACCAAATGTCTTTTGCTGCATTATTAAAAAAAACAAACTAGGGAATATGACACCTAGCAGCGGTTCAACATGTCATGTTTCTTTATGGATACAGCTACAGCAATTCAGAATTCAAAAGTAAAAAAAAGAATCTGTAGTTTTAAAAAAGTTAACATATTGAACACACGTTTTTCAGTTGCTCAAAAGTTTAAGAGAGTTCTTTAGAGTCCTCCTTAAGTTCTGCACAACTTTGTTTTTCTATTATCTGTGAAAAGAATAAAAACACAGCTGTACTTCAAGTTCCCACAAATTGTGAGGAAACAAAATATTAATTAAAAAAAAAAATCAGATCTCTGAAGTTGCAACACACACAAATATCTAAGTCTTACTTCCAGTAACATTATAACCTATTTCCACTCAGAACATGGGTAGGCAAGTTAAAAATAATGTGGAACATCTCCTATATTCCATATATAAAATGAATGTTTGTTCACCTGAATTTATTACCATCTGCTCAATATTTAGTGAGTCTTACTAGGCATGTGAGAAAACATAGAGAATAATATAAGACTGATAAAAACTGAGGCAACAGAAATGAAAAACTTAATTTCCCTGTGAAAGTTCAAAAAGATATGCTAATAATAAAATACCCATTTTAGGTGGTATTCTGACCTGAACTAGTGTCCTGTAGAACACCAGTTATTAGAAAGACACATTAGATATTTAAAAAGAAGTATTAAAGAGGGAGAAATTTCCTCTTTTTTTGACATAATATTAAGGTAATTTAAAGTTTCTTATAATTCTCACCAATGCAAACTTTCAAGCAGGTCAAAGTCTGTCTAGCTTGACAAACGCAAACTAATTTTATAGCTGGATATTAAATACATAAAATGTTCAAGTCTGTAGCTTTCTCTTTATGAGTTATTAAAATGTTACAAAATCATTTTAAAAGTGATGAAGAATATTTCTCCTCTGTATTGAAATTGCTGTTCTGTAGTTCTCACAGGAAGACTTTATAACAAAGGCAAAGTTGCTTGACATACGGAATCTACACTTTCCTATATCTTCTTCTGCTTTGCCATGCTTATTATTCATCTCTTTGCGACTACGAGGAAATTACAAAGAATTTGTTACTACAGTGTTGTCAAGCCAGCCAAGCTAGCCATAATGAATCAATCAGATTGAATCAAATTCAATGGCGCCTCATTCATGTTTATAAATGTGTAAAGGGTAAGTGCCGAGAGGATGGAGCCAGGTTCTTCTCGGTGATGCCCAATGACAGGACAAGGGGCAATGGGTGGAAGCTGAGGCACAGGAAGTTCCCTGGAAACAGGAGGAAGAATTATTTCACTGTGAGGGTGGCAGAAACCTGGACAGGCTGCCCAGGGAGGTTGTGGAGTCTCCCTGTCTGGAGATAATCAAAACCTGCCTGGATGCATTCCTATGTGATCTGGTATAGGTGATCCTACTCTGGCAGGAGGGTTGAACTGAATGATCTTTCGAGGTCCCTTCCAGCCCCTAACATTCTGTGATTCTGTGAAGGCAGTTTTTCCAAATGAAAAATCTTACTTTGCCCAATACAAGAGTGGCTGTACAACCAGAGGGAAAGATCACTTTCCAATATCTGGATTAGGAGAGATGCTTTGAATAACTCTTTGATAGTGTTCTTTAAAATTAACTGTTTGTTATGAATAGTTCTCCGTTAATAATGATGCAATAAAAGTTCACTAACTGTCAGAAACAATTGTACAGAAAAAACCCAATGGTTTAAGAAGTTATCACCTTCAGCGGTTAGTTTAAAGCTATATGAAACTACACTTGAATTATGGTTTCTTGATTACTTGAGTTCACTTTAAGAAATCTTAAGAGAATACACTGCTGCTAACATGGCTCAGTGCTTTTTAAATTGCTTGAGTTCAATTCACAGTAGGCTGTCTCTCCATACCTCTATCTTCAGTCTGAAAAAGTGAATAAAATAATGCTTTCTCTTAGGCAGTACCATTTCACAGAAGACTATTAGACATGGATATATACCAGGGACCAGCCCATAGCTATCTAGCACTCATAAGCAATTTAGTAACTGGAATGCCAGTCTCTGCCCTCTGAGAACCTAGCCAATCTGCTACATTCAAAAATCCTCTTTTATTTATTTCACAGCAGCATGAATCTTGAATTCTTTCCTGCAAAGTAAATAGTGCAGTTTTGAAGGAAACACTTTTTGCCACCAACCTCCTCACATCCTGACAGTGAGGTCACTCTTCAGAAATAGGAGCTCTTGGTTTGAATCAGTGAGTCAGTGAACATGAAATGTGAGACACCAGTACCAGCTAAGATAGTGAAATCTGATGATGATTCTTTAAGACACACACACCTATAACTTTTGCTCAGATGTGATAATACTAGCTGCTGAATGACTCATCTTCCTATCTTGTGGTAGATATATATATATATAAAATGATACAAACATATATTTGCAATATTACGTATTTTATGTATTTCTTGGGAAAGACATTTATTGTGTAAGTGGAAAACTGAAAAATACCAATGTAATGTATCATAAAGATATCCACATTTTTCCCTTTATGACAGTACATATTAGTATGATTCAGCCCCATTTCAGATCTCACCTATCTTTAATTAAGGCAAATTAGTTGCCCGTTCTTCAGCTAAAGTTCACCTTAGCTTTCTTATTTTAACCAGCTTGGGTTTTAGCTTCTAACACATATGGTTTTTTGTCTGATTCTTTAGCAGTTCATTTCCACATGTCTCCAAAAAAGATTTGTTTTGCAGTAAAGTCAGTCCTTGTTATTACTTTCAGACATACTAAGAGATCAGGTCTGATGACTGCAATCATAGTATACAGCACTGTCTATTTCAAAGTGAGTGACTAATGAACAAACCTTTAATATAACTGTTTTTACTCCTAAACAGTAGTATGCTTGACAATGAGCTTTTGCAGCCTCACTAAAAATCAGAGCACCTTCCAGCCATGTCTTCCTTGCAATACCTTATGCTTTGTATTTGCAAGCAGTTTATTTACCTTCCAGTGTTCTCAGGAGGTATTTTACCCTTGTTCAAGGTCTAACAGCAGCCCAAATTGGAATATGACTGCAGATCCAAACAGCTCCCAGAAAAGCCTATCAGGAATTTGGATTAACACTTGGACCATCAGAAGCTGTAGAAATTAAATGTCTTCTGCACTCATGTGAAATTGTATATACTCCTCTTTCTTTGAATAGCTTCTTGGATATTAGGGGTTGGAAGGGACCTCTGGAGATCTTCGAGTTCAACCTCCCCTGCCAGAGCAGGACCATAGAATCTAGCGTAAGTTGCACAGGAATGCATCCAGACAGGTCTTGAAAGTCTACAGAAGAGACTCCACAACCTCTCTGGGGAGCCTATTCCAGTGTTCTGTGACCCTTACAGTAAAGAATTTTTTCTCATGTTGAGGTGGAACTTTCTGTGCTGTACATCCATTACATCCATTGTCCTTGTCCTATCACAGGGCTCAAGTGAGAAGAAAGAGGCTGTCCCTTCCTTCCTGACACCCAGCCCTCAGATAATTGTATACATTTACTAGATTCCCTCTCAGTCTTCTCCTCTCCAGACTGAAAAGCTCCAGGTCTCTGGAGCTCTCCAGGTCTCCTGCTTTCTCATGCTCCAGTCCCTTAATCATCCTTGTAGCCCTCCATTGGACTCTCTCAAGTAGATCCCTGTCCATCTTGAACTGGGGAGCCCAGAACTGAATGCAATCCAGGTGGGGCCTCACTAGGGCAGAGTAGAGGGGGAGGAGAGCCTCCCTCAATCTGCTGGACATACTCTTTTTAATGCACCCCAGGATACCATTGGCCTTCTTGGTCACAAGGCACATTGCCGTCCCATGGATATGACATGCATGCTCAAAACTACGATAAAGGAGCGAACATAGATGACAGCAACAACAAAAATCAGCATCTCATAAGCAAGAACATGAATGGATATGCATGGATCACAGAAACTGTGAAATTGTGACAATAAAATTGGTACTGTGACATTTGGGGTTCATCTTGGTGGTCATTTCAAAACCCATTGCAGATTTACCATATATAAAGACACTAATTAAACTATGAAGATAAATCTGTGTTACTTAAAATTCTCTGTTTCTGCTGGCCTTGGATATCTTCCCAAATCATGCTTTAAAAGAAAATGGAGTAAAATAATTCATCCTACACCTCTCTTTTTAAATGAAACATGACCTTTCCCTGAATTTTAAGGGAAAAAAAATCTAAATATTCTCATTTACATGAAATTTAAGCCTGTACACTTCTAGCATAAGAAGACATGTATATGCAGCCTATGTAGAGCATCAAAGCTTTGGAGAACAAAACTAAGATACATTTCTGAAACATGATTTCTAAGTGCCTTTTACTTCATAGCAGCATGCACCATGAAGTCAGATACATCAGCTGACATTCTGAAATTCCTCCTTTTCCCAGTACAGAAAGTTTGGGTCATTAGCTCAGCTTTCTTGTACACCACTCATAGGCACAGATGCCTAAAAGCATCTAAGAGCTCAAACTTTAAACAGGTAAGTTGTTTATTGCCTACAGCCTTTGCCTGTAACAGCAATTCTTTTCAAAGTCCATAGAGCCTTAACATTGTTTGGTGAACTTCACACATTAAATCCTTTTTTCCCATTTTCTCCTTCAGGAACAGTGTCAAAAAATTCTGGAATCCCACTTGATTAAGGAAATGAATGTTTTGATCTATATCTTATGTTTTATATTTTTGATTTATATCTTATATGGTAAGGCTGATAATTATCAAGCTAAAGCTGGTCCTTTAACACTCTCAGTGATTACAGAGAGTACATTAAATCTTTGAACCTTGCAGAAGTGAGCAGCTCTGCTTTCTGTTACAGTCAGATCTGTTCATTCCAGAAATCAATAAAGGTTTGAAGAATGTATTTACTCTGAACACACACACAAACACACACACACACACACACACACACACGTGAGAGTTTCTGAATGACAAACAGCTCTGATTTAAAACTGGGACTGCAGACAGATGCCATGAAATATTTTTAGCAGTCACAATAACATCTTGGGCAGAGACCTAAAAGGGACTTAAATAAATACTTGTACATACAAATCTAAAACTGAGATTCTTGAAATTGTCCTTCTGTTTCTGCATAACTGTTTAAACTCTGCATGTCCTCCACATGTTTTGAGTTTAAATGTGTGCCTGGAAGTGCAGCAGTCTTAAACAGCTATGTGATTAGGCCCAAGCCTGACTGTTATCATCAGTTAAGCACTCTTCTGCCTCTGTCCAAGACAAGCTCAGTCTCAGAGGCAGTAAAAGCTAGGTGCAAGCATAAAGTGCAGGTGTGGCAATTCCTGTCTTTTGATGTAGGTCACTGGAAGTGGCAGACTATCAAATACATCATCATCATCAACATCAAGGAATAGCTAATTGATAAAAACACATGCCCAGTGATAAATAATGGGATCAGGTTCCTCACAAAATGGAATGACAATCTGATAGTCACATGGCGTTTCCAGGAAGAAATTAAAATATCTTTTTATGGTGCAGTAAACTTCACAAAGTTCTTGCTGCAATATCTGGCACCTTTTTGGGAAATGAAAGGTAAAGCATCTGCTCTCAATACAGATCATCCACTGTTAAGGCTCACTCTCTAGGGATATAGATTTTAATTTTTCAGGGAAAGGATGGTACTCAACTCAACCACCTATTTCTTTCTCAAATGCTCCTATGTCTATACTAGTGCAGGAAAGGAAAACATGGCACTCTCTGACAGAACAGTTAGGAGAGACATCATAAAAATCTCTCTATCACATTAAGGTCCTCTAGCACATTTGGAGAAGGAGGAATTCTGCTCATGTGTGTTAGGCTTGATCAGTGCAGTTTTAACTGATTATGCCAATGTGGACATTTAATATAAACATGCCTGATATACATAGGTGGAATTCAACCTGCTTAAGTTTCTGTGATGTCCAGGATCTACATGTAAGAGAAATTTGAGGACTTCTATTATTTTAGTAGAGAGATAATTGGCCCAGTGAATATAAAAGCTATTAATCTCATGCTAAGTTGGACACCTGAATATCTCTCCAGCACTGGATAGCTTATATCTAGCTCTAGATGTATTATAATTAGATCAAAGACACCCAGCTCATACATAGACCATTCTAAATATAAGATAACCTGTATTCTACCCTTTCAGCTTTAAAAATCTGTGAAGGAAAAGAGATCAGTCATGCCCATGTGACTGGAGTCACTGAGAACAGGTTCAGTACTTCAAGTTTTAAAATATTCTCATCAGGTATATATGACGATAATGATAGAGGCAGAATACAGAAGCCAGGGAAGCAGTGGTAACTATTGAACAGACTTATTAAGTAGAGATGCTGGAAAAGAGAATATTTGCTTTCACAGAATTGTACAAGTTAGGAGTCTGGCCCCATTACATTTGTTTAACAATTACCCTCTTGCCTTGCAGAATGGTCCAAATTAAAGGCCAGCCTCTGATCCACCTGACACTGAATTTATTCTGATAGGAGTCAGATATACCCACAGATGTTCACTGGCTTTTTATACCAATGCTTTCCAGTTCTCCATTTCTGTCTGTGAGAAAAAGATTTTCAAGTTTTCCAGAAGATTGCTGACAACCCTTTTAAAACTTGAAAAACCTGTCAGAGAGTCAAGTTTGGCACAATGCTAATTAGTAATGATAATTAGTGGTTTGTATTGTTTTTTATCTTCAAAGCACTTAAGAAATGCTGACTTGGTGTTAATTCTCACAACACCTTCTCTAATCTTGATGAGTATACTAACAATTGAGCAGCAGATTAAACCAACAACAACAAAACAAAGAAAGAGAGAAAGAACATCTCAATTTCTAGTTTCTACCTGTGCTCTATAGAGTATGCAGGTCCTGGAATTGTTTCCTACTGTGAACAGAAACTGTCCTTGTCAGAAATTCAGACAGAGGTGGATAAATTCCCCAAACTTAAAAACTGATATATCTGTCACATAGATATTTATGTTGTGTTCACATTTCACAATGTGCATCCACACACTGATTTTGTGACTCTTAGGTGGCTGAATACTCCAGAAGTCCAGACAAAGCATAGGTGCCTTATTCCAGCTTTTATCAAAGAACCCAACACCTATATGCTGCAAAACACAATTTATTTTTTATAGAGATAGCATTAAAAGATTCATAGAAGGGAAGCTCTGGAAGGAACCTCAAAGATCTCTCTTGTGGTCAGGTTTCATGTTTTTTAAACCAAAAACATATTGACCAAATTGTCCTTTTTATAAAGGTACCTTGGTATTCAATTTGTTGTCCAGCACCCCATGGTCCTTTTCTGCACTGCTGCTATCCCAGTAGCCTGTAGTGCTGCATGTGGCTATTCAATCTCAGATGCAAGACTTTGCATTTGCCTTTGCTGAATTCCATGATGGCTCCAAAGAGCAGGCCTATGGTGTATTGATCAGTGTTGCCCACCTCCTTCACTGCTCTCCCTGCCCCCTGCTATTTTGCTGTCATTCACAAACCTGTGATGTTAAAGGGTTCATCATTCAGGTCATTGATGACAGTATTAAGCAGAATCAATCCCAATATTGGCCCCTGAGGAATAGCACTGCTAGTTGGACTTTGGTCTGTTGACCAGTACCCATTAAGCCTGGTGTTTCAGACAGTTTTTCTTCCTGTTTGTAGTCTATCCAGTCTGTATATCCTAAGCTACATGTTTGTTATAGGAGGCTATCTCAAAGGCCTTGCTTAATTCAAGACAAATGACATAAACCACTCCTTCCATCCAATACACAGTCAGTAATATCATAGAAGGCAATTAGTCAGGCATAATTTGGCCTTGGTAAATACATGCTCTCTGTTCCCAAGCATATTCTTGTCCTTCACATGCTTGAAAATGGCTTCTATGAGGTCTTTCTCTATAGTTTCATCTCAGAGACTGAAGGGAGGCTGACTGACCTACCATTCATTTTGTCTGCTTCCTGCCTTTCTTGAAATGGGCATAGGATCCATTTTTCTTCAGTCATCAAGGACCTCCTTCAGTCACCATGACTATTCAAAGATAATAAAGAGTGGCTTCACAGTGGTATCATTAAGATCTTCAACCCTCCTGCATAAATAAGCTTTTCTAACCCTCTTATCATTCTTTTAAGTTCCTCTGAATACTTTCCAGTTGTCTAAAGATTTAGAAAAACATAGTGACCAAAACAGGACAAGATGTTCCTACTATTACATACCAGTACATCCAAAATGAAGAGCAGTGGTGGGTTGTTGATAACTGCTCCGTTTTTGATTCATGATAGCTTCCACACTAGCTAAGTGAAGACCACACTGAATTGGTAAGGCAATTTCTGATTCATAATATAGAGCTCAGATTACCAGGCAATGTCTTTCTCCCAGGAGAGAGTCAAGTTTCTAAGATACTGAGTTCAGTGAGATCTGATGATTTATCATCATCATAATCAGAATGGTAAGACGCAGCATCCTTTACCAAGAAGTTTGTGACACAGAATTACTACAGATGAGCTAATAAAAATAATTCACTTGTTATATTAGACTCATTATATATGTCTGCTCTACCACAAAACATGAAAATATTCTATTTCTTCCACAAATTGTCAGCTCCAGTTTAGTCAATTTTGCATCTAATGTTAAACACTTATTCTGAGCTCCAAAGTCTCTCCATTTATTGAATATAATTTTTAAACACTCCACACACAACAAAAACATGCCAATTAATGATAATGATCTCTGGACAATAAAACAGAATATAACTAGCACTGACCATTGTAATAATTGCTGAAATACGCATCTATTTTATTCAAAAAACTGTGGAGTGTTAACCTTGGCTAAGGGCAAAACAACCTCCCAGTTGTTTACTCACTGGCTCTCTTCACTGGGACAGGGGCAGAAAGTGGGGTCTGAGACCTCATGGGTCAAGACAGAGACAGGGAGATACCTACCAGTTACCTGTCATGTGTAAGCAGATTGGACCTGGGGAAATTTGTTTTGATTTATTGACAATTAAACCACATTCACGTCATGGGAAACAAAGACAAACTTTAAAGCTAAGCCCTTCCTCCTTCCTTTCTCATGTTCAGTTTCACTTCCAGCACCTCTACCACTCCCTGCTCTGAGCAGTGCAAGGGGTATGGTGGAACAGTCAGTACACAGTGGCTTCTCTCTGTTACTACTTCCCTCTCACACATTTCTGCTGATCCAGTGCGGGCCTTTCATGGGTTGCAGTCTTGCTCCATCACGGGAGGTCTCCTCCACAGCTGAAGGAGAATCTCTGCTCCAGCTTCTGGAACACCTCCTTCCCTGTTCCCTCTTTTGTTTCCCTTCTCTACTCTCTGCGTTTGTGGGGGTTTACTTAACCATGTTTTTCCTGAGGCACCACAGTCTTGGCTGATGAGTTCAACTCTGCCCTGCAGTGGATCTGTTAGAGCTGGTTGGAAATGGCTGTGTCTGAATCTACCCCTCTGATCATCCACTGTTGATACTCGTCCATAGACACCCAGCACAAACTTACACACAGTCAGTTAGAAGGACAGGTTTTTCAGGACTTTGATCATCTTTGTGGCCTTCCTTTGGACACTCCCCAGTCTATCTGCATCTGCTAGTAAAGTCCCTGTGGATACAGCCCAGATCCCAATTTGCTTTTGATATTAGAGCAGTACACTGTTGATTCGTGTTCAGTCTGTTGCCCCCCAAGATCCCCTGGTCCCTTTCAGCAAGGCTGCTTCACAGGCACATAGATCCTAGCCTATGCTGGGCTCTTTGGTTATTTTGTCTCAAGTGCAGGACTTTGCATTTCTCTTTGTTTAACTTCATACAGTTCTTATGAGCCCACTATTCCATTTTGCCCAGGTCTCTCTGTCAGATGGTTCTCCCTTCTGACACATCCACTTCACCATCCAGTTTGGTGTCATCAACATACATGGTGACTGTTTTTTCAGTCCCACCACCCAGATCATTTATGAAGTTGTCAAACAGTATGGGGTCTGGTATCCACCCCAAGAGGACTCCACTTGTGACAGGTTGCCAGATAGAGTAAAAATCATTGTTCACTAGCCTCTGAGCTAGCCACTTTGCTACCCATCTCACAGGCCACCAATCCAATATATACCTTTCCAGTTTCTCTGGGAGAAGACTGTGGGAAACTGCTTTGCTGGAGTTCAGGTAAACAACATCTGCTGCTCTCCCTATGACAACAAAGATGTTATTTTGTCGTAGAAAGTGATCAGGTTAGTCTGACATGATTTGCCTTCGGTGAATCTATACAGGCTTTTCCCAAACACCTGCTTCATTTGGATAGCAACAGCTGATAGGAAGACTTCCTTATTTTCTCAGGGATTGAAGTCAGACTAATGGGCCTGTAATTTCCCGAGTCTTCTCTTGGGCCCTTCCTGTAAATGGATATAAATGCATTTCAAAGTGCTTACACTAAAAGCAAACTTATATTGACAAATTAAAAGAAAGTCTGATTTATCTTACTCTTTCTTTTCTTCCCAACTATACCTGCTGATAAGTTCTTTTTGATTGAATTCTTCTCTTCTTACCTGCCTCAAATGTTAAATTTGGGGAATTTAGGTTTTGACTGTGTTTATTAGAAGTTGTTTCACTAGAATTTATGAAGAAATGGCAGTGTTTTGACAGTTATTTTTAGTACAATCTACATGGTATTATAATGAGTTTCACACCAATGTTGTACATTAATAAATTCATGTTTCACTCTAAGTAATAAATTCATCACTAGTATTACTGGTTGTAAACAAAAATGCAATTTAAATAGATCCTCATGCTCAATAAAATAATCCTTAGAAAATCTATTCAAAATGTAGAAACAAACTCTACAGTGGTTTGTTTCTCCAACTTTCTATTCTCATACAGTTTCTAAGGCAGTCACATAAGAAATAATCCATGTAAGGTCTTGTATGATATTAAAGTAGACTGATATGAGATTACCTCTTTTAATCTATTCTTCCATTTTCAAGTGAGACAAACTTGATAAAGAGTTGACATCTGAAGGATTGTCTTCGTATTTGGAACACCTTGTGTTTATATTTTCCATAATCATATAAATGCCCATCTAGAATTTTCAAAATGGTCAAAATGCTTTGAAAAATCTCAATGTTTAATTCTAAACAATCTCTCCAATTACATGCTATTGTATCTGTCTTTGATAACACCAAAAATACCTTTGGTATCACCTTACTAGAAATTAGAATGAAGACGGAACAGTTCTTTGCCCTCACTATTTAACAGAAATTGTAAAGTTCTTTTGTTTATCTATAGCATAAGATTGGAATCTCTAAACTACAGGTAGATCAGTTGCTGAGGCAGTTTATATCAATGACATAATCAAACTTTCAATAGCGGTGTGGGTTTTGGGTGTCTTTTATACTAAATAATTTTTTAGCCATAGGTTTACAGTGGGAAAGTTCAGGAGCAGGAATGCTCATCTGCATAGCCACTGAGTGACATCTCTGCTGTACAGCACCAAAGTGTTTCTCTGGCTTAGCTAAAGTTGAGAAATAATAATAATAATAATAAAAAATAATAATAATAATAATAATAAAAAACCCAACAGCAAAAAGAACAAACTATTGCCACACAGCTACCAAGAACATATTTATTACATACATACATACCTTAGTCCTCTTTGTATCATAGGGTTATTTCATTACTTTGAAACACACCTGCTGAGAAAAGTGAAAAGCTGCTGAGTTTCCATTTACACATTGGGTGTCCCTGCCTTCCCTCTACGTGCCTGGATGGCAGCAACTCAGCTACCATACATCAGTCTTTTCAAAGTAATGTTCTTCTGAGCTCCAAATGAGCTGTCTGAATAATAAACTGACATTCTCTGTGGCTTATTATTTGTAAACAATGAGTCACAGTAGAACCTGAAAATTTGTTATTTTCTACTGCTTCATTATTTACAGATATGCTTGGCCTTTATATTTAGAATAGTTAGCATCAGTGTTTTCTTTGCTTATAATGTAACTTTTGCTGTATTGAAAAAAAAATTTTACTATTACTGGAAGCCTCACCTGGCAGGGCCAGAAGACACCAGCCACAGGTAGACAATAAAAATTGCATCATTTTCAGATATAGGAAGGGTTCCATTTCTTTGCTCTGTAAGAAAAAGTCAATACATCGTCACCATAGCAATGCTCGCTCTGAGATGAACAGTTTCTATGAGGAGAGGAAATACATGCAGTGGTTTGTTACGGATGAAGAATTATTTCAAATGAGTTTCCTAAGAAATACAGCACCCAATGCTACATCTTTCCTTGTTCCTCATATTAACAAGAGATAGAAGATTGTTAAAGCTTGCCAAGGTGCTAAAATTCACTGGAACCTCATGCATTATTTAAATATCTCAATACTACAAGTGATAACCTTTTGTTTCTCTCTTCATGTATTTAGTTTCAACTTTAACACAGATAGTGGAAAAATATCCCCCAGACAATGAGTTCACTGAAGAAATTAATTTTTAGGATTTTCTGTATTCTTACGTATTGAATGGGAAGGACACAAAGTGTTCAGGTTTTTTTAGCAAAAAAAAAGCCATTTCCTTCATTCCACTACTATCCTCCAGTTCTGTATGGGCAAAGATCTGCCATTTTAGCGAAGAACAAGTTTACATTTTGACTTCTTGGAACTATGGAAAGCAAAAATCCTTCCCAAAATCAGCGTTCCTTCATTAAATCTCTGCAATCTTTAGATGTTCTATTTAATTAAAACTCATTGGAACGTGTGTGAACAAAATCGGACTGTAATTAAGCAATACTCATAACAAACACTCCACTCCCATTGTTCATAATTATATGGATTATGAAAAATGCTCTGAAAACATGTTCCTGTTAACATTGTAGCATTGCCCATGTTGTCTTCTAGTTAGCAAACAGCAGTTTTCTTCAGAAGTATTGGCAAGTAGCATAGATCAGACATTACTCACTGATAAATCCAGACTTGCAGCTATTTTGGACATAAATCACTGAGTTCTGGACACACTCTACAGCTTCAAACTGAACACAAAGGTAGTAAAAATTGTGATGTAATTCTGCACTGAAACAGAGAATTTTATGTGCAGGAAGCACAGAGATTTTGGCTCTCTCAGAATGCAGGTTGACTTCCCATAGGGACTGAGATCTATCAAAATTCTCCTCGTTTTCCACCTAAGAGATGAGACAAAGAGAATGAAAGGAAGAGAATATCGCAGCGAGGGAAATGAGATTATAGGATTTTGGGGTTGAAGCAGTATGTGCATAACTCAAAGGAGAAGTTTTCAGTTAGCTGAACTGTTTCATTTTAGCTTTTTAATATATTCTAGGGGTAAACTGAAAAAGAAAAACAAAACAAAACCAAACCACAAAAAAAACCATCCCAAATAACAACAACAAAAGAAGCAAACCAAACCAGTTCTGTTAAAAGAGAGACATACAGAATCAGGGAAACATTCATTAAAGAAAATACAGAAACTATCCTGTGACTTGGTCTATGATATTCTGCCATACAAGTGGGTACCTTACACCTTAGGCTTCAAAATTAAATATCCTTCTGATGTTTTTACATGGCTCTTAAGAAAGAAAAAGGTTTTTTTCTCTGTAATTTTGAAAAGCATCCTCGTATCCAATCTTTGTATATATTCTCCTGGGAAGTTTTAGTTTACAATCCTTTCAGCTACAAGAGGTAACAGGATATAAGTCTCTCATTTCCTTGGCAACTGTGCTAACCATTAGGTTATTTTATGAAAGAAATGCTTGAGCCCAGCTGAATACTCTAAGGAAGAGACTGTTGGTGCTTACTTTAACGTAAAAGCATTCTCAGACACTCTGTGTTGCTGTGTAAGCTGTTAGTCTGCTAAACACATTTTGCTGCAAGTGAATAAGATGATAACTGAAACCATAAAAGAAGCTGCAAAATATATAGAATATATTTGGCTTGGTCACTAACAGAAGAGCATTTAACACTGCTGTTAACGGCATTTAGATAAATATACTTAACCAGTGACTTGGCCCATACTGTTAAACTACATACAGAGCCAGGAACCCAAGGGAAATGACACTAACCACCTCGAATTTTCACTGCTTAGTGTTAGTCCCTTGTTGAGTAGATACATCTTGGATGGAGGTAATCCAGAGACAGTAACCAAGCTAACATTTAAGTAGCATGCTCAAGATCACACTATGGCCTTCTTTTGTTTCACCACAGATGTACAAAAACACAGATAAGTTAGTGCTTATGTTCTCTCAAAGTTTGCAAAAGTTTATAAAGTTTAAAAAAATTGGTTAAGAATTAAAGTTAGAAAATTCTTAGACTTTAAATCTTATACTTTTTTCTTTTTTTTTTTTTTAATTTTGAAAGCAGCAGTCTTATTTGTAATAAACTCAGAAGGCTCTGCTTCATAAAAGGACTTCACAGCCAAAGGATGACCTTGTAACTCAATACAGCTACACCAAAGATAGGTCAAATGTTGCCACAATGATAAGCTAGTAATTTTCAAACTTTCATACTTTTGGAAGGTTAGACATTTTTCAGTAGCATATAGAACAATTTAAGTTTGCTGACGAATAATCACAGAATCACAGAATGTCAGGGGTTGGAAGGGTCCTTGAAAAATCATTTACTCCAACCCTCCTGCCAGAGCAGGATCACCTACACCAGATTACACAGGAATGCATCCTGCCTTTCTTAATCATCTGGGGTTTATATTCTTCAGAAGGAGATTACAGTCCCCAGAAGTCTAGGTATCACAGGTTAAAAGCCATGTTGCTGGACAAATCTCATCCTGCTCTTGCTCATGCATAATCTTCACTTGCCTTTCTTTTTCACTTAAATGAGTCTTCTACTTGATGTCTGGTTTCGGTTCAGGTTCCTATTTCTTATTCCTATTCTTAATTATTTCCTATTCCTATTTTTCCTATTTCTTAATCATATTTTTCTTATTAAGAAGCTGATTGCTCACAGCTTATTTCCAGATGGTTGAATATTTGTCTCTTCTTTCCAAGGCAAATACTTTCCTAAAATCTGTGACAGGAATGCCAACTGACAGGTGTGTATAAGGCAAAAGAATTCTTCTCTCACAAACATAGCAAATTAACATTATGAAGAACTGATGCTTACCTAGGTTCACTCCATAAAATATTCTGGTTTGCACTTGATTACCTCTCAAGGTACCATAACATTACAATTACATTTATTCTGAAAAGCAACTGAATAATTAGTTTATTTGAACTACACTGAATTAACTCATCACATTTATTCCAACATTTTCACTAGTTTTAACTCTAATACAGTCTTCAGCATACCAATCTCTTCCATGGCTTCTTTTAAAGAAAAGCTGAGATTTTTCTATAGCTAATGGATGCCATTTTCACAGGAAAAAAAGATAAGAGCCATAGTAGAATATGAAATCTACCTGCCAGTTCTTTTAGGGAACAAAGTTTTAGATAAAGTTTTAAAATATGACCTAAATATGACCTTAAAAAAAAAAAAGTTACAAAAGTGACAGTGACTGCTCATTTGTCTTGCTCAGAGGTACTACCATCCAGTCATGAAGGTGAAGCAGGAGTTAATGAATCCCAAATGGAAACAAGAAATGGGCAAAGTTCAAAGAACCTACCACCCTGGAAAACTTGGCCTAAATAAATTTATCTTCCAATGAACAAGGAAAAGTTTTTGAAGAATTCTTCTTTTCAGTTTGTAGGATGTTTTTATAGTCTTTTTACATCACAGATATTGTTTGTTTGTTTAATTTATTACAATGTATTGACTTGTGAAAGTCCTTGAAAAGTTATTTGATGCGGAGTTTAAACCAAATAAAAACTACAGAGCAATATTTGACTTCTCATTGCAGAAAGAAGAGCCACTGGGCAGTCTTCAACCCACAATCTACGTATATCCTGTAAATATCCAACTTTAGTATCAGCTTCTGAATAGAGTTGAAGCCAAACTGGAAACATAAAGACTGGACTTGAAAGGTGCTCACTTTCACAGACGTCATCAACTACTCCACTGTTTTCTAGTTATGATCTTGTGAAGAGATAGCTATTCCCTCCCAGCTCACTTCCAACTATCTGGCTTCAACTCTGCCTTTCAAGTGAGGCACACAGAGTAAGCATATTGTACAATAGTACTTTTAGTAGTTTTCTGTAGTCTCTCTGCTCTTAATGTTATGTGTAGAGTCCAAAGCATTCCTTGCCCTCCTGTTTGAAATCCCCAGTCTGACAACTGTCTCCACCCATATGTGCAGATGTGTGGCCAATGCTCGTTATGCTTCCAACGGCAGTCCTAATACCACCTATCAATCTAGTCATTAATGTCTCCATTGCATTTGGTCATTTAAGGAAAGGGAGAGGTCATTTTGGATGAGAGTTTACATCTTCTTCAGTAAATAATGTTTTACCACTTTTGCTCCCATTAATGTCTAAAACCAGCAAATATTCTCCCATGAGAACAGCCTGACTCACAAAGAGATCAGGTGTCCTTCTCCACTAATCTTCAAGGATAACATGTGCTCTTCTCTATCTCTGAAGTGACTGTCTAGAAGCCAAACTAATTTGGAAACATATATTCAGCTGTGGACAGAACAGTTTCAAAGGTTCCTAGGCTTTGCCACAGGCTTCCCTCTGCATTAATTTTCTGAAAGCTTCAAGGCCAGTTAAAGAATCAATGTGGATGTAAATACAAGAATTTATTTAATCAAGAGGTTTGTTATGTACTTCTCAAGTCTTTCAGAGAGACGTTCATTAAGATATGAGTGGAACTGAAAAGTCCAGCGGGATGATTTGACCTTTCCCCCTAAGCTGAACTTCATCATGTTTGTCTGGGTTAGAGAGCAATGCAGATGGCTGCCAAGCCAGGAACTGCTTGCAGCAGTTGCAAGATTCATAACTCTCCATGGAATACCCTAACTCAGCAAGCAAAGTAGAAATGGGACATGTATCCATGTGATCAAACTCAGCCAGGGGTTTTGTGGGGATGTGGAGTAACGAGTCAGTGGTTCCCTTTCTTCTTGGGCAGCTGTTGCACAATTTGAACCTCAGTGAAATTGTCATACTGACTTTTTCAGCCTGCTAAGTGGAATGATCTCTGAAGTTTCCTATAACCTACCTTTCCAAAGTGTAGTGTTTGATTCACCTGTCTCCAGAATCAGTGTTTAAAACTCTGAAATTTTGTCTGAATCAGAACCATTTTGGCTAGGTAGGGCTCAATCAACACTGTTTCTTTTGCTGCATTCATCCTGGGTTTTAGGATTATTAAAGTAAATTATAGGTTTAATTTAGTAGAAATTAAAAATCAAGGTTAAATATATTTAATTACTAGAATCAAAACTCCGGCCTGGTTACTTGTTATACCTCTGAAATGACCTGACATCAAGCATAGCTCCATGTTCATAAAAAAAAATTTAGGGGGGAATCTTCAAAGAAATATGTTTCTTTCTTCTTCATACCTTTTAGACTTCTTAAACTACCCAGCATATTAATGTCCAAAGCATTTATAAAACATTAGATTTTCTGCTATTAGCTACACTTATTTTAACTCCATTTATATTAGCTTCTCTTACCAAATCACCATAGTTAAGTTACTAACATAACTTTGATCTAGGGTGCTTGCAAAACCAAATTACTAAATATCTAAGACATTCCAACTTCACAAAGATACAACTGCCCTTTCCTTACTACACATCAAGTAAGATTTTTAAATGGTAACTACAGTCCTTCTGCCAGCTATTTAGCAGCATGCCCATCATTCTGTCTTATTCAAGTAAAGCAAACTTCTTAAACTGAAATTTTCTCTCACTACAATTCTACATATCTAAATAGACTTAGTAGTTTCCAATGTTTTTTTACAGAGCTTTTTCTAAGTAAAAAAAAAAAAAACAAACCAGAAACTCTTGAATTTTTAAGAGCTATTCCTGTGCTGTTCTTTAATATTAGGGGAAATTCTACTCCACATCTTCGCATATATCTAAAAATCTCATGGGGCTATATGGCCTACAGTCTTTTCATAAACATGTTAACTGAGGTTCATACAAGAGCAAATTAAGTCTCCATTTTCATTTTTATGTCAGAACGTAGCAGAAAAATTAATGAGGTAAAACAGATCTAGCCCAAAAAAAATTAAAATTCTAGAAGGGAAGGGAATGTTGTAGAAATTCCTAAAACTAGGACAAGTTAAAGAATCAACTGGTCCCTATATAAAAAAAACAAAACAAAACAAAACAAAAAAACCCAAACAAACACAAACCAACAATCAACCAAACAAAAAAACACCTGGTTTAAGTGCATTGGAAAATTAATAAAATGAACTGCAGCTAGGAGCTTTCCAGTAATTAAGGTTTGAAGATTACTCTAGAATATTGCTTCAGCTAAAGGTGAGCTGGTGAGGAAAACAAAATTACAATAGCTAGTTCAAAAGATGAGTTTAAGGGCTAAGGATAATTGAATGTATTTTGATCTTATTTGCTCTTACAGCAGGACAGAGATAGCCAAAGGTAAAGTGCATTTGGTGCATGCCTATAATCAAAGTAAATGGCTTTCCAGCAGCAGGAATCAAAAGCATGGCTCAATCATCCAATTCTAGAAAGACTTGCACTCTAAGTTGTGCCTGCTTTCCTATTTTGCTACCTTGCATTGCATCAAGATGAGGAAAGAAACTGGAAAACATCATAACTGCCTGATTAAAAGATGTCTAAAGCTTTTATGTACTATTTATCTGTCTCAAGCTCTAATTAAAATATGGTGGGCACCTCTGGAGGGCAATTCATTCCACAATAAAAATAGGTAACAAAGCTGGCAGGATGAACTGCTCTTTGGAGATACTTGTCTCTTTAATTTACAATGGAAAAAGCTTGTCTAGTTTAGACCACACAGTTAATTCATACATAGGTAATTAAAATGAGTGAATCCTGTCTGGATGATACTTTTTATTAGCTGCTAGTGATAGACTGAGATATGTTGTACACTTAGTTAAATTTCAAGCCAGATTAGACTCAGATGGTTAACCTTCAGATGACTAAAATTAGATAAAATAAGCTTTCCCTTTTTATAACAAGAATAACTGCTCTAGAGAAGGAATAATGAGTCATCTTCCAGTTTATTCCAAGTGTGAATGCTGTGAACAGGAAATACTTGAAAACTGCGTCAAAACATAGCTAACCAAATTTATATTATACTTCATTGCTTTAAAGTCATTTCAATATGTCTACAAATGTCTGAGGGGTGGGTGCCAAGGGGATGGGGCCAATATCTTTTTGGTGACGTACAGTAATAAGACATGGAACAAGGGATACAAACTTGAACATGGAAGGTTTCATCTCAACACGAGAAGAAACTTCTTTACAGTGAGGGTGACGAAGCACTGGAACAGGCTGCCCAGGGAGGTTGTGGAGTCTCCTTCCCTGGAGACTTTCAAAACATGCCTGAATGCATTTCTGTGTGGACTACCCTAGGTGATCCTGCTTTTGGCAAGGGGGTTGGACTCAATGACCTCTGGAGGTCCCTTCCAACCTCTAACATTCTATGATTCTGTGTTTCTGTGAATAACTGTTTTGAATGGAGAGAAATGCTAAGAGGCTTTTCAGGTTATCCTAAATTCAGCAGTTACACATGGCACTTGCAGATTATTTCTGAGCACTTTGTTGCAGACAGTCCTAGTTTCACATCACCTCTAAGTGGCTCTGGAAAAAAGGGGTGGAGATAGTCCATCTGGATATACTTAATGTGTATGTTGCTCCAAATACCTATATCTATATATGGCTTTATACACACATAATGATACAGAATTCACAAAGCTGATGATTCATTTCTGGGTAAAACTTCACTGAATATCATCCTTGTATTTTTGTTCTTAGTGTTTTGTTTTGTTTTGTTTTCAGTTAGCAAATTAGTATTAAAAAAGAAGAGCACTCAAAATTCACAGTTAAACTGTTTAGCTAATAATCCACGCAGTCAATCAATCATAAAGTAAGAAGTTTTTTTAAAAAATATAGAAGAGGAATATATCAATATTAAACTTTATAACATAAAAAAATAATTTTACTTTTTGCTCTATGGACCATAACAATACAGGGCGTGTAAAACAGATACAGATGTAAAAGAGTTAATTTTCTGCTTTAAAACCATGGCTGCTACTGTACATGGTGTCTAATGATTTCTGCAACATAGAATATTAGTCTGGCATCAAATGTATGCAACGAGAATATTATGTAAACAAGAAATGTTACTCTTCACAGAGTATTTGAGATATTATCATATTTGATTCCAAACTGCATTTATGCAACAAACGTTATGATGTAATTTACACAGTTGTTACTTTAAAAATGGCTGTTTTAAAAACTGTGCATTTTGTGACCAGAGCTTATAGTTGCCCATGTTGATGCTTGCTGATGAATCATTTGTTTCTAAATACTTCTTCAATACTACTTCATAGAAAGATATAAAGTATATATGGAAATAGCCTTTTTTTATATAGTGACAAATATACCAATTATAAGATCCTGCATCTCTTCACTGACCTTTGAGGTACAGACAACAGATAGGGTCAAATATACTCCTTGTTCCATCTAAGCACCTTTGTATTGCAACCTGAAGAATGCTTCTGTCTTGCAAGCAGGTATCTAAACTCTTTTCTGGCAATCTAAACTCAGTACAGAGGAGGCATAGGTACAGCTCAAGAAAATGGCACAGAAAGAAGAATTAGTTCTCCTCATTTCTCCATTCCGTTATTAAGGATTATAGCAAGTCCATTTTGATTCAACACTGCTTGGATGTTATAGTATCAGAGTATGGATTCTTTAAGGAAAATAGCCTGCCTCATTTTGTGAAAAAGCTTTGAATCATCTAAGGTATGATTCCTAGCTGGTCTGCTTAAAGGCAGTTCAAGCTCAGAAAGAACAATGGTTTTACGTAAGAGATGAGGAAGAAAAAAAGGTGAGAAAAGAAGAAGGAAGAGAAGGTGAGAGATGGCGTGTGAACTGAAGGCTAGCAGTAGGCTTTTGTTTGCTTGATGAACTGAACAACACTTTTTCGTTTCTTTGTGAAATAAAGCCTGTCTGTAGTTGTATAGGGCTGGAAACTATCACAACTATGTTACTGTTGTGGTCTTGTTTCTCTTTAAAAAAAAAAAAAAGTAACAGAGGTAATTATTCTTTTAATTTTAATATTCACATTAAAAAGCTTTTTTTTTTTTGTTAGTTTGTTTGAAAACAAAACATCCAAACTTTATAGGTAGCTTGATAGTAAAAATGAAAATATTCTTTTGTGGAGTTTCTCTGTACAGCACTAATTTTTTAGTTACTGTATAGCATAAGAGTGGAATTGGAATCTGGTCAATGATATTCTTTTACATAATGCTACCACAAAGAATCACATATACTGATATGCCTTAAAAAGTAGTTGATAATTAGCTAATAAATAATTTATTTATTTTAAGGTCTACCTAGTGTTGATGTCTGATCTGGAACATTGTGCAGTACTAACCTTGAAGCTTATACCTGTAGTACTGTCAGAGAGAAAAAAGGACTTAGTTAATGAGACCAAATTTCATATAAGAGCATAGCTAATGCTATTTCTTCTTTTGCTTTCTAGCACTGCAGACCTTTCCATTACCTGAGGAGTGACATTAAAATAATTACAGAGCAATTGTTGTTGTCATTCTGTTTGTACTTCTGATACTAGAACAAATTCAGTCTTCTAGTTCCCTTCTTTTAAAAGATTTTTAAGTACTAGGGCAATTCTAGAGGGATGGGGGATATAAATCTTTTAATCTTGAGCCAGGACTCTTAGAGCTCTTCTTGTGGCTTGTCACTATCATCACTTTTAAATAAATTTCTCTTGGAGATCTTTGTAACATCTCTCTTAAGTATTAATGGAATTAAAAATGCAAAGCTACTTCAGGGTAATGTTAAGTGCTCCAAGAAAATAAGTTTATATGGGTGGGTCAGTACCATTTCAGTGTTAAGTAAGAAATGTTGATGGATGCAGGCATTTTTTGTAGTATATGTATACCATCATGCTCTCATGTGACCTTATTTGTTCTTGTTTGTCACAGCTCTGTTTGCTGGGCTACCATTTATTCCTTGTGATTTTTATCCATTTGGAGAAATTTTAGTTTTTCCTTTCCTATGTCATCCCTCTCTTGGTAGGTTTCTTGATTTCTCTGCCTTCAGCTGTGTCTCCCTCTGAAACAGAGGCTATTTTAAAAGAGAAAAATCAAGGACTGTTTAGTAGGTTGTAACTGGTGTTAGGACACTTTCTCAAGAAGCTGTATTTAGTTCTCAGACATCTAAATAAGGATGAATCTTTCCAAAGATAGACCATGTTATCTCTCTGCTTTCGTGATTGCTATTTATTAACTCTTAATGACATTTGAAATACACATTAAAATGTCCATTAGAATAAGGCATGTCTTCCATTCATGATTCAGAGAATCATTTTAGTCTCTGGCTATAGCTGTTTCTTGAACAAGACACTTAATATTTGCTTTAGCTGTAAGTCTGGCCTGAAGAGGATTTTAATATGTTCTAAGAAGACGCATGGTTGGTTTAAGGCATTGCCTGAATTTCTTCAGTGTGTTTTTGGTTTCTCCTGAATACAGATCTGCTCAAATGCAGAATGGTGCTTAGGTCTGCTTCTTCTCACACTATATGCTATACCTCTTGAAAGAGTGTTTCTGTTTGTACTTTTTACTCTTGGTTTATCAATTTCAATTAATTCTTGCATGTATTTTTGTAGTTTGCTAGTTAGTACAGTCCACTGCAATATCACCTTATTTTCTTGTCAGAGCCTGTAATGTAAGATATAGATGTGCCTGAGCTATTGAAGTTCATACTTTCCCTAAATCTAATAGAGAACGTTGACAGTTTTCTTCTACGTTTTTGGGGGTTTGACTCATATTGCAATTTGATCCCAAATTAGATTTCATGGTCCTCAAAAAGCATATATCTGACTGAACTTTGAAAAAAATCTTCCTTAGAACATGATACTCTTCAAACAGCTTACTCTGTTCTTCTTCATGAGCAGTTTTAGTTGAATGCTTCAAATGGTACAAATTTACACAAAAAATGTCAAAAATATACACCTATTCTTTTGATGCTTGGAGTTTTGGGTATTTGATTGTTTGGACTGGATGCTTCCAACATGAGGGGGGTTTTTTGGTGTTTTGGTGGGGTTTTTGTTGTTGTGGTTTGGTTTGGTTTGGTTTGCTGTTGTTTTACTTGCAATACCTATATGAAGGTAAAAGGAAGTAGACTCTTATTTGAATCTCTCCTGTTGTAATAACTTCTATACGAAGACTAGTTAGACCAGGTTCATGAACTACTGTTCTCTCATCCCTCCCTCCTTTGAAAATTTTTCCCTCTCCTGCTCCAGTATGCATCCTTCATATTCTTGTGTTTCTTCCTTTTATTATATCACCATAAAACACTTTTTTTTTCCTCTTTTTTTTTTTTTTTTTTAGAAAATCCCTGCCCTCTCACAGCTCAGGCATGGCTACAGATTTAAATATTCCATGAAAAAAAAAAAAAGACCAAATACAGTAAGATATCAGAAGAAAAAAAGGACAAACAAACAAAACCACACAACACAAAAAAAACCAAAACACCCAACCAAAACCAACCAACAAACCACCACCAACAACCAAGCCAACAAACCAAACAAAAAAACACAGAGAAACATGAAGATAAGCTTTTATTTCAGTTTACCAGAACAATTTCCTGGGAAGTGGAAGATGTGGCATGGGATGCATCCAATGGGAGTATAATCTTGTAAAGCAGTACCAGTTTCTTTGTATGTTACCACAGATAACTGAGTAACAAAGCATTATTTCTGAGTTTAGAACATACTTTCTCCCTCTCCCAAAGTCAAGATAACTTCTGGCTGCCCTACTGATGCGTATTAATAAGAAAAAATCATATGTCAAGTGACTAGTATAGTAGTTCTTGGTAATATCTGTCTAAAGGAAAACAAACAAAACAAAACAAAAACACAGCAACAACAACAAAATCTCACAGGAAATAATGTGGCTAGTGCAGCAACAGGTATATGCATAGACCTCAGAGTTCAGTAAATACAATCATATTTGGATGATTTGTGTCTAGAAAGTTTGTATCTTTGAATTTTTAGCTAAGAAAGGTCACTGAGCTATTAATTTAACTGAACCCTGGGACTCTGCATTTTAAACACGTAGAAACACAGAAACATTCAGGTTGGTAAAGACGCTCAGGATCACCAAGTCCAACCAATAACCCTACTCTACAAGGTTCACCCCCAAACCATATCCCCAAGCACCATAGCCAAACGACCCTTAAACACATCCAGAGTTGGTGACTCAATCACCTCCCTGGGCAGCCCATTCCAATGCCTGACCACTCTTTCAGTGAAAAATTTTTTTCTAATGTCCAGTCTAAACCTACCCAGTCAAAGCTTGAGG
This sequence comes from Indicator indicator, assembly GCF_027791375.1. Lineage (NCBI taxonomy): Eukaryota > Metazoa > Chordata > Aves > Piciformes > Indicatoridae > Indicator > Indicator indicator. Next base: position 46,661,180 of record NC_072010.1, on the reverse strand, counting down.
CCATTCCTTTTTTTTCTATCACTAATTACCTGTGAGAAGAGACCAGCACCAACCTCTCCACAATGTTCTTTCAGGTAGTTGTAGACTGTGATGAGGTCTCCCTTCAGCCTCCTCTTTTCCAAACGAAACATCCTCAGCTTCCTCAGTCACTCTTCATAAGATTTATTCTCCAGGCCCTTCACCAGCTTCATTGCCCTCCTCTGCACCCACTGCAACATCTCAACATCTCTCTTGTATTGAGGTGCCCAAAACTGGACACAATACTCAAGGTGTGGCCTCACCAGAGCAGAGTACAAGGGGACAATCACCTCCCTACTCCTGCTGGACACAGCATCTCTAATATGAGATAGGATGCCATTGGCTTTCTTGGCTACAAAAACAACACAAAGCCTGAAAGGGCTTAAATTAATTTACAGTTGCTCAATAAAACTGTTTTAAGTAACTACATTTACTAAAAATATGCCCATGGATAACACTGTAGGATTTTTAAGCAGCTGCATTCTAGACTGCTTTTTTTTTCTGTGATCACAGCACTATCCCATCAGTTTCCTATCTAGACTTCCAAAACGTTAACTGACAACACAATTATCCTAAATATACCTCTGCCATCCTGCTCTGAGTCAGGAATTTGAATTTAAATTTGACCTGGTTTATCCATTTGTGAAGTCTCAATGTGATTTCAGTGTTGTGTGAAAACACAGTAGAAATGGAAACACAATCTCATCCCACTTTTCTTTCTGGGATACAAAAGATTATTAATTGCAGATTATCATGTTTGTCCTGCTATGGTTTTCTTCTGCCAGGTCAATTTAACATCCAGGCCTTGTAAAGGATGCAGGATTTATAGTTCTCATGTATACTGCACTACTTCGGACAGAACACTGGTTTTGATGACCCAAGTGAATACTTCAAGTTCTGAGTTTCTGTGGTAGGATTTTTCAATGGCATTGAATCCTAGTCTGTATTTTAATTCTTCATGCTATGTGACAATCCAATAAACAGTATTCCATAAATTATATTGGAGAGGTCTTGAGGTTTGTACGTCTCAAGCAAAGTTCCAAAACTTTCTGACACATGTAGATTTGACATTCAAATCGTACTATATCTTCCTCAACCTCAACTCAAAAATATATAATATTTTTGAAGTATTAATATATTATGAAACATTGCAAATATTTATTCTTTGTGATTTTCTAATACTTTTTTCTTGTCTGTGATATTTTTTGACTTTATTCATACATTACAGTGTTGTTGGTGAAAATGTAATTTATGTTGCACCTCAGAGTGATTGCAGATTATACCCTGATAATATTTATTCCTCTCTGTTTGTCTTCCTGTAATGCACATCTGGTTTAGACAAATATACGCAGAAAAAGTCTGAATTTCTATGTAATAGGAAATCTGGTGGAATATTTTTAAATAATTAATTGCTACAATCTTGAAAGGAAAAAGTTACTCATACCAGATTTACTTGAATGTATACCTATGTTTATTTATTTTTATGTCAGGCACATCATCATGGCAGAAATAATTTCTTGGGGTTTTCTTGATTTACGTCCCAATCTAAAAAAAGTAATTATCTTGAGAGATGATATATGTGGTTCAGCATTACAAAACACTGGAGTTGTACTTAGCTAATTTTTGTTTAATGTCTACTGAGTTTAAAGGAAGCATTTAAAGGAACAGAACAACAGAATTTGGCTAAGGTAGAATTAAAATATAATTAGCACAATAGAAAGTATAAAGAGGGAGGGACCTTTTGGTTAGCATATCTTTGGGGATTTGTTATAGCTGGCATTAAAAGAAAAGAAAAAGAAAAAAGCGTTCTTTATGTTTGTTTGTTTTCCTTTAGCATGTCCCTTCAGTTAAGACTGGGGGAAATTTTACTTGCAAAAAACCCCAAACAAACAAACAAACATTTTTGGAGAGTTGATTTTTTTTTTTTAATTTTTTTAAATGTATGAAACTTGTTTTCCTTCTTTTGTGCTGTACATAGAAACTAAACATGAGTAAGCATAAGTTGGTGTCACTGTTTTGCCTAAAAAACAGTTGGACAGGAAGGTATAAGTATCTCCTTTGTAGCAGTGGAGAAGAAAGCCATGTCCCAAATATGGAGGTAGTATAATGCCTATCATGTGCTTTTTATAATTTAAAAAAAATCCTCTTTATAATAGAAAAGAACAGGACAAGAATTATGCACCTCCCCAGTAGTAATGAAGTTTCACAATAAATGCTTACAACTTAAAATAGATACATTACAGAATAAGAACGCTCAAATAGCCTTGAGCTTTGTTGGAACTATGTGATGAAAAATGGTCCCTTTAATCATATCAACAGCCTCACAACACATCTTGACAGTTACAGAAACTTAGTGACCATGAGATTATTATTCTCTCCTCCCCCACCTCAGTTATTACTGGTTTAAGTCCTATTTGTGGAGAAAATGTGATGGTAAGAGGTAGTTGCTTCTGGTGATCAAAGAACTCTAACATCACTTGTTTATAGTAAATTGCAAGTTTTATTGCAGAGGTAATGAGTTCTGTGGTTCGTAACTCCCTTTCTGTGATTTGATATGTAAACTGTCTAGTTTACATACTTTGTAGTTATCTTATTCCAGACTCTCTGCTTGCATGTGAAAAAAATTACTACATTGGTTTGTATTGTATTTCAAAAGCATACGAAAAACAAGGTCTGGAAATACTATTGAAAAGTATAAGGGTTAGATTATGAAATCATGGAACTTTCTCCTTTATGTCCAGTCATGAAGGATACCGGAGTGTTCAAATTACCTCTTGAAAATTATTGTTCTCCTGTGTTGAAATGCGTGTTTGTACAATGCAGATCCATGTGTGCTGTGACAGTGAACACCAGTCAGACACACAGGGCCAGATTCTGATTCTGAATGACTTCTGAACAATTGCTAAAACTTATTAATAAAGGTGCCAAGGGAAGGAACTCAACTGCTAAAAGCTCCACCTTAAAGTAAAAGGGAGAGGCTGACTGGCAAGGTGCTTCAATCTGTAACAGCAAGCAGATGTTAGCAAGCAGGAAAAGTATTGAGTTTTGTCAGAAGCAAGACACATTTTGGCTGTAAAGCACTTAACAATCAAATAATTTGACTAACTTTGTATAATAAATCCAAGTTTCAAACATCTACTGCTAGATCAAAAAACTGCAGCTACAGAAGGGGCTAATCTGATGCAGTCTCCAAAATGACACTAACACTGCAGTAAGAGTGTTTTTTGTTGTTTGTTTGGGTTTTTTTTTAAATCAAGACAAATTTGCACTTATAATAATTTTATGCTGGCTGTAAGAATATAATCAATATTGTATCCATCATAAGTCTGATTTGGATGAAATATGTACTCCTAAATGTTCTTACATGGCACAGTACTGTTATTATTGCTCAGAAGTTGTCTCAGATAAAGACTATGAAGTATGACAGCTATATTAAAAAAAAAAAGTGAGTTCTTCTGAGGACCACACAAAAAGTGAGGAATGAGGACTGAACATCCATCTGCCAGTTTGTGCCATTAACACACTTCACAGGTTGGAAATTTTATTTCCAAGTAAAAAAAAGAGAGCCTGAAGGTGGACTGTAGACTACAAGAAGGTCCAGAGTTACTGTTGCATAGCAAATCAGTTACATTGTCAAACACTGGTGCTCATCACAGGCTGAAGCTTATGGAAGGTAGACTCTTCACTGTGGACAGTTGGCGAGATTCTCCCCCAGACCATAAAGACCTGAGACAAGAGATATGGAGTAGCAGTTGCAGCTTGCAAAGAATAATGTTTGCCATGCTGTGTGTAGCTCTGTACAACACAAGTCCAGACAAATTCTAGAGTTTGGAGCAATATGCAAGAATTGCAATTAAATTGCATCACTTTAATAAAGGTGTGCCAGTACTTGGATTTTATGGAACATGCATTAGGATGGCAACAAAGGCATTAGTGCACAAGAATAATGTTGAGATGCAACATACAATGTTACAGCAAAAGATAGTCCATTTGTCAGGCAGGAATGATATTAGGTCATCCCTAAAAGAGGAGTTAGAACAACTTCCTACTCTGATTCTCAGAAGGAATGCAGTTTGGTGGTGGTTAGCACCATAGGGCATAGTGCTTGTTTTCTTGTGGCTCCTTTTATTTTACGCTGGATTTCTTTTTTTTCTTCCCACCCGCTGCAGTAAAAGAAGTCTAACGGACATCTTATTATGTGGTTAATATTTTACATACTTCTTGAATGGTCTCTAGTGTCTGACAGAAAGTATTCCAAAAGTACCTTTTTCTTCAGTGATAGCACTAATCTAGATGGCCATCCTTTGCTACCTGGACAGTTACCTTTGAGAAAACCTGCATGAACTTGCTGGTTTTGACATCCCCAGTTGTCTGTAAAAAACTACTTGAAATTTGGTTTCAATGCTTAAATCTCAGTGGGCAATACATAAGCTTAAGAAACATGGCAGTTGTGTAGTTCTCTTATATTTGCTGTTAGGCAGAAAGAAATTCCTTGCAAAAATATTTATCTGCATTCAGGATCAGCAATATCCAAGCTTGATTTAAAACCTCTTTTGAAGGGCAGATGAAAAATAAATTATGACAGCATGCAGCTTCTTTGGATGACAGTGATCTGCAGACTGCAATGCAAGCCACATTTGGCATGCAGAGTTTTGGGGTTTTTTTTAATACCTCATACTCTGGACTGTACATCTGAAGTTTCCAACTGTGTGGAGCAGTATAAAGTGTGGCAAAAATGGAGGGCTACAATTCCATCACATAAAAAGGAGATAATATACCAAGACATACTGTAAGAGTGCCTACTGTCATGCCCTTATCTTCTAAAAGCAGGTTAAGTCATCCTGAAGCCAGGGAAGACAAATTAAGGAAGTCTTAGCCTAATGTGGCAACTGGATTTAGTGACTTCAGTATTAAGGAACACCATGGGCTTGAGGGAGAGCGGCTGGAAAGCTGCCCAGCAGAAAAAGACCTGGAGGTGCTGGTTGACAGTTGGCTGAACAGGAGGCAGCAGTGTTCTCAGGTGGAGAAGGCCAACAACATCCTGGCGTGTATCAGGAATAGTGTGGCCAGGTGCAGTGGGGAAGTTATCATGCCCCAGTACTTGGCACTGGTGAGGCGATACCTTGAGTACTGTGTCCAGTTTGGGCCACTCATTACAAGAAGGACATTGAGTTGCTGGAGCATGTCTGGAGAAGGGCAACGAAGCTGGTGATGGGTCTAGAGAACAAGTCTTATAAGGAGTGGCTGAAGGAAGTGAAATTGCTTAGTCTGGAGAAGAGGAGGCTGAGGAGACCTTATTGCTTTCTCAAACTCCATAAAAGGAGGATGTAGTGAGGTGGGTGTTGGTCTCTTTTCCCTAGTATCAAGTGATAGGATGAGAGAAAATGGCCTCAAGGGGAGGTTTAGATTGGGTATTAGAAAAAAATTCTTTACTGCAGGAGTGCTCAGGCATTGGAACAGGTTGCCTGGGAAAGTGGTGAAGTCATTGTCCCTGGAAGTGTTAAAAAAAAACATGTAGACATGGCACTTCAGGACGTGGTTTAATGGCCATGGTAGTGTTGACAGTTGGAATTGATGATCTCAGAGGTCTTTTTCAACCTCAACAATTTTCTGATTCTATCCTAATTCTATGATTCTGTAAGGAATAAAGAGAGGCTATTATTCTTGAAAAAGAACTTGCCTAGCTAACAAGGCAGAGAAATGGGGCATGGGGTATTGATGCACAGGGGCTCAGCTGCTGCAGTTGGTCACACTAAACTTCTTGCTCCCAACACATACACTGTTGCTTTAGTGTTGGGGTTTAGGGAGATGCAGCGAGGCTGTAACGGCTCTCCTAACTAAAACCAGTACTTTCTGCGTCTTGTCCAAATACAGCAGGACACCTACGGACAGACACACATTCTCAATAGGGTTAAGACCCGTGTAAAGAGCCCTAGGGCCGTGCAAGTCCGACCCCACGAAGGCACTGCTCCGCGATTCTCTGCAGGTACCTGCAGAGTCCGGGATCAACACAGCGAAACCCAGCGCACCCAAACCCAACCCTTCCTTTCCAACAGGTGCCGCCGACCTCTCGGTCCCGGATTTCCCGGGGACTAGACGGGGGAGGCGGGGCCGGGCAGCGCATGCGCCCGCCGGCCGGGCTGGCCGCGGGAGGGAGGTGGGGCTGGGGCGGCTGTGCGGAGAGAGGGCGGCGGCGCTGCCGCCGAGGAGAAACTCCGGAGGGGAAAGAGCAGCCGCCAGCCTCCACCTCGCCACCCACCTCACCCCGCCATACCACACACACACCTCCATAGCGGGAAAGGGGAAGCGAGCGGCCGGTCTGTCCCTCTTCCCCGTCCCGGAGGCACACGGTCCTGCCCAGAGCACAGCGCGCCCGCCGGCGCGAGGGAGAAGCTCAGGGCGGAGGGCGAAAGGGTGTGCAGCCGGGGCCCCGAATCCCCGTTTGAAGGGAAGAAAGCGGTGTTCCCGCACCCATTGCCCCGGCGGATGAACAGCTTCGAGCGTTGCGGCGGCTTTTGCGGCCTCTCCATGGCTGGGCCCCAGCGGTGAAGGCAGCAGGAGCCGCCTGTGTCCGCGTCGCGCCGGGAGGCAGCACAGCCACCAGGGGGCGGGCAGAGAGGGGGATGAGCGCTGCAGCCGCCGCCGCCTCTGCGGGAGCCGCCGTCGCCGCCTGCACCGGGGCCGAGGGCGGCTTCTTCTTGTTTTCCAGCGGCTCCGGTCCGGCGGGGCCCATGGGGCCCGAAGAGGGCTCAGCTGGCGGGTTGGGAGCCCTACCCGGCGCCCTGGCGCCTTCATCGTTGGGCTGTCGGAGCCGGTACCAGCTGCTACTCTCCGGGAAGGCCTTGGCCGACAGATACCGGAAGATTTACACGGCGGCGCTGAGCGACCGGGAGCTGGGGAGCCACTCGGGCAGGTAACGCGCATCGAAGTCTCTCCCGGGTGCATCCCTGGACGGCCGCCGCCCCTCCTCATTGCCGCCTAGGAGCGGCCATTCCCTCGGGGGCTGCCCCCCGGCCCCGTGCATGCACCTTCTTCCTGGCAGCGGCACGCCTCTGCCGGCCGCCGCCCTTCTCATCCTCTCTCGTCGCCCTCTTGTCAGGTAGCACAGTTGACTCTACTACCTCAGCCATGTGGCCGGTGCCGGGCCCCGTGGGGACGGAGAGGGCAGTGATGTAACCCAGCGGATGTCCAGGTGCCATCTCCTTCCCGGCGCCCGGGCCCTGCCGGTAGCTTGGCCAGCGTTACCGTGCAGATGGCGCTGCCACCCCCCTTTTCTGGGGCCCGTTGGGGAGGGAGCTACCTGTGCCCGCTCCTCTCTCCCAGCACGGAGGCTGGGGCTTCCGTCACGCCCTTGGGGCGAAGGGTTGCGATGTAAAGTCCCACTCAGCCCGGGGGCATGAAGCGTTTCCTTATGGTGTCCATGTTGCGACCTCAGGCAGAGCTGGCTCCGCCTGGGGCCTGTCGTGCCACTGAAACAGGCTGAGAGACATGCCACTGCTTGCTCTGCAGGACACCCGTGGGTCTTGCAGGCGAATTGCCCTGAACGAGGGACCTTGGTGCTTTCCCGTGTCGTGGAGCAGCCTTTTGCTGCCCTGCCTTATTTTTCTTCTTTCGGTAATCTCTTCTTCTGCCGCTTTGTAGGCGGCCTCGGTTGCAGGAGGGAGACTGCGTCCTCAGCAGCGCTTACGAGGGGTAGGGAGGGGTGTGCCGCCCCCTCCCACTTTCCAGCGGATGGTGGCCCTCGGGGTTTTCTTTTCCTGCCAGCAGCTGCCGGTCTTGCCAGCCGAACTCTAAGCCTTCGTCCCCCGGACGCAGCAGGGCGCCTGTTGCGCCTGCCGCCTTTTCGCCAGGGGTGCCTCGCTCTACTCCCCGCCGCACGGTGCTAGGAGGCTGCGGGGCAGGGAGGGTCCGCCCGAGCCGCGGCTGCGGGGTAAGGGCCGCGGCGGCCCCTCTCGCCGGCAGAGGCCGAGCACGGGGGAGGTGAGGGCCGGGTGCCCGGCAGGAGCCGCGGCCTGGTTGTATGACTGGGGCGAGTAGCTGGCTCCCTTGTGGTGCCTGTGCCCTCCCCATTGTTTTCCTCCGGAGGTCGCTGAGGCTGCGGGTAACACAAAACCAACACCTTCCTGTGTTCTCTGCTGGCGTTAAGCTGTGATGTGGGTGGCCAGGTCGTAAGGAGAACTTTTGAGTCACTGTTATTTGAAGTTTGTAAAAGGTTGCGATGCACTAGGTGGTAGGCTTCTTCGGTTTTGGGGGTGTGTGTGTTTTTTGGTTTTTTTTGTTTTGTTTTGTTTGTTTGTTTTTTCTTGTGTTTTCAATCTGATTGGAAGAGCAAGGCTTATTTACCCTTTCCAGCTGTGGAATTACCATAATAAACTAGAAAAATAAAACTCCCAATTTGCCTATGGCAAATGGTGGAAGCTGGTATTTGCTGTGGACATTGCCAGTTGATACTGCAGTTACTGAGCTCTTTTCAGAGTCTATGACAGGGAAGCCGTAACTCTTCCCTGTGTAGACCAGTGAGTATTTTCTTACAGCATATATTCGTTGGTTCAGACCTCATGCCTTTTCCTTTAAATATTCTCATCCCACCTCTGAACTTTGTATCATTTAATCCTGAGACTGCAAGTGCTGAGTGTAAGGAGATCATCTGTGCTGTTGCTCCATGGTGTTCAGATATTTGTCTGAACTTTGCCTTACTCTCTCTGCTTTTTAAAACAGTGGTTTTGAATTCGTGTGTGTCCACTTTGTTTGGTTCACCTCAGGATAGTTCAACTGGTATATCTTATATGTAAAAGTATAGAAAATATTGGTGGATATAAATGTTAATGTTTCTTACAATTTAACTTAAAAAAAATTACCTTTTTCTCCAAGGTACTACAGATTGTGTTCTTTTGTATTCTGTTTCATATTAACAGATTCTTATGAGAATGCCAGTTGAAAGAAACATGGACATGAGCAGTTTGTGTATGTCTTTATTCTTAAGCAATTTAGTCCTATATCGTGGCTGCATATTACCATTTCAGAGCAAAACAAGCTAGACACCTGGTACAGAAGAAATGGGTTGTATTAAGCTACTAGTTAACATTGGGAAATACAGCCAATGTGCACTGTGGGACTTTTGAGAAGAATAGTGTTTAATAATTGTCTGTTTGCACACTGTCTCTTGGTACTTACCCCCAGCCTCATGCATTAGGCTGATGGCAGCCAAGATACTGCTCCTTATCCTCCACCCTTTCTCTGTATTAGTCTCAAAATATTGCAGTTTAAGGTTTGAGAACTTCAGCCACGTTGTAGTCTTAGATATAGTTGAAAATGCTTTTTTACTTGCTACAGTAGATAACAGTGCCAGATAAATTAATTGGAGGTTAAGGTAATGTAGTTTATAACAAAAGCCTTAAACTGAGTTTATTTATTTGAAAAATCTAAAGCCTCAATCTGTCAGGGTGTTTCTGACTAGAAAGATATCTTAAAGACTGAACAGATTTGCTGTGAACGTTAATACAATTCTTCCTGTGCTCCAAGGTGACTAATATGAAGAATGATAGTGTAACCTACTTGTACTGTGTTGGATGTAGAATTTTTGCTTTAAGTCTGCAAAATTGTAGTCTGCACTTCACATGGTGTGACCAGTGCCTGCCCCAGTGAGTGCTTTTATTCCCAGCCTGACTTGAATGTTTATGAAGAACTAGAAAGCAGTATGAAAATGCTTGTGCAGAGACAAGGAAATGAAACATTGTGCAGATTATCTGAAAGTCACATGTAAGTTTAATGTCACATTTGCAAGGTGTTTGTGCTGGCTGTCATCTGAAAGTGATGACTATAACGTGTTGAGTAGGATGTGGTAATTGGCATTGAGACTCAACTAGCAGTGCTTTTCATTTCCTCGTGATATTGGCTGCGGTGCCACAGACTCTAAAGGACAGTTTCCCCAGTGTATTAGTTCCCCCTGCCACGTTGACATAGTTCTGTAGTCTCTTGCAGTAAAAGATTAGAGACTTGCTCTGGGTTAAAATTAACTTGGCAAAAATGGTTTGTTGTAATCCAGACTAATTCCCTGATCTGGTATCACCTTGTGGTTGTGCTTGTGACAGCGTGAGGTGAAGGGTTGCACAAAGATCTATGTACAGAGGGGTGAGACCAGAGCAACTTCTGGTTTTGTCACTACTGCCAGTTTAATTTTATGAAAGGAAACAGAAGTATCTAATTCTGCTATTTAACATAAACCAATCTTTGCTCAGACACCAATGTTAAGAATCTGTTGCAATACTACTGGCAGTGGGAAATTTACTTGTCATGATGGGTTTGGAAGGTGATCTGCTCTGTGTGCCTAGTTTGTGTTTTCAGCTTTTTGGCAACTGAAATACATGAAAATACGAGTAATAGCACAATGGCTAGTGTAGCCATGAAACTAGTAGGAAATATGAGCCTCTTCAGAAGGCAAATAAAAACTTCATGTTAGTGGGATATTGGCTCATATGCTGGGTTCTGACTGGGTGAAATGAGAAGTCTGCTCTCTGTTACTAATGTAAATTGTTAACTTTCATTCTTGAAGCTTTGTATTGCAAAGTAAGGTATTTCTGATTTTCATATTTTTGCTGTCTCAAAAAATATACAAGTTTTCTGAATTGCTATTATTACCTCTTGGCATCTCGTGGTTTTCTCTGAATTGTCAGCCCCTTTACTTTTACCTATGTGTGTACTACCAGAAGTAACAATTAGGCCTAGTGTGTTCATTGAGACTTTGTCAAATATAGATGGATACCATTTTTAAATGTCTTTGGTGTGACCTGTTTTGTAATGAAAACGTTCACTATGTCATTTTGACTAACTTGAAATTTTAATATTATAATGATAATATACTCTAAAAGGGCAGCAATTTCATATGCATGATAAAGTGGGTTTTACCTGGTTTACATATTATCAAGTGATCTTTACTAAAAAGATAATTATTATTTTTTGTCTGTAGGACATTAATTTAGAAGCTATGAAAGCAACATCATGCAAATCCAAGAATACTTTCTGAATAGATTCTTCTTTAGTTTCGTCTGCACTTCTAAATCTCTTGTGAGATCTGACTGAATCTGAATACCTGTAGTAACATCAGAGATACAGCAGTGTTTATTGAATAATATTCAATACTGAAAATTTCATATGCTCCTTACTAAGCTTGTTAGGTACTTAATTTATTCTCTGTACAAAGTTCAGCAGGAAATGTTCTATAAATTTGTTTAAAATACTTACACGGTTAGGTTGTTAGCTGGTGGTTTGTTTTGGTGTGGTGTTTGGTTTTTTTTGTTGTTGTTTTTGTTTGGTGTTGTGTGGGGGTTTTTTTTGTCTGTTAACTTTATTGCTAAAGTTGCCTCTTTTAACTTGGATTCTTAGAGAAAAGCTTCTATTAGAGTTGTGGGGCCAAAGCCTCCAAACAAATCTCATGTGAAGTGGCTTGGTTGAGCTCAAGGAAAATTTTGGTGATGACTGCATGTAAGATTTCTGATATTAACCAGAAATCATATGGCTGTTTTTCCAGCCATTTTGGCTGTAGAAAAGGCAGCCAACTTTCTTTCGTTTCATGGTCATTCTTTCTACTGGAGGATAAAACACAGTTTTGGAAGTAGGCCAGCTCATCCATGCTCAGAGATGCAAACTATACATCCTTTGAATAAAATTGATCCTTAGATAAGTCTTTACGTTTTTCGAGGTTGACACAGTCCTCCCTTATGCCTCTTATGTGTAGTCATGTCATGCTTATTTGGCCCTGGAACGTTTCAAGCATGTTTTTTTTAAAAAGTTGTTGGAGAAACGCTGTTAGAACACATCACTTCTGCACTGCCAAATTATTGAAGAATTTGTAGAAACCATGTTTAGTAAACCTAGGGAAGTGACATATTTGTTAATTTGATGGTTCACTAGAAAGCCGTAATTTTTTCAGATTTAAAGTCTTTGCAAAAGCTGTAAATGTGTGGGGTTTTTTTGTGGTTTGAGACTTCATGCTTTTTAAAAATTATAATTACAAGTATGGAAGCATTCATTTGATTGGAAAAAAAAAATCGAGCAAAACCCTGCAAAGCTTATATACAGAAAACCCAACAAAATTATAGCGGTGCTTCTTGTGAAATATTACGCATTAAATATTACATTTTCCTGCTTACTCCTGTGAAAAGATTTGCTCCCTAGATTCCTTCCAACTGAAATCTTCTTCTATTCCCTTCTTCAATTTTTGTTTTATAGGTGTCATTTTACCAAAAGAAAAAAAAACATTATGTAAACTTAAATTGGAAAATTGATGTGCTTACATTAAGCTAGCCTATGTATTAGGTAACCTGATGAGTTACTGTCTGCTGTAGGCTTTTTAGCTGCAACATAGTATTGTTTTAATACTATGTTGACTTTTAGTTAATAGGGATTAACTAATGACTAAATGTGTGAATTTTTACTTGCCTTCTATACCATATTTTGATCAGGAAAACAGTTGTACGTAGTAATTCTTTCAAGAATTTGCTGCATTTGTGCAGTGTTATCATAGAAGACATAATAGAAGCTGGCAAGAAGCGAGTAATATTGAGAGGCTTAAAATGTTTATCTGTGTGTATATAATTATGAATTAAAACTATGGTATCCATGAATATTCACGTTTTGTGGGCTGATAGAAATGAATTTCTGTTTCACAAAAACAGAGGCTGAAGCAGCCTCAAAAGTCTAGTGATTCTAAGAGACACCATTGTCATGCGACCTGCTTCTTCATTTAGAGGGAAAGAGTGTAGTTTGGAAAGAAATTAGTGCATTAGTACCCCTGTTATTTGTTCTGTATTCCAAAATAATACTATGTGGAACCTTTTGCTCTTCAGTTCACAGTTTGGTTATAGACCAAACTGGAATTGAACAGAAGTTACAAGGAACTATTAAGTTGACCTAGACATGGAGGAGAGTTGGGCAGAGGGGATTCTAAATGTGTTCCAACAAATGCAGAGTCCTACACCTAGGGAGGAATAACTTGATGCGGTAGTATAGGCTAGGTGTTTATCTGGAAAGCAGCTCCACAGAGAGGGACCTAGGAGTCTGGGTGGACGGAAGTAAACAATGAGCCAGCAGTGTGCTCTTGTTGGCATTAGGGGACTGGAGCCATCTCCCTTACAAGGAAAGGCTGAGAGACTTTGCTTTGTCTAGCATGGAGAAGGCTGAGGCAGGATCTTGTCAATGCTTATAAATATCTAAAGGGTGGATGCCAAGAGGATGGGCCTAGTCCCTTTCCAGGCATGCCCAGTGATAGGACAAGGAGCAGTGGGCACAAACTGCAGCACAGAAAGCTTGCCCTAAACATAAGGAAAAACTTCTTTACTTTGATGAAATGCTGGGACAGGTTGCCCAGAGAGATTGTGTAGTCTCCTCTGGAGACTCAAAACCCACCTGGGCATGATCCTGTGTGTTCTGATCTAGGCAAAAAAAAAAAAAAAAACAAACATTTTTACTGTGTTTTGATTAAAATGTATCATTTTGGAATGTAAGCTGGAAGACTACTGATGAGAATATTTGTGTTAGTATGATTGTAGATGTTGGTATCTGTACAGTAGAAGAGTTCTTAAGTGGCAATGTGACCTGTGAGGTGGTTGCAGGAATTCTGTGGAGTTGTGTTTTTTTTGGGGGGGGGGGGGGGGGGGGGTTTTTTTTTTTTTTTTCTGTGTATAATGAAGTGTCTTCTACTTTAAACCAGCAAACATTGCCTGAATATTCTGCTGAAATTCAAAAGAATTTGTAATTTCAATATATAAACATAAATGAGTACAAATCCTAAGTGGAACAAGAGGAGAATCAGCATATTAGATATGCAATGATTGCGGTTTGTTCTGCTTAACATTTTAACCACTGAGTGATTTTTTTTTTTCTTTCTGTAATTTATTTCAAATGGCAATTTGAGAAATAAGCGTTTTTTTGCTTAACTGAAATTGGACTTATCTTCCCTTTTTTTTAAAGGCCATAATATGAGTTTGCTGGCAGTTTTCATATAAAGACTGATTTTTCTGTATTCAGTAATCTGCAGACTACTTAATCTGTGTCCTAGGATTCTTAGACCTACTGATTTGAAACCATCTGTATATTGCGGGTTGTTGTGGATTTTGTTTGTTGTTGCTGTTGTTTGTTTTTCCTTTTATGTTGTTGGTTGCTGGTGGGGGTGGTTGAGTGCTCTTTTTCTTGTTTCTAAGAGGAAATGTCAGTTAAAGTTTCAGTTTCAATTATGCTGTCTTCTCTGGTATGCATGTTGGTCTGTTAGGTGGCAAACAGAAGCAGCTGAAATTAGTCCAGAACTGGAGCAATTGAAGAAGTTAGCATTCCTCACTGCTAGCTTTGTTAAATGTAGTAAATATGCCTCCTGCCTACTTAACTTGATGTTACATTTGTGTTTCTGCTAGGTTAACCATTGGCTGTGGGGTGGGGTTTGGTTTTGTTTTTCTGCCCATATGACGATATTCCTCCTGGCCAAAATATTTTGACGATTTCTTTTTGTTGTTATTAGTAAATTTTTCTGCTGACGTATGATGATGGATGTTTCACCAAACCCATAATTTAAAGATTTATGTCTTTCTATAAAGCATGTATGATATATCGGTAATAGTCTTTTCATGCTGAAGTACTTCATGCAAAGTGTTTTCTACTTTCTTGGTTTACTTTGGAAATTTGATCCCTTGCAGAATCTCTTAAATACATTGTAAGATTTTTGTCCTGTCTTGCTTACCGTAGATGTTGCTTCACACTGAGGTGCTGACTGGAACGGTAGCCTTAAAATTAAAGTTTTTATATTGTAAATATATTCTTTCACAGCTAATCTTTCCCAGTGGTCTTTCATAAGAGATTCCCACCATATACCCCTTCATAGGAGGAATACTAGAAATGAGCATGGGAGAATGGGCTCTTTGTGCTTTAAGGGGTTCCGTTAAGGTGTGTGTTTTCTCATGTTATGAAGCATATTCATGTGTTTGTTTTTTCTTTTCTTAATATAAAGTATTTCGTAGAAAATAGCACGTTACAGCTCACTGCTTCCCTCTAGACTGATGAATGTGTTGATGGGCTTAATTAGTTTTTGGGTTTTATTGTTGGAACTGAACGATACTTCTTTCCTTGCATCAAGTATATCTATGACTACTTTGGCCTGAGAATACTATGAGGATTTTTCCTTTGTTATTAATTTAATAAATCTAAATCTATACCACTTGCATGCCTTTAGAAAAGAAAAAAAAATCAGCTTAATTGTTGCCACATAACACTGGAACCCTGTGGTTAGATTAGTGCCATTCCTTATTTTCCTTCTCTTGTCTTAGCTTTCCTTAACCTCTGTTCTGAACTATAATAGTCTATGGTAGTCATTGTTGAACTGAGATTTTTGAGTTCTTGGAAAATACTTCATAGATTCTGTAAAATGTTGTCATAGTTGTTCCTAGCAGTCAGCTAAGCACCACATAGCTGTTTGGTCACTCCCCCCTGCAGTGGAATGTGGGAGAGAGTTGGAGAGATAAGTGTGAAAACTCATGGGTTAAGATAAATGCTGTTTAAGTAATGCAGAGCCTGTGTGTGCTAGCAAATCAAAACAATTCTTTCAGCACAGGTGTTCAGCTATCTCTGGGAAAGCAGAGCTTCATCATATGTAACAGTTCAGAAGACAAGCCCCATAATTGCAAATACACACCCCTTACTGCTTCTTCCCCCAGCTTTTGTTGTTGAATGTGCATTCATATGGTATGGAATATCCTTTTGATCAGTTGGGATCACTGTGTCCCCTTCCAACTTCTTGTGCCTTATAAGCCTGCTTGCTGATGGGGCAGTATGAGAAACCGGAAAAGACCTCGAATATAAGCACTGTTCAGCAACAGCTAAGGCATAGTTCTGTTACCAGCAGTTGTTTCCATCACAAATGCAAAACATAAAAGCACCATACAAGGTCATTTGAAAAAAATTAACTCTTGCTGTAGGTAAAGCCAATACAAAGAGTAAGTAAGGTAACATCAAAAAGTATAAGCCTGTTGTTTATAGCTTAGGTTTTTTGTAGTATTAGAATGATCCAAACAGCTACTGCAAATGAAAATAATTGGAAGTGTCTTCTGTAACTTGTGCTGCAATGCCGTGGTGTTTAGATTGTTTTGGTGATGATCTCTGTCAGTCTGGGAAAATGCCTAGTTAGGAGTTGCAACTTTAACAGAGTCAAACCCTGGACTCTTCATTTTTACTTTTCTGGTGTTCTTGTTGCAGTTGATAATATTACTCATCTTCTCTATTGCTGAGCCTTTAAATCAATGACTGTACAGATCTGAAACCTGTCATTTACATTACATTGAAATGAGCTTGTTAAATACAGTACCTTCCAGCTTTTATTTCAGCCTCTTTCTTATTTTGATTGTTTCATCATGAGTTACATGTATTCTCACTTATGACTTGCTGCTTACCCGGTTTTGCCTTGCCTTTCTCTCCCACTAGCCAATGCATTATTCTTTCTAACAGATGTGCTCCTACATCTTCATTATGCTTGTATGTTTTCAGAGTAGTCATGTCTCTATTCCAGTTCTCTTCAATCAGTTATTTATTCCATGTTATTTCTAGAATATACTACTATGTGTGGTAGGCCATTGACAACTGTAAACTGGTGAGTTTTCAGTTGTTTGTGCTAGATGGTTGTGTTTTCTGATAGTGCACAAAGCATAGAATTTATATGGTTTATTTGCATTAGTAGTCACTCTGAAGATGTTACACTTTTTATTAACTACTGGTAATGTGCCTTTTCTTAAGTACAGTCCTTCCTAAACTTCATGGAGCCCTTCTCTAAAATTATGCTGGTATGATTCTGCGAGAGATAGCTTTGTATGCACTCGGGTTTTCGCTGTTGTACTTAGGAAAGTGTCATTTTTGCTGTTTTTTGTGCCTTTTTAATGTAAAAAAAAAAAAAAACCCAGAGCCCTAAAAGTGTTTAAAGGTAAGAGAAATACTTTCATCAGCACTGAAAACCTTGAGAGAGAATGTTTTCCTTGCATCTCTTCTACTTTCATAGATAACTTTGCAGTGGAATAAAGAAAAACCAGATAATTATGGAAAAGAAACTAATGCTGTCAGTGCTTGTACTGAGAGACGATGCTCTGTGTGGAGAACACTTTGTAGGGGTGCTTTTTTGTGTGTTCTCTTTGTTTATATGAGATAGATTCATGATATTGCAGAAGCCTTTTTAGTAAAAGTTACCCTGGTACTGTTTTGTACTCTTGTGCTTTTGCCATAGTTAAATGAAATCAAATCCATTTTACTCACATAGTTTGATTTTTAGCTTGATTTATAGAAACTGCAACGTTTGTTTCAGATGGTATTGGAGAGGTTTCAGAGAAGATATTCCTACAGCTGGAATAACATCCATCTTTCTTAAGCCTCTGAAAGTTTTGATATTAAAAACCTCAACTAGTTGTTTAAAAAAGTAATGTGATAGTAAAGATTGTCTTGGGCTTGAACAGTAGTTCTGAATTAGGAAGCTAAGGTAATGATTAAAAAGATGTGCAATTTTGGCTTGCAGACAGCAGGATGTTAAAGTTGTAACTGAAAAAAACAAGTAGTAAAGTTGACCTTTTTCTTCTGAACATGGGTGCAGGATGGAGTTCCAGGCCACAATAATGTGCCCGTTAGTCTTACACATCTTCCAGATGTTTGATGTCTTAACTATAGATAGCTTTATATTCCTCCCCAGCCAGAGTTCTTTCAAATCCATCAGTCTCCTTTTTTAAATTTTCTTAACGTTTTCTTTTCAGATGCCTTAGAAGCCAAATATAGCCTGTCCTACTAGTCTGCCTCTGTTTTCCTCTAAGTCTGTCTTAATTGGATTGCATTTGATGTTCCTTACTCCGATTTACAGATTTAGGTGACTGGATTTTGATGATTCCTCTATTTGTAGATAAACTGCTTGAGTTCTGACTTTGCTTTTATATTGGCCTTGATGGAAATTCATGTTAGAATACTTGATGAATAATTCAAAGAACATAGTGGATAAGCCGGCAGTGATTTTTGAGGGAATACACGTGGAGTGACAGTTGAGTTATTGCCCACTCTACTAAAAATTGGATTTCCTCAAGTGTTAAATCTTAGACTTACTAAATAAAGTTCATATAATTTTAAATATATGAGGTTATTGTTGATGATCAACAAATACCAAGATTTAATTACTTGAGGAAAATTCTGATTTTGCTTTATAGTGTTGAGACCTGCCTGTGAATCTGAGACGTTTTACTCCTCAGTGATTCTCACTGCTGAGTTCCTTAATATCTCTTGATGAAAAGTAATAGTACTGCCAGTAGTTTTCAGTAAAATTGGGTAATCTACAAACACCTTAAGGCCAGGGAGAGAAGTGGACGTTCTGTACCTTAAATTGAGTAAGGCTTTTGACACTTGTCTCCCATAGCATCCCATAGGCTTACGAAGTACTGGTTAGATGAGTGGACAGTGAAGTAAATTGAGAGCTGACCAAATGACTGGGCCTGGAGGCTTATGATCAGTGACATAAAGTCCAGCTGGAAGCAGGTTACCTGTATTGTGCCATAGGAGGAGCTGATTCTGGGGTCAGTACTGCTTAGCATCTTCATTAATGACAGATGGTGGGACGGAGTCTGCCCCCAGCAAGTTCGCAGATAATACAAAACTGGGAGTAGCTGTTCATATGTGTTACGGTTGTATTTCAATTCAGAGGGATGTGGATAGTCTGGAGAATTGGGCTGAAAGGAATCTCATGAAGTGCAGCAACAGGAAATGCAGCATCCTGCATCAGGGGAAGAGTAACCTCAGGGAGGCTCACCAACTGGAAGATTGCTCTGCCGAGAAGTAGCTTGGTGTGTACTGGTGAACAGCAATGTGTGTGCCAGTAATGCACTCTCATGGCAAAGAAGGCAGACAGCCTTGTAAATTCCTTCATGTGAGCTATTGCTTGTTTTTCCCAAACTTCTGTTGAACTTTCTCTTCGGCTTTATGTTGTCAGATGCTTTGAAATTGTTCGTTAACAGGAAGTCTGTGTGATTCATACATAAGGTTAAAAGGCAACTAATCTCATGCAATAAGAGAGGAGATAGGTTCCTGCGATTTTGAGGTCTTTTCAGATCACCTGATCAGCCTCGCTATCCCTTTTTTCTTTAACATTTATTTTCGTGTATTTTGACACCCTTATAAGTTGAACTTCTGTGACAATGAGATGGCAAATAGTTAAATTTCTTGCTGTCAAGTCCACTGGTATTTATCAGCTGTGGTTGTACATTATAGTATTTTATGTTAGGATGCTCTCAAGACAGGTTATAAATTAACAGCTGTTTTGGAGCACTTTGGAGGAGGGAGTAAGTGGCAGGGGAGATGGGGAAGCCCAGCAGAGGCTGTGATGGCTTTAATGTCTCCCCATAATGGCTCTTTCTTCTATCTGTGTGATGATGTGTCAGATTATCTGCTTACAGAAGATAAGGGAAAAAAATAAGCTCAAAATGCATGTTGTTGTAGTTCACCAGAAGAGCACCTCCTGTTTTTCTGCATGGCTGGGAACCCTGATGCACATCTAATAGAAAGCAGTTCTGCCTTTTAGTAAGTTAAAACCATTGCAGTCAGTGATGAATGAAAGAACAGAGGAAGAACAGGTTATTAAGCATTTTGACAAGTATGATGAAATTCCCTCTCAGGGAGATGGGAAAAACTGGCTGAGGCAATTTCAGAGCTATTAGAAATTACCTAGGAGAATTCTTAAAAGATACATAAAGTCCTGGAAGAATGGTATAAAGCAAGTTGGTAAACAGTGCCTGACTGAAAAAATGGATAAAGGAGAACTTGAAATACTGTAGTACAGTTTGACTACATTTCTGAAAGTACTGGGAAGATTGTTATATAAATGGAGGTGATCAGTTAGACACAGAATGGATTTATTGAATCATAGGATTGTTTCAGTTGGAAAAGACTTCTGTGATTGAGTCAAAAAGTCACCACTGTCAACCAAACATTACTGCGACAATTAAACCATCTCCTGAAGTGCCATATCTACATGCTTTATGATGGGCTGTGTCTGAGAAATGTGATACCTTACCACTATTAACAGTTGCCTAAAACTCATTGTTCAAAACTTAGGCAAAATAATTAAATCTCACTAAAAGAAATGTCAGTTTTAAGTGCTAAGCTTGTTCTAAAATCAGATGATTGAGACTTAGATCCAGTATCACATAGTCTGCGTTTCAACTTGGAGCGTGCTCTGAACTGAACCAAACCTTAGCATATCTTTCACAGTATATCACAGGTCGGAAGGGACCTCAAGAGATCATCGGGTCCAACCCTGCTGCTAAAGCAGGATCACTTAGGGTAGTCTGCCCAGGAATGCATCCAGGTGGGTTTTGAAAGTCTCCAGAGAAGGACACTCTACAACCTCCCTGGGCAGCCTGTTCCAGTGCTCTGTCACCCTCACTGTAAAGAAGTGTCTCCTCATGTTGAGGTGAAATTTTCTGTGTTCAAGTTTTGACCCTGTCGTTCCTTGTCTCATTGCTGTGAACCACCAAAAAGAGCCTGGCCCTCTCCACTTGACACCCACCCCTCAGATATTTATAGACATTGATGAGAGCTCCTTTCAGTCTTCTCTTCTCTAGACTAAATAGATCTCAGTCTCTCTTCACAGGGGAGATGCTCAAGTGCCCTAATCATTCCTGTGGCTCTCTGTTGGATTCTCTCCAGCACTTCTCTTTCTTGAACTCAGGAGCCCAAAACCGGATGCAGTGTGGTCTCACCAGGGCAGAGTAGAGGTAGGTTGTTACAGCAGATCAGCTTGGAGTGTACCAGAGCTCTCCTAGTCTTTGACCTGCCTGAACCAGGAAGCGTAGGATGATCTTCAAGAAGATGCCCGTAAGAAAAGTTGATGTTACCCCTTTCATCTCATTGGCTGGAGTGAAATTTTTCTGTTACCTTCCACCTGTCAGTTTGGATACACTTGTTCTAGACAGGAGTACTGTAAGGTGATTTAGAACTGCAGAGAAGGCCAGCCTGGAGAGATGCTTCAGGATGGTTAGCTGTCAAAAGGGGAAGCATACGGAAAAGCAGTACAGCTCTTCTTCTGCGTCTGGATCTGTCCGAGGTCCTGAACTGTTCAGTCTCATCATTGGTAATTTCAGTGTTGAAACTGAAATTGTAGATGAGAAAGTTCATGGAAGATACAAAACTGAGAAGGATTACAGATATGCGAAAGAGAACAACCTCAGCAAATAGTTGCTTCAACCCCCCCCCCCCCCCCAAAAAAAAAAAACCAAAACCAAAACAAACAAAAAAGGCCCCCTCACAAAAAAATAGCCAAACAAAAAAAAAAGCCCAAACAAACCCGAAACCTAAGAAGGAACCAGTAAGCAGAAATGCAAAATGAACAGTGAATTAAATAGAATTTCCTCTTGACAGGTTCTGCAGATTGTACAGAATTAAGTAAAAGTGACTCAGCAATGTCATGCTGTTGGGAGTGTTTTGGATTTTTTTTTTTCTTTTCAAAATATGTGAAAGGGATTCTTTTGTGTAGGACAATTTTTTCCCCTCTCCTGTCCAACAAGAAGGACTAGTTAAAAGTATGAGAGAATAGTGAAATTAGATGTTGGTAAGGTAACTCATTTGTGGTTTAGGCTGAAAGAACTGAGACTGCTTAAATTGATGGACACATTTCTCCTGAGACTTGAAATAAATTCCAGCTAGCCATGGGGCAAAAAAGCCTTTAATTGCCAGGAAAGCAATTTAGCAAAGACCTCACAAAGAGCTTTCTGCTAGGATTACTTAGGACATAGTGGAATCACTGGCAGTGTTTAATGTCTCTGCAATGAAACCTCCTGTCAGGAATCAAGTGGAATTTGACTAGTCGTGTGCTGGACCACGGAATGAAAAGACTGACCTTTTGGGGGCTATTCCAAGCACTATTTAAGTATTCTAGGGTACCTTCAGGTTGTCAAATTATATGTTTAGATTGGCTGGGGCATGCACAAAGTTTCTGTACCACTGAAGTTTGGAAAACTCTCATTAAAGATCTTGTACACAGTTCCCATGTTGATCCATCTGCACAGAGAATCTCTTGATTGTAGCATGTAAATGTGTTCTTTTTCATGCACTTCTTGGTATACCCTCAGGCATTGGTTAAATTCCAGAAAGCATGGATTGATTCAAGTGACTGGCTTTTATTAATACAGTCATATATTTTAAGTGTGGTACAGTGGTTTTTGTCCCTTGTTCTTTTATTAGCTTTGTATAGTGAGGTAGGTTTGATTGTGCTGGCTGATTCCCATAGAAGTCTGCTCTAAGGCTTGAGTTTGCTGTATGTTTGCTGATCCAGATAGTGAACAGATGAAAAGCTCAGTATGTCTCTACTTGGAACTGTAATCAGAAACATGGCATGGCACCAGGAAAAAATGCTGAACTCAGGAGGAGGAAAGAAAATCTACTCTTACATTCGTTATGCAGTCAAATTTTACTTCAGTGTGTGAACAAACGGTGTCACAGAGTTCAGATCAGAAGGGACTAATGGAGACTGTCTAGTCCAACCTTCTTGCTCTAAATAGTATCAGCTAGAGCAGATTGCTGTGGACATTATCCAGTTGGGTTTTAAATATCTTCAAGTATGGAGAATCTAGCCTCTCAGGGCAACCTTTTCCAGTGTTTAACTATTCTTGCTGTTCTTATGTTTAACTAAAACTCTGTTTTTCACTTTCTTCCTTCTGTATCTCAGCCTGTCACTGGATATTCCTCAGAATAATGGCTCCAGTAAGTGCATCTCTGGGGAGCTCAGAAGTAGTCACTGGACCGCAGATGTGGTGTTGCCAATGCTGTGTAGAGTGTAAGAGCTGACTCTCTCAACCTGCTGGCAATGCTGTTGCTAATGAAGCCCAGGAGATAGCATGTTTTCTTAGCTTCAGGGAAAGCATTGCAAGCTCGTGTTCAATATGTCTACTGTGAAGACCTAATAGGTCTTTGTCTGTAAAGCTACCTTTGAGTCAGCTGGCTGGCTGTGCATGCAGGTGCTTGTGGTTGTTCCTTCCCAGGTACAAGACTTTGCATTTCCTGTTGTTAAACTTGCCGGGATTACTTGTGACCCTTATTTTTCAGTCTGTTGAGGTTCCTCTGAATGGCAGCGCAACCCTCTGGTTTATCAACCACTTCTCCAAGTTTTGTACTATCTGTAAACTGGCTTCAGGGTACACCCTATCCCATTATGTGCAACTCTTTGACCGTAGTAGCTTGACCTATTTACAGTTCCCTTTTATCTAGTTTGTATTTGAACAGTTTTGTGTGTGGGTGTGCCAGTCTTCCCATTGCAGAAGGCTACTAGGTTGGTCAAGCATGATATGGGTACATTTTGTCAGGTTCCATTGACCTATTTAAATGTTCCTGAATGTAAACTTCCTTCACTGAGGGTAAGTCATTATTGTGACTTGCCGTCTGATCTCAGGGACATGGCATTGCTGAAAGATAGTTTAACCAGTAAACACATAGGTTATCAATGTGTCTTGTGGTCGGACTCTTACTCATTTGTGACTGCGCACATGTTTTTCCCTGGTCTTCATTTTGCTGCTGATACACTTAGAGAAGCCTTTTTATGCTTGAGTTTTGTCAGCAGATCCTTGTTTGTCCGTGCAGGCCTGATGTTTGAGCTTCTGCATATATGAACAGGCCATTCTTTAAGCTTGGAAGTGATCCTTGAAAATCAGCCAGCTCTTCTGCACCACTTTCTCTCCAGGGACTGTCCCCTGACACTCTTCAAAGTAGATCCTTGAAAAACAGCTGCTCTGTTATTTTGAAGTCTAGGGTTGTGATCTTGCTTTTGTCTTGCTCCTTTTTCAGGTTCCTGAACTTCACCCGCATTGTCACTGTGTCCATGACTGCCCCCAGCCTTTGTACATTTGACTGGTTCTTCCTTATTTAAGCATCAAGTCCAGAAAAGTGCCTTCTTCCATTAATTCCTCCTGAGATTCTCACCCATGCACTCCAAAAACCTTCTTCATTGTGCCCCTGCTGTTTGCCTTTCCTGCCGATACTGGGATAGTTAGCATGTGCTGTAAGATCCAGGGTCTGTGAATGTAAGGTTTCTTTCAGAGTTGATCTAACCTCACTAAGGTTTCTTGCAGATGTTTCTGCCTCCTCAGGCTGTGTATAGCATTACCAAATATTGGTCATGTTGGTCTGCTCTCTTAATTCTAACCCATAAGATCTCATTTGACTTGCCATCAACCATTTCATATCCTGGCAGAATCATAAAGTTCTGCAACAACTATGATGAAAGTTCTGGTGAAGTTTGAATGTGGGAAGGTGAAGGAAAACCATCAGACTGAATCCTAGAAAGTTAAAATTACTGTTCAGTACTTTCTTTGAAGTATAATTTGTATCTTCCAGAGCCTAAAAGAAGAGAGTAATGAAATTGTCACATTTGCTGGGCAATCATTCTATGTTGATGTAGATTTGTTTACTCAAAATAGTCTTGTCTTCCCCATCTGACTTTTCTAAATAAGTCTGTAGTACTTCAGTTCTCCAGTGGTGACTTAGGAGTAGTGGTGCTTCTGTGTATTATTAGAGTGATGGCAAACAAGAGACTTAAACATTGTGACAGTTGGATGTTGCTTATTCAAAAAGAAAATCACAAAGGCATGTAGACTTCTGCAAGTCAGGTACTTCCCTGATGGTTAGTTGAGCAGAACCTAAGGTAGGTAAGATGGACACTGGCTGGTGACTAACTGCTTTGGGTTAATTAGTTATCCTGTAGTCCCATTGCCTTTATGGCAAGTGTGGTAGTCCATCATATAGTGCCAACCTTTGGATAACATGTTCTGTAACTTGTAGATCCTTTGACAGTAATGTGTCTGTATAAAGCTGCCAGATGGCATTCTTTATGTGATTTCCATGTGTAAAAATGGTTATTGCTGGTCTTGCACTGCTTATTCAGCCTGGGGCAGCTGAGGGAAACAGTGGAGGAAATATCAGTTCACTACTTTCCAACCAATGTCCACAGGTCAGTACTTGAATTTCACTGCTTTTGAATAAAGTGTTAGTAGATTTAGAGCATCTGAAGAAGCTCAGTGATGTGACAAAAGATATTGAGGTATGATAGTGACTACATGAGTGATAATAGCTTGCAGTTACAGGCTGTTTAATTTCATATTAGGATTTCACTTCGGGCTGTTCAGAAGCAAATGCTTGCCTGCTGCTTGTCCAACCACATTGACCACCATCAGCAATAATACATCGAGTGGAGGAAACAGTTATTTGATATTACCAATCTAATACTGTTTCATTTCAGTGTTACTGAGTAGTTGGCTGCCTCTTACAGAACATGTCCAGTAGCTCTTGAATGCTTAAGTTAACTGCGTGGAGTAGGCACCTATGGAAACAACCACATATATTTTTCATTTGTCTGGGTACAGCATGATTTTGACCTGTCAACAGTATACATCTTCTTGAAGATGTTTAGCTATCAAACCAGAGCAAACAAATTTAGACAAATACACTAAGTCAAAGTCAGTTGGAAGTGTTTAAAATTTATATATAATAGTGTGTGGCTTACTAAATTAATTCATTTTTTCAAAAGCATGCCGAAAGACTTAATAGTAGAATGACTTGGTCTAATGCTATACTAGCTACTGTGATCCTTAGTAACACATTAGTACTGTGACCTTTAGTAACATACTTCAGAGAAGCCAAGGTTTTAAGTCAGACAGCAGTTGAGTAACACTTTCCTGGTTCCTATTCTGCCTCAGCAGCAGAGACAGAATGATATCGTTGACTCATCAGTGATACCTTTAGTGTAACATATGGACTAGATCTTATGCAAGTTTGATCCTATTAACATAAGGTTAACCTAACATTAACCCATATTAATTCAGTAAAAACACTGAGTGGGGGAAGCAGTCAACACATAAAACTTCCTTGTAAAATTTAAGCTTAAGAATTGCATTGCAGGACCATTGTGACTTTGGGGGAAAATGCTCTGTGTGCATTTTCTTTGCTTTTTTGAACACAGTAAGAGCAACGATGTAGAGACAGCTGAAGGATGACCTCCTAATCAATAAATGTTGCAAGTAAGAGCTAGGGGTACTTCTGGTTTGAAAATGAATAAACGAAGCATGCTTTTACTTCTGGCTACTACAGTTGCCACAAAGCTGAATGAAGTTGTAATCATATCATTACACAGCTATTTTACCTATTTTAAGTTATCTAGCAATCAGTTATTGCTCACACTCCCGTTATTTTCTGCTTTGGTTTGAGATAGTTGTTCATATTCCGGGTTGAGTGTTTTAGGTCTCGTCTTTCATTCCCAACGGATTTTTTTTTTTTTTTTGGCAATAGCAGCATTCGCTCTTTCTTTGGGCACATTTGCCACAAATACATTCTTGTCAAGGTATCTTCATGTTCAGCACTTCCTTTGTGGTCCAATTCAAAACTGCTAAGTCTCTCGAAGCAGTTTGCGGAAACCCTGCCTAAAATTTGCTGATAATCACTGTTTGGTTTGTGTGAACTAAATTGTATCGATAGCGGAGTTAAGAGGCTAAAGGCCTTCTGCCTCTGGAAGCAGTCTGTCAGCACAGAGTATCAGGACCTTTACAGATTACACCTTACAGTAGTTTACAATTGTTAAGCTAAACCATAATTAATAATTTAGCTTAAAAAAACCCAACCAAGCCATATCAGGCCTTGTTACCTTCAGGCAGTAGAAGAGTCAGGCTTGTAATTAACACATGCTTTCCAACAGGAAATTACTCATAACATGTTTAATGTTGATTTTCGTGAATATACTTGCCCATATTTTGTGCTTTCTATCTGAATATTAAAACTTTTTGGAGTAATGGTCTGTAACAGGAGAACTGTGGGTAATATGCTAAATGGAGATAGACTATAAACGTATTAGTCTTTTATATTCCAAAAGTCCTGGCAGTCTGGGGAAGTCCCCACTGACTGGAAAAGGGGAAACATTACTCCCATTTTCAAAAAGGGGAAGAAAGAAGAACCAGGGAACTACAGGCCAGTCAGCCTCACCTCTGTGCCTGGTAAGATCATGGAGCAGATTCTTCTGGAGGCACTACTGAGACGGAAGAATAGTGAAGAGGTGATTGGGTACAGTCAGCATGGGTTTTCCAAGGGCAAATCCTGCCTGACACACCTGGTGGCTTTCTGTGACAAGGTCACAACATTAATAGATGAGGGGAGAGCAACTGATGTCGTTTACCTGGACCTGAGCAAAGCCTTCGACATTGTCCCACACCACATCCTGGTCTCCAAACTGGTGACACATGGGTTTGATGGGTAGACCACTAGATGGATAAAGAACTGGCTTGATGGCTGCACCCAAAGAGTGGCTGTCAATGGCTCCATGTCCCAGTGGAGGCCAATGACAAGCGGAGTCCCTCAGGCCTTAGTCCTGGGACCAGTCTTGTTCAACATCTTTGTTGGTGACATGGACAGTGGCATTGAGTGCACCCTCAGCAAGTTTGCTGATGACACCAAGCTGTGTGGTGCAGCAGACATGCTGGAGGGAAGGGATGGCATCCAGAGGGACCTTGACAGGCTGGAGAGGTGGGCACAAGCCAACCTTATGAGGTTCAACAAGTGCAAGATCCTGCACCTGGGTCGAGGCAATCCCAAGCACAAATACAGGCTGGGCAGTGACTGGCTGGAAAGCAGCCCTGAGGAGAGGGACTTGGGGGTGCTGGTGGATGAGAAGCTCAACATGAGCTGTCAATGTGCACTTGCAGCCCAGAAAGCCAACCAGATCCTGGGCTGCATCAGGAGAAGTGTGGCCAACAGGTCAAGGGAGGTGATTCTCCTCCTCTGCTGCACTCTGGTGAGACCCCACCTGGAGTACTGTGTCCAGTTCTGGAGCTCCTATTACAAGAGGGATATGGACATGCAGGAACGTGTCCAGAGAAGGGCCACCAGGATGATCAGAGGGCTGGAGCACCTCTCCTATGAGGACAGACTGAAAGAGTTGGGGCTGTTCAGTCTGGAGAAGAGAAGGCTCCGAGGTGACCTTCTTGTGGCCTTCCAGTATCTGAAGGGGGCCTACAAGAAAGCTGGGGAGGGACTTTTCAGGATATCAGATAGTGACAGGACTAGGGGGAATGGAATAAAGCTGGAAGTGGGGAGATTCTGGCTGGACGTGAGGAAGAAGTTCTTCGCCATGAGAGTGGTGAGAGCCTGGAATGGGTTGTCCAGGGAGGTGGTTGAGGCCCCATCCCCTGAGGTGTTTGCAGCCAGGCTGGATGAGGCTCTGGCCAGCCTGATGCAGTGTGAGGTGTCCCTGCCCATGGCAGGGGGGTTGGAACTAGATGATCCTTGTGGTCCCTTCCAACCCTGACTGATTCTATTCTATGATTCTATGCACAGTATTGATAGTTTGCTCAGAACTGTTACGAAACTCGCGCCAATGAGGGTTTTTAATTTTTAATTACCTACTAGTTCTGGAAAAGTATACTTCCCAACAAAACCACTGGGTTTTCAGTATCCTTGATGCTTTAAGGGAGATAATGTGGATTCTCAATGTAACATTTCTCTGCCCATGTTGTTTCCATAGAAAATATCATTCAAGCCAAAAACTTGCTTAAGATAATGACTGCTACAGTGGAGTGTCTAGGAAAAGGTAATACTTGCAGTATCTTTAATGGCTGATATATGAATGAGGGAGATCACACCACCAGCACTTGGAATCTGAAAGAGGAAGTAAGCCCATTGATGATCTTGCTAATTGGAGAAAACATTGTCTAGGTGTCATTGACAAATGAAGTTATTTTGCAGAATGATAGAAGGTTTATCACTTTGGAAATAAGAAAAATCTTGGGCCGTGGAGGGGAGAGAGGAAGATTTAATTTTGAGGTTTTTCTCAAAAGGGTGTCTATATAGGTGTCTATATGTATATAGAGAAGTATATAAAAATACAAGAGCTAGCCCTCTGAAGCATTTACAAAGTGGAAAAGTGCTTATAATGTTTACAGACTGTAAAAAATTAAGAGTGATTGTAAGGATTTTTGGCAAGCAGGACAAGTACTGTTTTCAGTTTTGGCCATTGTGGTTTATTTGTGGTATGGAATAAGACAGCCCAGAAGAAACATAAAATGAATCTGAACTTTTACGCTTAAAATTAGGTGAGAAAAATACAGCTTGATTATAGCGGTTTGGACATTAAAGGTTATATGAAGTTTCTTCCCCTCATTTCTTAAATAGGCTGTGTACTGTTATATATTGAAACTGCTGCTGAAGGAACCATAGGAGGGAGGTCATCTAGGTTCACTTTTTTATTTACTAGAGAGGGTGGGGAGTTCTCCCTCAATGAATCACTTCTCTTAGCTCGAGGATAATGGTGATGGTTCCTTGTAAGAAAAGTAGTGGGCTGATTTGTTTTTAGGGGAAGTGTCTTGGTAAGGAATATATCTCCCTCTTTGTTAATAGGTGAAGATGGTGAGGGTGATGGAATTTCTAACAGGCAGCTTTCTTGAAACACCCTGCAGGAGTTCTTTGTTTGAGCTTGTTTTTTGACTGATGGCTGTTAGTCAGACTTCAGTTTCTAGCTTTTGATTGTTGGACTATGAGACTTTTATGGTCTTGTAGTCTGAATGTTGTACAGGAGAGAGTAGTAAAGCAATACAGTTTTAACCCCTCAAAATTTTTGTGTAGAACAAAGGTGTTTGAATAAAATACTAAGATTTTCCTGATTCTCAGTCTCTTTCCATCTTGTTACCTAAAAGTGAAACATTCTACTATTTGTAATTTTCAGCATCCATAGTTTTATTTTTCCAACTAATCTGGATTGTGTACTACTTAATGTTTAAACGGCCTTGAGGAGTGATAGTGGCTGTGGTTTGAAGTCCTATATAAGATGAGCTGTTTACTGAACAGGTAACATCCAGCTTGTGTTCCAAGCAGAAAAATGTATAGTAGGTTAAAAAGCATGCACCTCAAACAGTAATCCTAGTGATGCTGGCAAAACAATTGTATATGTGTGTATGGTGTCTTTTTTCTTGTGGTGCTTTGTGGGTTTTATTGGTTTTTGTTGTTTGGGTTTTTTTGCTGTGTGGTTTTTGTTTGTTTGTTTAACTGGGTAGTGAAATAGAAGAGAAAAACTATGCGATAGGAATAAGGTATGGACAGAAGAGGATTAGAGGAGCATGTGTTAGCTAGAGCTACGTGATGTAAAGGGATGTAAATGAAAAGTCTGTCAGCCAAGGGTGGGAAAATTGCAGACAAAAATTTAAAACTCTATTCAGAAGTTGCGGTTTCTTCCAACTAAATTTTCTGACAAATGATATTTCCAAAGCTTCCTTCTTGTCTTGGCAGGCTTGATGAATCTTTACTTGGTAAAGACTTCACAAAACCTATGTATTTTGTACTAACAAGGTTTATTACTGAGAAATGTCAATAATTCTTGCTTCTAGCATTGTTGTGGCATTAATGGACTTGTAACAGTACTATAAACAAAAACACAGATTAATTTTTGCCTGATGTAGCATATATTCTGCTTAAATTCATGAGAGTAAACACCCTTAATTCCATGGAGCATCATGAAAGCATCCTTCTAAGTGCTTTATGTTTTGATTAATACTCTGAAATTCTACCCATGTTAATTTTTTTTTTTTTTTGTTTAGTAGGAAAAAATTTAGAGTATTTCTGACTTCCTCCATTTCTCCTGCTGGTGTGCCTTATGATAGGGTATAGAAAAAAGTTTAATTCTTTGTCCTTATATCTTTTCTGCCTTTTTTTTTTTCAGAAGTAAGAAACTGTTTAGCAAGAAAAAATTGAAAAGGAAACAGAAGACTAAATTGAAAGTAAAAACACGCAACAAGGTGAGTCTGTTACTAAACTTGACAAAATTCTGAATAAAAAATGAAAGTCTTTTCAATTGATAAATTAAAAGGTGTAATTAACAGTTTACATGTTCAGAAAAGATAAGCCACTATTGATTGTTTTACTGTATTCTAAATGATTATGATACCGATATTAATCTTATTCAGCTGTGTCTTTTTATTTATGTTCAGTGTGAAATATAAACAGCATTTTTAGTTCTCCAGTGCCTAAATGGTAAATGTAGCCAAAGTGGTTGTTCTTGCAGTTAAAATGTAAGAGCTGCGTGTCTAGACAAACAGGTAGAGGCTGCTGCTGCATAGTTCCGTCCATGTCAGCTAAAGGAGAAAGGCAGTGTTCAATGTCCAACTCCAAAGTTACCTCTGAAAATTCCTCCATAGTGGAATAGGTGATATTTACCTGTTCCTATTAATATTTTCTTCGTGTAACCTCTACCCCCACCACTTTAAATGCTGTGAACTTCACAAAAATGTTTACATACTTATTACAGAGATCTAGCAAGAAACAAGAAGATTTTAAAATACTGCTTTGCTGCCTTCTTCTCTGTTATACAGATATTTCGCTGTTTAAGCTAGAGTTCTGGAGGGATTTTCATGAAGCTTCATTGCAGGCATGGACACTTCTTCCTGAATTCTGATTGTAGTTGTTAAATACAGCATTTCTGGAATGGTTCTGAAGGACAGAACCGCTGAAATATCCATCGAAAACACTTTCTAGTCAGTTGAGTGCTCTTAGAATGCTTACACACTGTAGATCAAATTGGCCATCTTATCCTTATTTGCCAAAGCCCATGTAGTTACTCTATCTAAAGACAGATGGCTTCAGGAGGGTGAAGCAAGCCCTGTATCTTGTCATTTGGTATTGCCTTTTTGGATACTTACCAGATTGTTCTGCTTATCTCAAGTAGTGCAGCTCCATGCTATGGTGTAGAAGCGGCTTATCTTCATGTCTGTTCTCAGTACTGTACAGAGTAATGTTTCTGGTTCAAACTAAGTTTTTCACCCCTTTCTTCAGTTGCTATGTTAGAAGTTTTAGCCCTGTTCCCTTTGTAGTTTTATCAGACCCACTGTCAACATAGAAAGCCAAGTTAGGCATTTGAAGAAATTTTGCAGAATGTCATTAGTCTGCATATGTTCTCTCTGGTGACAAAAACTTGTTCTTATAAAAATAAGGTAACTCTTCAGCATTGATTGTTGGTATTACGTAGGGGGAACCTTGTCTTTCTGGATAGTGGTGCCCTAGTAGGAAGCTCAATCCAGACTGCAGTTCTTCACAAGCTCAATATTCAGATGTGCTTCTTGGGTTTGGTTGCATTGAATAAATTAACTGGCAGGATCCCTTTTGAATGGCTGAAGACAACATGATTATATTAAAGGCTGGTTCTTGTCAGGAGGTTATAATTTGGCACTAGCTAGTTTTCTCTGTACATTATGCCAATGGAGGGTTGTTTTCAAGATTTTTCTTGTAATTAAAACAGCTCTACTTGAGATTTATCTGCCTTTGAAGGGCATAATGGGTTTTGCATGTCTTTTATAGATGCTGTTATTCTAGACAATCCTTGAAGCAGGTAAGGATTGTCTGGCAGGGTACTGGTGTTTGTTCCGATTCAGTGAGGTACGGAACGGCACTCTAGCTTATTCGTGCATGATACCAGGAAATCGTGTATTCCCTGAAAACTGTAGCAGAAAAGGGAAAGATAGGATCAGCTTGATGTTTTTAGTTTTTCATACTTTGTTTCTGGAAAAAATGGGTGGTTTTGGGTTTTTGGGTTTTTTTTTTTTTGTTTGTGGTTGTTCCTTTGCTTTTCGTCGTTTTATTTTTCGTTTTGTTTTTCATGTTGTTTTCAGTGCAGCCTGATACTGATACTTACCAGTGCAGGATAAGCCCAATGATTATTTTTGCACTGGAATGTCTGAAAACACATGTATGGTCAGGAAAAAAAGTGAGTTTCCATTTAAGTTCGTGTATTACGGCAGTCTGAATAGCTCATCACTGCTGGACATTCTGAGCAAGAGAACTTGAGTACATCAGTTCATTTTTTAAAAACCAGGGTCTTTTAAGCTGAACAGAGATGGGAGCGTTCTCGTAATATGCTCAGTAGAGGCAAGTAGGTCTTAAATTAAGAATGAGATAAAGGAGCTAAAAATTTTTAATTATACCCTGCACTTACTAAAAATAATAATGGAGTAATTGAAGAGGACATTAAAAGGAAAAGTGATGTTTGAGCAACTGGAAAAAATTATTTCCACCATTTAAGCATTGAATGTTCTAACATTTTAAATATGAAACATTAATTGGCATTTAATGCAGCCCATTAATTTGAGCCTTACTCTGTTTCTAAGCTGAGTTCATATTATGTTCAGTCGTATTTGATCTACCATGAATTTTTGGTTTTGTGGTTTAGTATGTATATTTATTTTCTTAAGTATATATGTAGATATGGAAGTTCTGGTGACAGTGTGTTTTTGCTTTAGAAACTCACTACCAAATACAGTGACTTATGTTCACTGAGATCAAACGTGATTATTAGACATGGGTGTGGCACATTAGATTCTGTTCCCTCCACCCCTCCCCATCCCCTCCTTGGTGGAATTTTCTCACTTGACTGGTAAGGTGTAAAAGCACTGCTTGGGACAGTTAGCTGAGAGACTGGATGGAAAGCCAGAATTCACTATCTTCTGTTCTCATAACATTATTTGAAGAATACTGAAAAGTCAGAGTCTACCGGAGACAGAGAATGTACTTCCCATAGTTGGTATCCACCTGTTTAGTTTATGGAAAAGTTTTAAATTATGGTTTGTTTAGCTTTATGCAAATGGAAGGAATAAAATTTTGGGAAAGGGCTAGTCATGTAGCAGATGAATTTATTGTAGGATACTGAACAGATGTATAAAGTGGATCAACTAGGATATTAGTCGTATTAAAAACGCATGTGGCTTCTCATTATTTGGCAATTTTCAATGGATTTTGTTTAGTGTTTTGATTTCAAGAGGGCATCCCTTTCTAAGAGACACTTGAGCTGTTCAAAGAAGAATTTGGTGAGATTCTATGCCATGGGGTCAGATGGCTATAACCTTATGTGTTCTTAAAAAGATTAATTTTACTTGCCTAGATTATAGTCTATTTCTAACACATCTGAGAGCAAACCATTATTGCACTCACCTTGTTCAAGAAGAAGGAAATAAATTGGTCAGAAAATAAGCTATGTATTTAATCTTTTGGGAAAACTGGTCAGGTGTGAGACAAGTGTAAGGGAGATCGGAGGGTTTTGGTTTTCCCACTTCCTTGAGTGTGAGCACCTGTGACTAGTTGCTCTGTATTACAGAACAAACCTGTGGTGTTGAACCTCTCTCAGGTAATGCATCCTTCCACTTAACAGGGATTATGTTTACAAGGACAAGTCATCTATCAGAGTATGGGCATCTGCACTTCATTCTCTCTCTCATGAGAAAATTCTAACATATGAAGGAAAAATTTCATTTTTTGCATATTTTTCTAAAGGAGATTATGTTCATGATTCTTTACACTTTAGATCTGTTTAGATTTCATTATTCAGTAGATCAACACTGAATTGTTCCTTCTTCAGTTTCTTTTAAATTGTTAGGAGAAAGACTTTCCTAATTTTATCTTAAATGCTTGGAGAACATCATCTGCTTCTGTTCTGTCTACCTAAAATACAGAAAACATTTTTGAGGTTTTTAATTAGGCTTATTGCCTTTACAGATAGTCCATCCCTCTGAAAAAAGGTGTCTTAGTCCTTCTGACCTTTGACTTTTCATTCCTGCTACCTCACTTTTAGTTGACAGTCTACTTGTTGAAATTTGATATCGCTAACAATCAAAAACTGTTCTTCCTTTTCATCAGTACTTTATTTTAGATGCTCTCTAGCACAAATAAATTTTTCCATCACTCAAGACAAAAGATGTGATGAATGCTGGGTGCCTGCAAAGTTTTGAATTTGTTTCATCAGGTATAAGTTAAAAATGTGCATTTTCAATTTATGATGATTACATATGAAACAACGTAAAGATTTCAGAATGCCTTTCTTTCTTGCAGTTTATATGAGAACTGTTAAATAAAAAAAAAATAATTCTGTTTTTCGGTCTTGAAGGTCTGTTCTTTTTGAAAACTGTAGCAATTGCATATTCTGAGAAAACAAATCCTTTGTGAGAAAAACCATGGGAACCTATCATCTTGTCTTCTACTGACATTATCCTAGAAGCTGGGCTTCTAGGCATTCTCAGTGAGTGATTTAGATGACAATATTCCAGTAGCCTGTAAGAAACAGTAGAAAAAGAGATTGTTGATCTTTACCTTATCCACAGTGTCATAAAAAGATGTTTCATACATCTGTGGATTTCAATACACTTTACAAGAAACCAAGCTGTTAGGGTAATCAGTTTGTTGGGGTTTTTTCCTGTTTATTTTTGTGGGGGGTTGGTTTGTTTGTTTGTTTTCCTGGAATAATGAATCTCAGGTCAAGAAAAATCTTACTGTATTGTTAATAATCTGTGCAAAATTAGTAAATTTCATCCCTCAGTTCTTAGAAGTCAATTAACATTTTGGCTTAATGTTCTACTGTTTCTTTGTCAATGTGGAAGTATTTTGTGTCAACCTGAAATGCAGGTTGAGAATTGTTGTGACTTAGAACAGATGTTAGTTTGATATAGGAATTACTCAAGGGGGTTCTCCAACACACAGTGGTTAGATTTTCATAGCAGTCTGTTCTACCTCAGTCTATGCATAGCAAGACAGCACAAACCTCATACTATGAGGAAAAGTTTGTATGACCATGTAGAAGAGTGAGCCAGTGCCATAGCTCGTTAGCTGTGGCAAAAAGAAACTTGCAGTTGGTGGTGAAAAGAGCTTTAAGTCCCAGTTTCCTAACTTGGTCAGTGTGTCCGATGTCAGTGCAGACAAGAATCTGTTGTAATTTGGAACGAAAAATCCATTAAAAAAAAATCCATAACTTCATATGGGAAAACTTCTGATGTCTGTTTTGAATACTGCTGAAGAAAAGAAATGAAGGGCAGAGAAGATGGGAAGCTGCTCACTGATTGTGCATTTGCATGAGAGAGGCAGAAAATTCTTTTTTTTTTTTTTTTTAATTAACTCCATGTCTGCCTTTTATGTAAGAAAATGATGTGTATACAGCCTGCTCATATACCTCCACTTTTGAACAGATGTTTGTTTTGGAAACTGTGAAACTGAATGTTACAGTTAAAGCTCCTCAGAGGCTTGAACAATTGGATCATGAATAAAAATTCAGTCCTTTTTACATTATAGTGAAGTTTGGGGAGGTGCAGGGTGGAGGGGGGGAGAGAGAACTATATGATTGAAAATTCCCTTCCTACTCTCCAGAAATCCTGTTTTTTGTCATTCAGCACTTTTGCCTTGAAATATGTTAGACATTTATATGCTTATACATTTAATGCTAGTTCAAATGAGGTTTTCCCCCCCCCCCCTCAAAAGACAAACAGTGCAAGTCATAATTATCCTTAAGTTTTAACCTATTTTTCCAACCCAATAACTTACTGTTCATGAAGAGATTTATCTAGTACAGTCATAACGCCAGTGTTTTTAAACTGATAAAGCTGGGTAGTAAATTTCAAATTGTTCTGAAGGGTCATTGTTAGGATTGCTATTGTATTTGTCAAATGTGTAAGAAAATGGAGTATAAGACAGTTTTCTTAATTTAAAGGAATGAACAGTTCTCAGAGATAAGGTAATGTGAAAGTGGAGGTATGAACTAAGACATTTCAGTGGTGGGTTAATATCACAGCTAGGAATTAAACTCTAGTTCTGCATTGTATCTTCTGAGAGGCTTAGACTGTTCAGACAGAGCAGGTTTTTCTTGGAGACTGTTGCACTGTACTGAAGTTTGGGTAGGTGATATATACAGTTTTTGCTCTGTCATAGAGTGAGCCATTAAAGACAGGATGTTTAACACTTGCGAAAGCATTAGGTAAGGGACCTTTTAATAGTTGTAAAGTATTGAGAGTAAGGAAAGAGTTTATTTCTGAATATTAGTCAGCTTATTATTAATAGTCAAGAAAACATACATGGGTGTTTTATCTAGCACTGTAATGTCTAAAATTATCTGTGCTGGTTAAACAATTTGGCCAGTGTATTTCAAAAGAGGCTTCATGAATTCTACAGACTTTAATCTGGTCTGGAACAAAGACTAAAGTGAACTCCTGACAAGAAAGAACTGTAATGGAAACTTTTTACAGAGGTTATAATTACAATACATGATAATAATTAAGTAAGTGAACTTCAGGTATTACATAGGATCCAGATATTCTTTTCCTGTATCTGTCAGTAAATTAGGAAATGCATAGTGAACTTGCTAAATAATTGTTCTAACCTACACAGTTCAACTGAGTTAACTTTAAAATTGAAAGCTGATACTGTGTTTGCCTTAACAGCAGCTGCAAAAACTCTTGGGGTATGTGTATGGATATTTGACATACAGAGGACTCATACGTTATAACCGTTTAGTTTCTGTTGCCAAATACATTTTCAAGTATGTAATAGCTTATTATTATTGGTACCAGTCCAAATCTATTTTGATGTGATTTGATACTGGAATAACTTACAAAGTTGTATCTAGAGTTTTTGCGCTGACTGATACTGTGAATTTTTAACACCAGCTTTATTATATCAAAGATGCTTACATTGAACAACGACTAAACTTACATTGTCCTTCCGTTCTTAATGGCAGAAGTTCTATTGTACTAGAAAAAAAAAGGGGGGGGGGGGAACAAACCAGACTTCCAGTATGCATGTAGGGATTTTTTTTTTCCTTCCCCAGCTTTGTGGATATTTTTTTGGTGGCTTTTTTTGTTTGGTTGGTGTGTTTTTTGTTGGTTGGGTTTTCTTGTGTTTTGGTTTTTGTGTTTTGTTTTGTTTTTTTTAAATTAGCTTCCTTATGCTTATTGCTAACACTGACATCAGTAGGAGGAAGTAACATACTGCACTGAATAAAACAGGCTCCATAGTAAACCACTGCTTCTTAAGGTTTTAGCTTGCAATAATTTTGTAGTAGTAATGGAAATACATGCAAATATGTATCAGTAGAGTTAGAGTAATATTGTAGTCAAAAAATAAAAGGAAATATGTAGACTGAAATATTTTAAAGTTTTATTTTTAATTTTTTGATTCAGTTTTGTAATGCTTTGGGAAACTATCTAATTTAGAAGGCTGTGTTATTTCTGGTAATAATAAATGCATTTTAAAACTTATTGTTAACCATTGCTGTGTTTTGATGTACAAAGTTGTGGCTATCATATTACAGAAAAATAACTCATCCCATTAAAACATTATCCAGTGCACTGGTTCCCTTATTTTTCCCCTTTTCTCTTCTAGATTAAAGTCCTGTTTCTCATCACTGCTCTCACAGATGTATGAGTACTCTACTCTGAGCTGTTCCAAATCACTCTAATAATTCACGATGTACCCTCCTGCCAAATGAACATGGTCATTCACAGTATCTGTCTACCTTAAATAGAAAGAAAAAGACAAGAGGCCTCCACCCCCGATGCCCCTCATGAACAGAAGAGACAAATGAAAACAACTCTGTGAAGTTAGATTAGACTGAACCAAGGTCTAATACTCCCCCAGATTTTGCCTTGTATGTTCAAGCAAATTTGTCCTGCATTCTTAAGCTAGGCCTTCTCACCTTATGTAGTCTCTGCGCCCTCTGTCTACAATTAGGTAGTTTAGGGAATTTTTTCTTCCCATATGCCAGAAGTCCATTTTTTCAATAGCCTATGCTTAAACCACCTTAGTCTTTGGTAGCACACAACTGAACAGAAAATACAACCCTGCCTGCAGATTTTTGTTGCTGTTGGTTGTGGGCTTTGGTTTGTGGGTTTTTTTTTTATGGTTTTGTTGTTTGGTTGGTTGTTGTTTTTTTTTTTTTTTCTAGTATCATTCTTCCTGTCCCATTGAACTGTTGCAGAAATGGAGAGTATGGAGTGAAATTTAAACATAGTTTTCAAAAAATGTTGGGTTTTTTGTTTGTTTGTTTTTAATAATTTTCTAAGTGTAATTACAGCCTCTTGAAGGTTTTTCTGTGTCTTTGTCTTGGCAGTGACTGACAGTAATACACAGATAGGAGATACCAAAGAAAGGATGAGGCAAGGTAGTGGTAGGGTAAAGGCATAGGTAGTGGTAGTTTCTTAGAGCAGTTTCCCAACTCTTACCTTTTGGCTCAGGGCTTCTGAAAACAGGATGGTGTCCTGTTACTTCATAGGTCTGGATAGACTGTTCTTTTCTTTGTAATCAATAGTTTGTCCAATAGGTTTTCATTATCCACAGTAGTATTGTCTACAGCATCCAACCAGGAGAATTTTTTAACTTGACACCTGTTTTCACTTAATGACAAAACAACCACTGGTATTTTTATTTTCTAATACACATTTAGAAAATGGTTTAAAATTTTGTTATTTACCAATAAATTCAAATTAACAGCTAGAGTAACAAATAGCACATTTTAAAATCTGTTAAGAATAATTGGAAAAACAAAAAGCAACCAAACAAAACCAACCAGCAAACCAAGTAACCCTTGTTAAGAAGATAAATCCTGAATTCTGTTCTTCTGGCTGTGGAACAGATTAGGACCATTCTGTAGTCTGAGCTGCTTTTGTTTTTTTTCCCAGAGTCCTCATCAAGTTACATGAGATAGAGAATAAAGGCAGTTAGAATACACTGAAATGTCTTCCTTCCTTCTTTCCTACCTGAGATATAATTGATATTTCAAGGGGAAAGTTTAGTCTCCATTCTGAGAATCATTTGGTCAGCCAAAATTATTGAAACTCTTTTTAGCAAAGCTTGAAACTTAATACTAAACTCAAAACTTAATCTTGTTTTTTTTCAGACTGAAAACCTAGAGAGTACAATAACCATACCAGATATCAGATTGCACAGCAACCCTTCAGCTTTTAATGTTTACTGCAATGTCCGCCATTGTGTGTTGGAGTGGCAAAAAAAAGAAGCATCTGTATCTTTGGCTTCAAAGAACAGCGTACAGAGTGGGGATTCAGACAGTGATGAAGAGGAGGAATCCAAAGAGCCACCTATTAAACTTCCAAAGGTAAGTAACTGGATACATGTATGTGATTTAAATTTGCTATGTTTTTTGTGGCGAGTAAAGAACAGCATTACAAGCTAAGCTGCTTGGAAAATAGCTATAGTTTTCTTTGTAGTCCATCTAGTACAGAGTCATCTAATTTCATCAATTCAGAAGATCCATGTATCTGACCAATAATAAATTTTAAAGTCCATTCCATGTTGGGTACAAATTCGACTTGCACTTCTTTATGAGTATTGGTACTTGAAAATAACCTAGAGCTTCAAAAGTCCACAGACAATGCCAATATGTCAGTTCTCACACCTGTCAGAAGCTACTTACTGGTGGTGATAAAGGGTACTTTCTCTTGTTTTACTCCTCACAAAAGAATAATTATTTCTAGTTTTGTAATTCAGTTGTTGGAATGTTTTCTAAGACTATTTACCAAGTATATGTATATTTGCAGCAACTATCAAT
Source organism: Indicator indicator (assembly GCF_027791375.1). Classification (NCBI taxonomy): domain Eukaryota; kingdom Metazoa; phylum Chordata; class Aves; order Piciformes; family Indicatoridae; genus Indicator; species Indicator indicator. Next base: position 46,620,784 of record NC_072010.1, on the reverse strand, counting down.
TATTCTTTCTACCACAGTTTTCTAATGTTCACTGTTTTTGTTTTTTTTTTGCTTTGGTACCTTTTGGCACTGGTAACTGTGGACAGTTAATAATGCATGTTTTAGACATTATAGCTCAACAGGGTGAGGTTTGTACTATTTAACTCTTTTATGCTCATAGAAGGAGTAATGGTGGAAAGTCATAAATCTGAGTTACTGATTTCTTAATTTTTTTTTAAACTTGCTTTGATAATCTTAGCTAATGATGGAGAAATTTTTCTACTCAGAGTAGTTTTATTGATTTGATAAGTAATTGTTGAAATTAAAAAAGGTACTTGCTTCCACCAATATTAAACTTAAAACTGGGTTACGGATGATCCATAAAAGCCCTGTACTAAAAGAGCAACTGCTGGATTAAGACGATTAAGGTGGAATTAACTGACTTAGATATTCCTGCAGTGGCATACATTTTGTTGTTTAGCTAATAAGCTTAAGTAAAAATGAATACTTTCAACCTTTATTAAAAAAAAAAAAAGAAAAATAATTACTTTCCTGAGAAACTGACCTTAAGTCTTAAAATTAATTAAGAGAATGTGTAACCCATATCAAGTATTTTTCTTATACATATAGTATAAATTAATGCAGAGTGTTAAATATGCTGAGTATTATGTATTCTTAAATGAACATAGCAGCATGAGTATTGGGCAGTTATGAGAGGGAAGTCAAATTAAAAAATAGTCTAGATAACACTTCTTGAAAAAAAACAGGTGGGGTTTTTGGGGAATTATTTATGGGTCATAATGTCTGCATCGAGGCTAGAATATTGTGTACCTTTCATAAGGTGGATTTACGCTTTTTTGAAATCTGAAGTGTCAAAGGTGTTGCAAAGGGAACAGGAGGATGACTGCATGGAAAGGGGCAGGTTGTGACACAGACCAAGGCTGCAGCAGTGCTTGTTTTGTTTCAGAGACCTTTCAGAAGGCACTGAGACCAAGATTAAGCTGTCTTGGAAAGAGCTGCTTATTCTGTCTTTCAGTGCAGTTCGGAGTAGCTGAGAGAGATACACCCATGTCTGTGTGCATAATATACTTACATATGTTAAGGTGAAGAGGCCTACTCAGTCTGATCTCAGATACTAAGGAATAAAAAAGAAAACCAACAACAAACTAACAAAAAAACCCACACCAAAAAACTCCCCAACCCCACATCTGTGCAAATCAGGCAAAATCCCAGCAGAAATATTCATTGTTGTTTGCTACCATAGCGGAAGGATTATGATCTCCAGCGTGTTAGATTCTCTGCTTTTTTCATCTGCTAGGTTTGTGAGATTTTTTTGGAGGAGATTGATCTGAAGATTTGGAACAATACATTAAAATTCTTAGTTTCTCTTAAAGATACTGCCACTGAAAATAAAGGGTATTTCTTAATTGTACTCTAGTGTGTTTCATTCTTGAGCCTGCAAGATGATGCTGAGTTTTGCATCTGGGAAAAAATATCTGTGCTATTACTTTGTTGGTAGTCATTTTCCTTGTAGATTCCATGCATGCGTTTTACTCCACTACATTAAAAATGCTAAACATAAGGTGTAATTTGCATGTAAATTGCTTTTGCACTTTGAAGATTTGATTTGATTTTCTTCTTCCTCCAAAAATCAAACAGGTGTTAAAATAACTTCTGAAAGACAGGAATCAAAATAAATTGAATGACAGAAAAGAGTTAAAAGATGTCAAGCAGAGAATGTCAGAATAGATCTGTTTTAAGCATGAGTGGCGATTGTGTTAACAATTTTACTCATTTTCACATTTCAGTCTTTTCCTTTGCTTTTCCTGAGGGTTGAGTCTATATTAAAGATTGCAAACATTGGGGCTCAAACACATAGTGAAGTTCTAAAGATACAGCTTCTTATTTTAAATGATTTAACTCTGCTCATTTTTCTTACATTGCCATCATTATTACATACTGAGTTTGAGAAGGAAGTTGTTAGGGAACAGTCTGTGGAGGGAAGCATAACTGAAATCTCAGAATATTCAGGAATTCTGAAAAGGAAAGTAGGAGTGGCTCAAACAGTGCTCTTACAGATGTTGTATTAATTGGTATAATGCAGATACGAGATGTAGTGGCAAGCAATTCTTATTTTTTGTATCTTCACAAAAATAAATCCAGAGGCTTTGAAGGGGAAAGTACTAGTGTTACTAGTATTAGCTGTCAGTATATCATTACTCAAGTTGGGAAGTCAAATTGGAAGCAATTTCTAGCTTACTGGCTCACGTTAATGAGCAAGGAAAGAGGTCTGTCAAACGTGAACTTGATAGAAATAATAAGCGCTCAGAGGCACAGTTTGTCTTATCTTGTCCAAAAGTTTAAGTTTCCTTTTTTTTCAGGGAACTGTTTTAGATATGTTCTTCCATGGGACATCACTCCTATTTTAATATTTGCTAGTACAGTTGCATAGGTAGGGTTTTTATTTTGAATTACCATTGTATTGCATATTACATTTTTGTTATCCAAATAGCTGTCTTGTTCTGTAAACATTGGCGTATACTTGTAGTGATGTAAAATCTGTACTTCTTTAGATCATTGAAGTTGGATTATGTGAAGTCTTTGAACTGATAAAGGAGACAAGATTTTCTCATCCATCCTTGTGTCTCAGGAGTCTGCAAGCCCTACTTAATGTGCTCCAGGGCCAGCAACCAGAAGGCCTGCAGTCAGAGCCTCCTGAAGTCCTAGGTAATATCTCATCTGTTACTGTCTTTGTATGAACATGCATCTGTACTGACAGAAGAAAATGTTGCCTAGCAAATGTTTAAGAGATAGTTGCATAGTTGTTCTGAGTAACTTTATTCTGTAGCATAAGTGCACTGTGCTGTATGTAACCTGCACTTCAGCATTAATCATTTGTAGAGCAGGAATGTTGGCACATAAGGATATATATAGATAAAAACTCATGTATTGTTCCTGTGTAATGCAGAGTTTCACTGAAACATGGTACCTAACCTTAAAATCCTTACGAATTGTGATTTGTCTTACTGAAGCTATGAAACATCTGATATTAACGGAGAGATGATAGTTCTACAGTTAAATTCTCTTCTGATCTGCTGTTATAATCTGCAGCTTAGCTATTTAATGTAATTTATATAAAGCTTTCTATAAAATAGTGTTAGAATTCTTGCTTTTATTTCATCTATTCATCCAAAAGCTTCACTGAAAATTAATTTTGCTTTTAATGATATTTAAAATGAAAGTTAAACTACTGATGGCTTTGAGTCTATGATTGATTATATATTTAAGTTAAAAGCTAGTTATCTTTGGTTAATTCATAGCTTTTACTGGTTTATAGAACTGCAAGGAAGGCTAGGCTGTAACATACATCGTTTAAAAGTAAGAAAAATAAAATGTGTTAAGACTTTCTATGTATGTTTTCCTATGCTTTGACTCAACAGTATTCCATTTCCAAAGGTGATAGCAATTCGTTACATAAAGTTTTTATTTTATATTTATGTACAGAGTATTAGAAAGCTGCAAAGATGGCTTCTGGCTTGATTACTGCCTTAGTGATGTCAAAAAAATTGAGCTGGATTTCTGTTCAGACCTGAATGTTACAGATGTTCACTGCTAAAGAGTGCTGGAAAAGAGTTACTATGATCAAAATTATTTGTGAGCTTTGATTTGAAATTCTTGTTTCTGAGAAATGAGATGTGCTTCAACAGGGGTAATGGTCTTAAAAATTAGACAAGTTTGGTCAAGACCTACACATCTCAGTGATGAGGTAGACAGGCAGGTAAGCTTAACTTGCTCTGGGCCATCTCTTATTAATGTGTTTAACACAAGGACTTTGTTTTTCTTAATCTCCAGCCATTATGGTTATCAAGATTGTTTTTTTTTTTTCTAGCTGAAAAAGAATGAAAAGTTAAGGATGTTTGAGGTCTCTTAAGATGCTTTCTTTCTAAACTTTATGACTGAGAAAAGCTGAATCGTATGATTTGCCAGTCAATGGGGAATTAAACTTACTTGGTATGATTTTGTGACTTCTCTATGGAATTACTGTGTTTCATCTGCAGAATCCCTGTTCCAGCTTCTTCTGGAAATCACTGTCCGAAGCACAGGAATGAATGACAGTACAGGACAGTCCTTGACAGCACTTTCCTGCGCTTGCCTCTTCAGTTTGGTAGCTGCATGGGGAGAGACTGGAAGAACATTGCAAGCAATCTCTGCTATCCTCACCAATAATGGCAGCCATGCTTGTCAAACCATTCAGGTCTTGCTCTTAAACTTCTCTGTAGCTGGGAATTTATGTAAATTATATGCTCATAAGTTCAGAGAAGATCTATTGTGTAAATTCAGTTAACTTTTTCCCTTGCTGTTTTTGAGATAAGAGGAGGTATTTCTTTGTCTTCAGCTGGAGATAGAACAGAAAATAGAGTGCTTAAATAATAGTTGTGTTTTTTCACTCCTCACGATTTCTTTTACTGTGTAGGTGCCAACCATTTTAAACTCTCTTCAGCGGAGTGTACAGGCAGTTTTGGTGGGCAAAATCCAAATCCAGGACTGGTTCAGTAATGGAATAAAGAAGGCAGCTTTGATGCACAAATGGCCACTGAAAGAAATATCTGTAGATGAAGATGATCAGTGCCTACTTCAGAGTGATGGTTTTTTCCTCTATCTCTTATGTAAAGATGGACTTTACAAAATAGGCTCTGGATATAGTGGGACAGTGAGGGTAAGGTGATTTTTTTTTTTTTGTCTCTTTTCTCCTGTGATGAATATTTTAATATTTTTACTTTTATGATGTCCCGTTTCAATTCAAATCTTTAGCTTACTAATTATCAGTTCTTGCACTATTTGTTTAAAGTTTCTGATTATTTCTATGAGAACGGTACACCATTTTCTTACAATCTTCTCAGTATGGTTGAAGACATTGCTTAGATTGTGTGAAGTTACCACTCTGGTATTTGTCAAATGACTAGACTTTTTTGCTTTTCAGGGCCATATATACAATTCTACATCTCGCATCAAAAATAGAAAGGAAAAAAAGTCTTGGTTAGGCTATGCTCAGGTAGGTGGATACTTAAAACATGCAACCCACCTCCCAACTCTCAAAAGTAATTTAAGTAGACCTTGCTTTGATTATGTGAAAGTGCATACTGTATTGTCCTTTGGCTTTAGTTACAGAAAATCAGTGTTTTTGGTACTGACTTTTGAAGTGTGGAAGATGAGAAACATCTGATGGTACTGGCATATAGAAAGGAGTAATGAAAAGTATTAGTGACATGTGCTGGAAAGACTTTCTCTAAATTTGATCATTTAAGGTGTAAATCCATGAGTTGTACACTCAATTGGTATGCTTTGTAAAGAAGCCAGTGGATTTATAAATGTGCTGTTGCAACAAAATAGTGTAAAAATACTTGAAAGATCTATGTGAAAACACATGTTTTAAAGCATTTGCAGTAAAATACTGAAGTGGTGATTTGGTTGGGAGAGCTGAAGGTGTCTAAACAATAAGTAAAGATAATTGTTGATGTTACCACAGCAGTTAAATGTGTTAGGATTTTCAAATGTTTTTTTTTTTTTTTAGACTTACTTTCTGGAATATCAATGTTTTCTTATACCTTTGCTATTCACTATAGAAAGAGTGGATTTTAAAAGAAATCCTGCCATTAAGACTGTGTGCTCTGTCTCAGCTTCTCCAACAAGAAACCTCCACAACAAATGAAAAATTGTATTTCATCAAAGACTTATTTAATTTTTTTAACTGCCAGGCAACTCTTACTATATATTTACCTTCAACTGAGTGATCTCATTGTCCTAATGTCAAATTAAGTGTACTCCTTGCTATACCTTTGAAGTGAAATTGTTCATTACAAATACATACTCTATTTTTAGTTCTTGTGTGTGTGCATATATACACACATGTTTTATATATATATACACACATGTTTTAATGTGCTTATTTTTCTTTCTGTGGGTTTGTTTTTTCTTATTTCAGAGACTGATTTATCTGGGAAAAATTCCAAGTAGTTTAGATGGAAAGAAAAGGAGTGGTTGCATTTTCCTGTTATTAGATGAGTGGAAAGTGGGGACAAGAACACTGTTTTTAACTGTGTTTGTGGCTTTTAACCATAATTGTATGAAAAAATTGCTATGTGTTTCTTTAGAAGCTATGTCTGAGGTTTAGCATGCTGATCTACAGCATGTAGAAAGTGTAGAGGAAGGAGGCAAAATCTGTGGGACATTTTGCAGAATTTGGTGGAATAAAAGTAGATTATCAAAATGAAGCAAATTTGGTGTTAAAAGTAATTTTCCAAATTTTTAAAACAATGCTTCAAGTAATTATTGCATTTTTTTTCACTTTTGATAATATCTCAATCTAGTTAATATTTTCATACCTATGTGTATTCTTACTCTTAACAGGGTTATTTATTATATAGAGAAGCGAATAATCACAGTATGACAGCCATAAGAATAAACCCTGAAACTTTGGAGCAAGACGGTACAGTTACTTTGCCAGGTAAGAACCTTTAGGTATTTGAAGGTGTAGTTGTAGTTGGCTCTTTCACCCACTGTATTTTCAGGTAAGTGGAAGAGAAATGGAAACAGATTTCCAGATCGTGAGTTAGACTGCTTCTTTGTCTTCAATTTGCTATATTAGACTATCTGCAGTATTTTGTTGGGAGGTTTTTTGCATCTTATTCTCAAATACTGGAATAATATTGCAATATCATAGTGCATGTGGTTATCTCAATTTGAAGACTTTTATAGAGTTTAGCTTGGGATACCAATTTTTGTTTTCCTTGCTTAAACTTTGAGCATTTGGCTCAGATTTGACCTGAACATGAGCCAGCAGTGTACCCAGGCGGCCAGGAAAGCCAATGGCATCCTGGCTTGTATCAGGAATAGTGTAGCCAGCAGGACAAGGGAGGTTATTCTTCCCCTGTACTCAGCTCAGGTCAGGCCACGTCTTGAATACTGTGTCCAGTTCTGGGCTCCTCAATTCAGGAGTGATGTTGAGGTACTGGAATGTATCCAGAGAAGGGCAACGAAGCTGGTGAGGGGCCTGATGGTCTAGTTGATTGCTTAGGGCTGGGTGATCGGTTGGACTGGATGATCTTGGAGGTCTCTTCCAACCTTGTTGATTCTATGATTTTATGATTTATTTCCAACACCTCTTATGTGTTAGGTAGTTACAAGCTATGATTGATACCATTTAGTATTATTAGCCACTCAAATAAATAGAAGGACACGAGTATTTTTCTGATTAAACAATGATCAGAAGAAAAATTCTGGTTTGCATCCTAACATAAATATAAGAAGGCACTTTGTATTTTGGTATGCAGACATAATCCTGTCTGGAGTTAATCTCTTTCAAATGCCTGGGTTGGTGATAATACATTTAAATACGGTATTCATAATTTATTCATACAGGGATGCTTAGGAGATTAGAAGTTCATTAGGAGATGTGATTATGAGTTGATTCTAGCTAGAAGTCTTATGACCTTAGAAAGCTCAGTGAACTGTAGAACATTATCTTCTCCTTTCTTAGACAGTAGGATCCACCAGTTTCTTGAAACCATAAGTTTCTCTCTCAAAGGATAGTCCTTCTGCTCTGATACGTCACCTAACAAATCTGAAAATGTACCTGGAACTACCAGACTGCGTCATCATTCTTGTATCTGATGCCTGTCCTAAGTTTCATATGCTGGGGATCTGTTTTCCTAGACCAAATATCATAAAAGAATCTCTTGAGTTCCATGAGAATTTCTAGGTGACTGAACCCCAATTTACAGAGGAGGTTTTAATCTTGAACATTTCTTTTAACAGTGATGCTTACTATGTATTTTAGAGAAGGACTGCTGTGTTCAGAGGAAGAAGTCAGAGTTACATCATATATGCTTTCGTTTTTTGAAGTAGCTCAGGGCTATTCACTTAGTCTGAAAAATATTGCTGATTGAGGGTAGCCTGCATGAGCACAAGTACTTACTAGCAAGCACAGTATGCACCACATAAATATGGAAGGTAATGCTTGAAAGTGATTCTTGAAGCCTTTAATTGGGCTATAATTAACAGGTGTCTGTAGATATGTCCTTCAAGTAAAATAAAAGCTCTTTCTGTTATAGTCATCTCCAGGCAGAAACTTTGGATATCTGTCCGCAGTCTGTTCTTCAGGTTGTGAAGCAGATAGTGTCAAGTACCTGTCCTTTAATATTTTTTGAAGAGGTCACTTTCCTTTGTGCAGTCAATGAAACAAGCACATTACAAGCTGTATATCAATCTCTTTCTTAGTAGCTCCATCAGCAAGAAGGGAAGAAATGGTGCAGGAATCCACTTTTCTTCTTGTGGAGACAGACTTTTTGTTTGTGTGGGTGGGATGTTTGTTTGGGGTTTTTTGGTTTTATTTTTTTTCCTCTCTAATATGGGCAGAATTCTTTTTTTTCTTCAAAACAGCTAACCTGTTTTCAATAAACATGTAATGCATTCAAGTATATGCTGTATAATTTTTAAGTGGATTTGATAATGGCCTTATTTAAGAAAAAAGCCTTTGAGCAAGGAGAAGGACATAACACTTGCAGAAAATTAGAATTTTGATGTATAATAGCTTAGAATACACATTACAGGTGCATGCTAAAAGTTTTTACAGTGAAATATTGGGCTGACCACTTAATATTTAATAAATGCTTTTTTTAAAGAGAAAAGAGTATTGTATGTGTTTGAGAGAGGAGATCTTAGCATATAACAAGGTGTTAGGAAAACAGTGTAATCTCTTTAGACAAATGAGAACTCAAAAATAATTCTGACAATGCATTAGAAGCAGAGTGTATGATAAGCTGTGTGCTTCATGTTTCTCTCGCAGATTGTCATACTGAAGGGCAGAACATCCTTTTCACTGATGGAGAATATATTAATCAAATAGCAGCATCTAGAGATGTAAGTATTGCATATGACAGGAAACATATTTTTCTTTCAACTGAATTGTTCTATTTTACAATATTTATAGCTTCCTTTTCGCTTAAGGTTTGGCTTTTTCTTCACTAATAAAACTAAGGAAGAAATTCTTGTAACTAGAGATAATGAGAAACTGCCACTTTTGTGCATAAAGGAGCAGCATTTTGGTATTTATCCCCACAATTTCGATTTGTAATGAGTTTTCAATTTTTTTTCCTTTTTTTTTCCTTCGGGTAAGTTTTCCTTAAAACTTTGCTGCTGTTTGAGGGGAAAAAAAGTCTTATACATGGAATAATTACTTCTAAATACATTATTCTGCAGGGTCTCTGTGGGATAACTTTCTTAAAGATTAATCATAATTTTCTTTTTTTCTAATTTATTTTTCTGCAATTGATTTGGTATTTGTTGGGGAATTTCAGACAAATTTAATAAGGAGGCATGAAAGACAATACATTTCAATAGATTTTTTTTTTTATGAAAATTGTCTGTTGGGCTAAAGCTATGGAGACCCAAAAAAGTGCTTCTACTAGGGGCAAAGGAGTTCTAGCTATTCTGTTATTGCATTCTTAGTTCTGGACTGGTCACTGCATTTTGATGCTGAGAAAGCTGTAGTAGAGAGATGAGACAGGGTTGGCATGAGACAGGGTTAGCAAGAGATACCAGACATGCAACTGGAAGAAAATCCTGTGAATGGAACAACTATTTTTTTAACATGGCCCAATGAAGATTGTCATTGTGTTCACATGTTCATAAAATTTAATACATGTTTAAGGTTGAGCTGAAGCTCATCCTATTTGGTTTCTTTTCTAATATAAGTTCTATTTTATCTAAGTGTCCTCTAATTTACTCTGAAATGTTATTACTCCGAAATAATGCATTTATTATACAGTATGAAGTAGATTATTTATTTATTTGCAGGATGGTTTTGTAGTGCGAATATTTGCAACAAGTACTGAGCCAGTGCTACAACAAGAGCTGCAGCTTAAGCTTGCAAGAAAGTGCTTACATGCCTGTGGCATCTCATTGTTTGATCTGGAGAAAGACTTGCACATTATCAGTAAGTCCTTTTCTTTGAAGGTTAATAACAAGCCTAGTAATTGAAATAATAAAACCAAAACACTGTGTTTCCCTTTATTCGCCTTTGTCTAGGAAGATATAGCTCTATTATAATATGTGGTGAAGTATAAAGGGTTTGAAATTGCTTATGCTTTATTTTACTGAGTAATCCAGTCATTTTGAACCACCTTTTCTGTCTATAGCATTACAGTTTTCCAGTGTTCTGTGTAATAAATACATAATTGTTTGAAGCTTGGACTTAATAATAGTGCTTGCATAACACGTAAGCAATCTATAGAAGTCCTTTCTCTGGGTCAAAGTTAAAAAGACTGCTGGATGGAAAATAAATATGTTTAATGATGTGAAATATGTGGAAGCCATCTTGTCATCAGGATTCTAGATGCAAAATAGTTGGTATTTGGAGGAAGTTCACTTGGTCTTTTCTTTGGGGATTTTTGCTCTGGTGTCTGCTTTTAGCACTATCAGAGCAAAACCATATTTGACTGCGTGGACCTTTTGTCTAACCAAATGCAGTTACTATTGCCCTAGTGCTTTTTTCTTCTTTTGAACAACGCTGCCAGGTCTAGTCCAGTAAGCCTTCTTGTGGCAGTAAAATTTTGTTTCACTTCTAAGTTTCTTGGAACTTTGTTATGGCTCTCTGACAGATTTGGATGGAGTTAGTTGGGTCTATGAACTGGTCTGTGAAACTGCCTGGTTATCCTGTCCAGTTAACACTATCTTACACAGGTACAGGGTTTGATGAGGAATCAGCTGTCCTTGGTGCTGGAAGAGAGTTTGCACTGATGAAAACTGCTAATGGAAAGGTACTGAAAGTGCTCTATAGCAAATAACCAATTACATAAATATATTTCTACATATTTTGTTTACAATTTTTTTTTTTCACCAAATACCTGTTGCCCTTTTTAGTATGTTAGGTTGAATTGATGTAACTATATTTAAGTACATTTTAAGATCTCACTTTAAAGGGAAGAAGGCAAATGGTTATTTGAAAATAAACAGATTGCATTGGACCCACTGAGAAATCTGGGACTTGAATTTATTGCAGTTTCTATAGTCGGTCTTACATAGAGACAGCGTGGGGCTTCGTTTTAGATTTGGGGAACAAAAATACCGTTTGTCTACAAATAACATACTAGCACATTTGCAAAAATTTTTCCCCTCATAAGTTTATATAAAGAGTGTGACTATAGTGATTTATTCAAATCTCAGCCTCAGAAAATTATTTACTTCCCTTAGTAAAGTTTTTTTATTTGATTTCTTTAAACCTGTTCTTAATGATTTGATATGCTCTGCTCAGTTGAGGCTGATTTTCAGAGATTTGCATACTCATGGCAACTTAATAAATAATAATTTAGCTTACTGTCACTATGACTTTTTACATTATTTACCTTGTTTCTATTTTGGTTTAGGAAACAAATGTTACTTTTCTCATATAAGCATAGTTCTTTTGTTTTCCTGCTTTCGGAATTGTGTTGTTATATTGGAGATTTTCCTTTACTGCTATCCAAACTGAGTTTGGTGAAAAGGCTCATAAACATGTAACTTTTTTTCTAATAGTGTGAAACAGAATTGGATTTATCAAAACCCTTCAAACATTAGAGGAAGCAAATTAATTTGCTTTTCAGACATAACTGCTGCCTCTTCAATATCAGCTGTGTTTTTAGGCATGAAATACACTTTATAAGATAATGAAAATGGGATTTAGGTGTCCACATAGGTGAACATATACGTTTTATAGCACTGTTGAGTACCGTGGTTCATGGTTTTCAGTTCATGTCAGTAGTTTTAAGTTTATTCATGTGGAATATTTTATTTTGTGTGAATGTTTAGGTACTCAGTGGCCACTATGCTATTACATTAGTTTTAAAAATTATTGATGCATATTAAATTTAGTAGTAATTTGGTATTTTAAGTTATTATATAACATCATCTTGGTTTTGCACAGATCAGACATTTCCTTAAGTGTTTTAAGCACATAGTTTTCTCTGAGTAGTTTCTTCTGAACAGTTCTTTCTTGTGTTCAACTCATCTAGCCAAAAAAATCTGTATGAAAGCTAACTCTGTGGCACAGTAGAAAGCACAGTTCATTACAAGAAGAGTCTAATCAAAGTATTTTTCCTGTTAAGTCAAAATTCATGAGTTTAGGATAGAGATAAACTTAAGTGGTGTAAACAGTGTCGGGAAAACGTTCTGTATAGTTTGAAATGACAGGATTTAAAAGCAATGCAAATTTTTCAATTATCCAAGTTTAAAGTGCTGTGGCATAACTGAAAATGATTAACTGTTCTCTCCTAGATTTATTATACTGGCAAATATCAAAGCCTTGGAATCAAACAAGGTGGTCCTTCAGCAGGAAAATGGGTTGAACTACCAATCACAAAATCCCCAAAGATTATTCAGTTCTCTGTTGGACATGATGGCTCACATGCCTTACTTGTTGCTGAGGATGGAAGCATATTCTTCACAGGTTCTGCCAGTAAAGGAGAGGATGGTGAATCAAGTATGTATTACGCTTGCTTTACCAGTAGGTGATAAAAGTCTATTCACTGCCTTTCAATTTGGAAAGAGTTTTAACATTTTCCAAGAACATGTAAGCATGCCATGGAGTTAGAATTTTATGCCAGCCACAGGTACTGGCACCCATTCCACACAGAGATGTTAATAATTGCATTTTTCCTATAAATGGGAGTCTGTTGTGACTCAGAAGTTTTCTAAAGATGGATTTTTGTTTAAAAAATAACCAACGTGTGTGTAACATTTTTCTATGAAATTATCGTGCATATGTTTTCATACACAATCTTCTTAGATGGCAAGGAGGACGTTTTTTACTAAGTGCTGTTTCATAAAGTTCATTGTTAGTTCAATCTTTATGTAAAGAAAAAAAATCGAAGAGTCATTCCTGATATATATCTCATCATGACTTTGCTATTGAAGGTTTTGAGATAAACTAGTTGAATCTTAGTAAAATTCTAACTACAAAACAAATCATGTTGTGCCTTCAAAGGTTTTTCTTTTGTAGAATGATTTGCAATGTATTTTTTTTAAAGCTAAAAGCCGACGTCAGTCAAAACCATATAAACCTAAAAAAATCATTAAAATGGAAGGAAAGATTGTCATTTCGACAGCGTGCAATAATGGAAGCAGTTCTGTAATTTCGAAAGATGGAGAACTGTACATGTTTGGAAAAGATGCCATTTACTCTGACAGTACAAGTAAGTTAATATTTGTCTTTAAAGTGATTTCTCGACTAGAGTAATTTGATTTAGTCTGCAAGTTTTTAGCCTGTGGAGATGATTTTGTGCGTTCCCCAAATTTCTGCTGATTCAGTCAAATATGGCAAAAGGACAAAAAAGGAAAGACCTTAAGTTCTGTAAAAAAAATATATAGCAGCCTTGGTGACAAGTACCCAAATGAGTGCTTCCTCTAAGGAGAAGAAAAATTAAGACAAAAATTTATTGTATTGATCTAACACTAGAAGGCCACACAGGAATAAGTCACAGAAATGAGATGACTTTTGTTTTGAGCAAAAGCTGCAGGAAACCAGGCATGAAGTGTTTCTGTGCTCAAAAGACAGCCTACTTTAAATTTACAGGTGGGTCCACTACCATCTCAACGTAAACAAAGTGTTAAAGAAACTCCTATGGTGTTACAGTTCCTGTGGAACTTTCTTCAGAAGTTATTTGCAGCAGGGTTTTGTTTGGTTGTGGCATTCCTTTCTTTTCAGGATGAATGGCCTAGCCCTAATTCTCTCTTCACTTCTTATTCTAGAACTTGAGGGTTTTTTTTATATCTGTTGATTTTCTCCCTTGCCATCAATTTAGAAATTGTTAGTATCCGCTAGCAATTTCATTATATCGCTAATTTCCTTCTCATGTAGAAAGTACAATTTATCACCCAACTGTTTTATGTCTTGCAGGTTTGGTGACAGATTTGAAAGGCCATTTTGTGACTCAAGTAGCTATGGGCAAAGCTCACACCTGTGTGTTAATGAAGAATGGAGAAGTTTGGACATTTGGTGTAAATAATAAAGGACAGTGTGGGCGAGACACAGGCTCCATGAGCCAGGGAGGAAAAGGTGAGGGACCTAGATTGAATATCACAAGTGAAAACATAGCTAAATATTTGGTTGTAAGATATAATTCTATTACTAAACCTGAAGTACATGCAGTGTGCTTAAAAAACCTCAGGTAATGATGCTTTCAGCGTCAGCTGTCAGATATTTGGTATTCTGAATACGCTAATAAATTTAATGTTAAAAATCTCAATTACTTCTGTCATTGAAAAACATTTTCTTTAAGTGAAGGAATAAGTTTAAACCTGATCACTCCTTGTCTTACTATATGCTGTTGTCCTAGTAAGAAAATTTTCTACCTTTTCCTGTTTGCATTCAGTCTAAACAGGACATGAATGCAAGTCTACATCTTTCTCCATACCCCTATATGTTTCTATTACTCCTAAATACAGGTATGAAAAAATCATATCAGTTCACCTTTGCCAGACTGGAATATTTCATACATGACAAGTAAATGACCTGTTACTGAATAGAAATGTTTCAGTTCCCTTTGACTTGTGAAACCTAGCTATATACCCCAGCCCATGCTTAGAAAGCTTTCAGAAGTGTCATTGTTACGGCTGAGCAAGCAGGTGAGACATGCCTAATTACTGATCTTGAAATCTGATCTGTGAATGTTCTTCAGAGCTTCCTTGGGAGTTACTGGCCTGAGAAAACAGCTATTTCTTGTTTCAATGTCTTAATCAGGTTTTGGAGTTGAAAACATGGCAACAGCAATGGATGAAGACCTAGAAGAGGAACTGGATGAAAAAGATGAGAAGTCCATGATGTGTCCTCCAGGCATGCATAAATGGAAGCTGGAGCAGTGTATGGTGTGCACTGTATGTGGAGATTGCACAGGGTATGGAGCTAGCTGTGTTAGTAGTGGGCGTCCTGACAGAGTACCTGGAGGGTAAGCAAACGTATGGAAATATGCTTGCTATGGTGCAGTCAGTGGCTAAAGTACATGTTGAATGTAGACTCAGTTGATGTGTTCTGAAATTTAAATCTAAGATGGCATATTTTAAAGGAGTCTGGCCTTTAAAAGTCAGGAGGAGGTTAACATTTTTGGAACTAGCTTGAGATGATTTAGTTCAGTGCACAATGAATTTTTGTACATTTCTTTAGTGTATAGTTCTTTACTAGAAACTGTTGAATATGAACACTAATCTGCCTCTTAACTGCTGCTGGCTTTGGGGTGTATGATTTTGTTTGTCATATATTTTCTGGTTTTCTTACCTTGATGTTCCACTTGCTTTTGTCTTCAGTGCTGAACTGCATTAAAGGGCCACTGCTTTACATATTACCATTACTATTTCTCTAGCATTGCATGTGCTTTATTATTTCCTTATTCATATTTTCATGTGATGTATACTTAATTTAACAAGGAAAAATTCACACTGAGAAATCACTTCAAATCTGTATGGTGGTTTTCTGCTCCATAGCACAACACAACAGCAGCTGGGATTTAAATTAGTTATGCTTTTCTGTTTATCTCAGAAAAAATACATGTCCACAGATGGAACAAACTAATAATGTGTGTTTTAATAACCAAGGCGTCAGTAATGCATGAAAATAAAAGATAGTGATAAAGCAACTCTGTTTGCTGCAGAATCTGTGGCTGTGGCTCAGGTGAGTCGGGCTGTGCTGTATGTGGCTGCTGCAAGGCGTGTGCTAGAGAACTGGATGGCCAGGAAGCAAGGCAAAGAGGAATTCTTGATGCTGTAAAAGAGATGATACCTTTAGATCTCTTGCTAGGTAAGTGATACAAAATTAGTAAGATGGCTTTTTGTTTTCTTTCTTATGGCACTTTGTCCTCAGTACATCTGTTTACACTTTTAAAAAAAACTCAGTCACACTACTGACTTGGGAAACTTGAATTGAAATAGTGTCAGTAGTATTTTGATTCTTCTGTATGATAAAACTTTGTATCTTAAATAATGCAGATCTTTCCAATCAAATTACTGAACTTTTATACACATAGGTTAGTTTTAGTATATTATAGTTTAAATGGATAAAATATTGCTTATCAGGCAGATTTCTTTATTGGAGATATTGCAAATTGGGATCACTGTGGTAAGTGAAGTTGCCTTTACTATAGATGTGTGTGCCATTTTCACTTGTGGTTGTAATACTAATGATGATGCTACAAAGCTGTGCTTGTCATTTTTGATACTCACATAAAGACTGGGGAATATTGTTTCTTCATAACTTTTTTCTCTTAGAATTTCAGAGTAATTTGCCAAGAGCATGGAAGTCACTTTTTTAAAATACGCAGAATACTTCCCACACCACCTCACCTAACCGCCCACCCCCTAAAAAAATAACTACCTTGGGGAAAAGAATTACCAACTATCATGATTATTGAAAAATACAAATTGGGATCTTGCCCTGTAAGATCTGTTATCACAGTATTTATAATTCTGTGTTCTCTCTATTTGCAATCAGCAATTACAGGTTTTTGGAGATCAGATTTTTCTTCCTTATATTTTTTAATACTTAGATTACATAAAGCATGGCTGTATGGATATAGTATCTAGTATAGAAAACAACCATGAAATAATCAGGTGCATGACTTAAAATGTTTATACATCTCACCAATTTGTCTCAGGGGGCAGGGAATAGTAAAAATAGAAAATTATGTTATATGTTGAGTGAGGGGGTTGGTTTTTTTTTTCATGAAGCAAAAGTTAAGTGGAGACTAGATGTGGTTCTTGTGAGAAGTTTGTGCTAACAATCTCAAGTAACTTCACTTATCGAGTCCTGATGCTTCCATGCAGGTATTTCTTGGTATAATTTGTTTGGACATCACAGAACTGGGGTTTATACTGGCAGTGATTGTGACAGTTGCAGCTCTGCTTGATAGGTCTGTTCTCATGCATGACCAAATAGGAGTTAGTTTTTGTGCTAACTCCCCTGCTATCAGGATAGAAAACAGTTCTTGGCCCTAGTTAGAAGGGGCAGCATTGACCGCATTTGTTTGGAACAAACTGAGAATGCTTCCAGGTTGAGTTTGCTGAAAAAAAAAAATCAGAAAAAACTCGTGCTTATAGTATCTTTTTTTATTACATTCATGCCCGCCATATTTTCTGTTCAAAAAGGTGCATAGCAATTTGTGTCAAATTCCTGTTAAATTAGCTGCTTTTTTTTTTTTTTAAGTCAGGGGTACATGTAGACACATATATGCATTAAAGTAATTGTGTACGTCTTAGTAAGCACAGAGCATACAGTGGTAAAGCATTCTTAAACTGTTCTTAACATATCTAATAATGTTAATCTAAAATTTTAATTAGGTTAATATCTTAATCTAAGTTAATATCAGTCTAATTTAATGTTTTAAAAATACAAGCAATTTTTATGCTTAACAGTAATGCTTGCTGAAACTTATTTTGGAAAAGTTGAGATGACCATGACAGCAGATAACTAAATATGCATCATAGAAGCTAATTGCTAAATAATCTTTAATGATGTTGAAATTGTGGCAGTGATTAAACCCAGGAAATTCAGAGATAAGATTTGAAATTTCTCTTGAAATTTACTCAACTCCTTTCTTTATTTCTAAATACTGTGTTAGAGCAGATAGTTATTAGGCTTCAATTTTCATTTACTTCTAGGGTTTACTGCTATTATAATAATTTTGTATATTTTACTTTCTTATTCCGTGTAGCTGTCCCTGTTCCTGGAGTTAATATTGAAGAACACCTTCAGTTACGGCAGGAAGAAAAGCGGCAACGTGTAAATAGGAGACATAGGTTGGAAGAAGGAAGAGGTAAGTGACTTTCTTTTTGATGAGAGGATTGATACTTTAAGCAAACTTATTACTCTGCTTTTTAAGAAAATAGAATGGGCTTGCTTCAGTGAGCCCAATATATTAACCAACAAAAATCAGAACCTAAATATCTATCTTATGTTATTTAGCATGTTTTGGAATTTTGGGAAAAATCTGTGTTTAACAAAGCCTACTCATGAAAGTCAGAATTTTAATGGTGAAGAGTGGTACTTTATACTACTTTCATATAGTAATCTTTCATTTTTTGCTATTTTCTAGTAGAATAATAGTTTTGAAAAAATATTTTTCATATTAAGAGTTGCCTTTATGTGAAGAGTTGAAATAACTGCAGGCCTGTCTAGTGTTAGTTAGCATTATGATGATCATGAATTTTTGTTGCGTAATAATAAACGGGAATTCTTGTTATATAAAATTAATTCTTTTAAGTTGGAATAGCATGAAAAAATGGACACTGACTAAATTTAAAATATTACATCACTTCAAAATTTTCTTGCCTTGTATATTTTCTACCTTGGGAATTACTGTTAGTTTCCCACAGAAACAAGAAGTACTGTAAGAAGTTCTCAACACTTTACTTCTTTAAGATACCCTGGTGCCCTGATCCAGTTGTTAGAGACATTTAGACTGATACGGGTCGTAATATTTTAGTGAGGCGTGACAATGAGGCTGATTAGATTTTTGTGTGGAGGAGATGAACAGCTTCCTTGGAATAGCATAGTCTCTAAGTTCCTTCTGTGTCAATAAATATGATTTTGATTCTCCTTACAGGAATTACATACTGTTTTTACTCAGATACAAAAGGTGCATTGTTGTAGAACTTAGTTCCTAGGCTCCATGCCAGTAAACCTTGTGGGGGAAAACTGTGGCTTTATTTCACTTGCATGTAAGAAATGACCTGTCTTATCACAAATACAGGGAAGAGAAACGTTATAGGTCCCTGTGTATATAGACAGGACAGAGTATTTATTTTTATTTGAATCTTTGTGGTTAATTTTAGCTATGATTTGGAAAGGGGAAACCTTGTGTTTCTTCCTTTGTCTAGGGCACGTTTGAGCTTCATTACATTTTGCTGGCAAAGAGCAATAGAGAAACATTTCAGTTACTGCTGTCCAGCTTGTTGTACACATCCGTACTCTATTTTCTGTCAAAAGAACATTTGTATTCCATGCTTATGTGCTGCTGGAGGTAGTGGGTGTGCCTACCTGGAGGGTTTAAAGTAAGTTTCCTATTTCAGTTCAGAACAATTTACATGATAAAACAGAACAATACTTGAAGATCTCTGTTTGCATAGTTGGGTATGAAAATTTGATTCGAAACTCAGTCTTGATTTACAGTCAGATTGAAAAAGTTGGAGTTCTGTTGTCTCTCCATCCAAACTGCCTGTCTCTGTGAGTTGATGAGAATCATAGCACCATTCTTGAACTCTTACAATACCTGTATTTTCGTGAAAGAGACAAGAGCATTTAAACAGAATTTCAGGCTTTGGAAACTGAAAAAAAAAAAAATTAGGCTAATGTTAGAATAGACAGGCTGCTTAGTTACTTCAGAAAGTTCTAATATTTGTGCATATGTAACTGAGGAAATCCTTGCTGATGAAGTAGCTGCTAACAGATCCAAAGAAAGGCTTTAACCTTTTTCTTTTCTGAAAATACTAATTAGCCAGTTAAAGGCCAGATTAGTTCTGTTAGGGTCTTTCCTTCAGGTACAGTATTTTATTTGTCAGGATTACGATTTCTAGATCTTAGTGTTATAATGTGTTCTTTTATACCAGATCAAGGAGTAACAACACATGTAGTTTTTGGTAGTAAAGAACAGGATCCATCAGTAAAGGTTTCTGATCACTCTTCAGTTACAATTATTGATGTTTTTCAATACAAATATTTTCAGTAGATCTTAACATTTTATAAACAAGAGGAATATGAAAGCCTTGTAAGTAAATACAGGAATATTTCATTCCTAAAGCAAGCAAGCAAACAAAACAAAAGATCAAAGAAACTTCTCAGTCATTTGCCTGCTGAATGTTGAAATGGGAGTTAACAGTTCCAGCACAAGGGCTGAAAGTATATGGTTTACATACTACAGGTTTTAGTGTGTTCTAGTTGTTCATGCTTCTTTATCAAATCTCAAAATTTAGTCCTGTTACAGTGACCTCTATTTTAAAAATATATTCCAGTGATCCATTTATGTTAAGGGAGAAAGTGATGGTTGTGCTTACAGGTACAACAATCATTTAACTCCTTCGTGAGTATAGTTGTGGTTTCTTGTATGAAATAAGATAAGTATACATTTTTCTACAAAGTATGAATTTCAATATTGTGGGAAGAAGTAGTCATTAATTGCTACAATAGCTACA
Organism: Indicator indicator; assembly: GCF_027791375.1. Classification (NCBI taxonomy): domain Eukaryota; kingdom Metazoa; phylum Chordata; class Aves; order Piciformes; family Indicatoridae; genus Indicator; species Indicator indicator. The sequence goes on along the minus strand of NC_072010.1, from coordinate 46,600,597 downwards.
TGAATACAACATCAGTGATTAGTAGCTGTATATATGCTGTTTTCATGTTTTGAATTGGGTTGCTTAACTCAAGAAGGACATTTTGTTTTAGTGACAAATCAGATCCTTAAAATCAGCAGTGGAAAAATGTATTTCAATTTGGGATAATAAATGTATTATTTAAACCTAAAAGTTTCTTAATACTGATCATACTACTTTGCTTTTTTCAGCCAAAATTATGTACATTGTGTTTATGTGGCTGGCTTTGCTTTTTTTTTTTTTTTTTTTTTTTTTTGTGGCAGGGCTAGAGCTACTTCACTCAGTTGCTTTTTTCTACTAGCTTAATGGCTCTGATGAGCAGTTGAAGAGACCCCAAAATCAATTTCATGTATTTGAGTCTCATGTATAAATAACCTTTTGAGAAATAGCCAGCTCCATTCATCACAGCTTAAGGGTTGTTGGGAATAATAGGAGGTGTTTTGAGACTATATTATCTGAGGCTGCCTATATTTGGGTAACTTTTGATATTTCTAAAATGTAGCTGATTGAGTTAATTCAGTAATTAGTTCTGCTGTGGAAGGCTCTGAGTATCATATAAATCTCTTTATTATCGCCCAAGCTTAGAATCAGTTTGTCAGTAACACTATTCTCTGTTCATTGCTGAACATAAATACACAGCAGAACTGCCTGTTCAGATACAACATTTTTTATTAAATATTGCTGGAACACCTTTCCATAGTTTTAGTTAAATATTTCTTTTTATGGTTTCAGGCCCCAGAGGTTATATTTATTTCTAAGTACTTCAAACAAGTGAAAATCAACCAAAGGCCTCTCTTTCTTCTTGAAAAAAATACCAAACCCGTGCGTGACTGTTTAAAAACGCTTTCCAAGAGAAAGCTGTAGGTTTCTGTCTATAATAGTGGGCACATATGGTTCTTTAAATGGTTTTACTTGAGTTAGTAATTACTGTCTGAAAGAGGTGGTTACTGCTAAAGCTGGTTTTCAAAGTAGAAATAGTTTATGTTTCTATTAGTTTTAGAACACAGATTTGTAACAGACTCAATGAGAATAGTTCTGGTTTATATTTACTATTTTCATTTACCTTATATGTTTATATGCAGAAATACCTCTTTCACATTTATGTAACAAGACATACACAGTCAAGTATTTGGAAGGCAGAAAGTGTCAAGGCTATCATGAATCTTAGTTTCATCTCCTTCTTTATCTCCCTCAAATTGTCATGCGTGCTTGTTTTGACTAGCTTGCATCTCTTTCCCCCATAAAAAGCTGTAATAATTTTTTTTCACATCTGATTTGTTGTACAGTTACATGTCATCAGAAAAGAGTTTTAACAACCCTGAAAGAGGGATGTGTACTATCACCATGCTGGACCTGAAAGTGTTTTATGCTTCCTAAAACATTTCCTTTCCTCCAAATCTCCTGTAGTTTTTACTTACCCTAATATACTTCGCTTCCATTCCGTCCTAATGAAATTCTCCCCTTTTTTGCCATCTTGGCTCTTGGCACTAAAATGCCAAAGGCTGCCTTGAGGGCTGTGTCTTGTTCCCTGTTTGCTTGTTTCGCAGACATTTGCTGACGCTTCATAATTAATTCCTGGAGTTATGTAGAGAGCACTTCTTTTTGATTACCTGCAAATGTCTGAGGTCCACACACTTCATGCTGCAGTTTGTATTCTTGCATCTCATTTTGCAACGTTTCTAACCTGAATTTCACTTTTGTCGTATTATCCTATTCCTTCTCTATTTCTTGGATTTCTCCTCTCATTAAGAACCTCTCAGTAAGCAAGTTACTACGTTCCTTCTGTGTATTCTGCACTTCATCTGGCTTTCCACTGTATCTTTTGTCTTCAGACAATATGAAGTTTCGTAATCTGCTTCTCATAAGTCTCTCCCTTTTCTTGGCTTTTCCTGGTCTGCCTCAGTAATAGTCCTCAGTATCTCATCACCAACTTGAAAAGAAGGAAAGTATGGTATAGTTTTTTTTTTTCATAGAATGGCTTAGGTTGGAAGGGACCTTAGAGATCATCTACTCCAACCTCACCACCATGGATGGGGACTTGTGTAATTCTAAAATCTGGTAAGTAGGGTATTAAATGCAGAGAGTAGCCTGACAAAATAATCCTTTCTAAAAATGTATCTATTAAATGGAAGCTCTGAGAGAAGAACATAGAAAGTGGGAGTAATAGCAAGACACAAGGATGAATCTGACAAATGAAGGTAAATATGGTTCTTAAGCATCAGAAGGGGTTCTTAATTAACAGTGGATCCTATTATGGGATAAACAGTCTAGATAAATATAATAGAAATAACCCCAAAACTATGCTGTATGTAGAAACATACATGATTAATGGTCTTTTGGGCCATTATATTAACACATGTATGAATTTCAAACCTAGGGGGAAAGGTGATAGAAGATTTTTATTTTTTAACATTGAAAAATTTTTCTTGTCTAAAGACAAATTTTTTCCTTTGAAGGTTCTAAAGCTAACTTACCTAACTTGACCTAACTTACATTTAAATTCCTTTTTATAGTGAAGAAACAGATGGATGAAAGTTGTCAGCAGGAAATATGAGACAACGGGCATTTATGAAAAGTTGGCCTACATGAATTCTTCAGTACCTTCTAGCTAAGGAAATAGAGCAAGAGTGATTTTGAAGGAGAAGGAGGAATAGTTTTTTTTCCAAAGTTTCCCATAAGCTACATGTTTAGAACATGATACAAAGCCTAGGTTTGGGTATTTTGGGTGTTTTGTTTGTGTTGATTTCCCCACCACCACCTATGTGGAATGGCAAGAATGGCAGTTGGCAGAATTAGCTGCTCCTGATTCATGATTTCCATTGAATGTGACATTTCTGGAAGAAGTGTCATGCTTAACCCTTAAAATAGAGGGGAAAATACTGATTTGAGGAGGAAATTGATTAGTAGTAGATAAGAAAAAAAAATCATAAAATTTGAATAATTTTCTTCAAAGAACAGGTGTTTTTGAGTAGCTGTTTTCTTTATAAGCTGTAATTCCACATTTTAAATATGGTAATTTTGAACAGTTGTATGGTTTTTAATTTAGCATTGACATTGATGTTCCAGATTAGTATTTTGAATTGAATATTTTAATATGTAAGGCATGCTAATAAATGTGTTTGCCTATTGAAGACAGAAATGATGTTTGCTGTCAAACTCCAGTGTGAGAGTGTAATTCTATTATATTTCCATTGCTTGGAGTACAGTTGCATACTTAGAGACTCAGCAAAAACTGTTGCTGTGGTGTATTTATAGGTTTAATTCAAAATACTTTGGTCTTATTATCAAGAACCGGCAACTTTCTTTTATTTAGGACTTTTTGAATTTAGGGAAATGAGAGTATTTTTTTTTTTTATTGCTTTTAATTTACGTTTTGTTTTACACACTGTTTCAGTTTTGTGAGCTTTCCTATGCATGTGCAAAATGTTTCTCCTCAGGCCCCCTTGTATTTCCTGGTCCTATTTTTATGAACCATCGAGAACAGGCTCTAGCCAGATTCAGACCCCATCCAGCACAGCTAAAGCATAAACGGGACAAGCGCAAAGGTATTTGGTCTTCCTTATTGGCTAAGGTGGAAATAAGCCCATCCTCCTTGTTACTTCTTCTGTGCACTGAATCTGTCCTTTCAAAGAACTGCACAAAATGGGTTCTGCCTTTCTTCATGTTAGTATCACTTTACCTGAGGAGAAAGAAAGTGCATTTAAATGTTGACCTTTTTAAAAAATATTTGGTAGTTTGAATAATTTTAGGTTTTCTTTCTCTTTTTTTTTTTTTTTTTTTCCTTTGGAGTGACATATGCATTGTCTTTGTGTGTCTTTTCCCATTTCTGATGCTGTCTTGTTCCTACAGTTCTTTAATTTTACCATAAGAAACTTTAAAACACTTTCCAGTAGCTCAGTCTGCTGCATTGTGTTTGCACTGATTGTGTTAATATATCTGCAGTGATCACTTTAGCATATCAGTTCCAGATTTGTTACAATTTTCTGTAGATACATTATCTTTTAACAAGCCTTTTGTAGAAATTACACATTTTAAATGGTATTAACACGTTTTTTATCTTTGGGGAGAATACTAATAAAATTATAGATTTTACCCTGTAATATTATTGAGTTAAGCATTCTTATTTGGAAAACCAATTCTTAATGTATAGTTTGTTGAGATACAAATTACTGTTTATTAGGAAGTAGTATATTATTAAAAAAATCCAACTGAATTTATTAAAGGTGACCTGTATCAAATCTGACCATAGTTTTTATGTATCTGAATATAGATGTCTGTACATATTTATCCCTTATATATAATACATAGGTAGAATGTAGATTACAGCTCCTAACGTGGTGAGGACCAAGGCCACTTCATCTGTTTTCTAAAAAATAGCTGAATATGGGAAGAATTATCACAGTGGCATTTCGGTAGTATTTGCCTTGTAATCAAATATTTATGACAGTTGGAAGTCTTTGGAGATACGTTTTTGGTATGTGTGTGTGGTAGGCCTACCTAGTTACCAACATGCTAGATCATGAAATGGGTTTATTTTACTGAAATGAAAGCAGAATCCGGTCCTTTGTAGTTGTGTAACATACCATCTGAACTTTAAGTCTTGATGGATTAAATACAATAATCTATCATAGTCTCTCTGGGAGAGTTTGGATGCTGAAAGACAAAGCATACAGAACCTAAATGTAATTTCAGCAAGAGTTTGCTGATGACTGCTGTTCTTGAGCTGGATACTACTGACAGTTGTACTGCTTGACCTTATAGGCAGGGACATAAGAGTATACTTCTCTGGCCTACATCTCTACTTTTTTGGCATGTGTTAGTAGTGAGAACTCACTTCAGCTCAAGTATCTCCTCACATAAGGTATGTTTGTTAGTGTCAGTTTGAGGTTTAGATTGCTTGATGGAGTTGTAAGGACAAAGGTCTGTATTGTGTTGAAAGATTTCGTGAGATACACAGTGTAGAACAGAACACTTTTCCTGGAGGAAGGCTATGTTCAGTTACTTTCAGTAAATTTTGAGAACCTTCTCTGCCTCAGAAGATTGCTTCTTAAAACAATAACCATAAATTCCACTAGAAACATACCTTAACTTCTGGAAGAGCTTCCAAAAGAAAAGGGAAAACTAGTGAAGTGTGCTGTTATCAAAGTAATGGGGAAGGTAGGAATAATGAAAGAAGATTAAAATCATAGAATAGTTTGGAAGGAACCTTAAAGATATCTCATTCCAACCTCTCTCCTATGGACAGGTGTACCTTCAGCTTGATCAGGTTGCTTAAAGCTGCATCTAGCCTGGCCTTGAACACTTCCAGTGAGGGGGCATACCTCATCTTAAAAGGTGTGCCTCTTTTGCTATACAGGGAACGTAAAAGCAATAATCAAACAATACAAGACAGGGATAGTAACTTCGGTGAAAGGACACCAACATTAGAAATCAGCATGTTCTTTAATTTTTACTTGCTGTTTCTGATAAAATAGTCTTGTAACTCACACCAACCAGACCTTCAAGATCTTCAGGCAAGGAAAATGTATTTTGAATGGTAGTAGTGATGAGGTCAGTACTTAAACTTGCTCCTACCTCTTTCTGCTTCTCTATTTGCAGATGCAGAGCATCTCTTGGTAATTATATTTAAATTTGAATGTGAACAGCTTCTTCAAGACTGACAGTTATGACATAATTATCAAATCTATGTGTTTTTCACTTATGACATTCTGATGAATTTCCCAGTTGAAAAGTCCTTCAACTTCAACAAATACCTGTTTTTTGGGAAGCTTGCCGTTATCATCCATTCACTGCACATTTATAGCATCTGCGTATCAAGAGCCTTGTTATTACCAAAAAATGCATTTTAAGCGTAATCATGATCCTTCTGATCTATGTCTGTATAGGAGAAAGGATTGCATACCACTTTCTTGGTATTTGTGGAGTGCTTTGACACTAAGAAGGAAAATGAACTTGTGCTTTATCCGTATTTCTTTAATGAGGGTAGTTAGTTCCCAGTCTGTCTCCAATCCCTGCAGACTTCATCGTGGGGATCTGTGTGTAAAACTCATTATTGGAAGTCTGAAGAATTGTCTCCACTTGAGAAATGAACTGAGCAGCAATCAAAACCAAAGCGAGCTGTTTGAGTCAAGCAAATGCCACCTTTTCCCCTGTATTTGGGAGCAGCAGCAATGGAAAAAAACTTCTGAACAAGCAGATAGAAGTCACACCATAAACTTTTCAGAGACAGTATTTATTACTAGTTTTTTATGTGCTGCTGTCAATAAGGAGATACTTTAGACAGGGACTTGCTTGGAATCTGAGTCATTGAAGCATGTAAGAGAGTGTGAAAACTCACGAGCATACAGTCATCACATGTTGTCATGTGTTATCGTGACCACTAATAATTTGTTAATAACACTTCTTAATGACAAGGTTGACTTCCTTTGTAACATACCTTTTTTGGTGTTTCAAGTTCTGTCTCTCTGTTCAGACTACCTTATCTTTCCTACCAGCTTCTCTATTCCTTATCATTCAGTAACTCATTTTGGAGTGTTAAATTTCATAAGATTAAGTTGGCCAGAAGTTAGGAGTAACTTTTCATGTCATATACTGCAAGCAGAGACTTACACCTGTGAACTGTTGCAAGTCATAAACAAAGCAGTACCAGAGGAAGAAGAAACTGATGAAGAAATTCTCATTATTGAATAGGTAGACAAAGTATGGATTGATAGAAGAGTCTATTAAATCTCTAGAGGTTAGAAATTGTTGCTGCTTCTTTGTCTCTCAAAACCCCACTACATAAAATTACTTACTCCAGAAATGACACTTGTTAAATGATTTGAAAGGTTATTCTTGTCATTTTGTAAGGTTCCTTTGATATTTTTATAGGACAAGATAACTCATAAATTGGCAAGCTCTTGTCCACTTGTGAAATAAAGCTGAATACCTAATTCAAGAAGACAACATTAAAAGTAGTTTTCCTAGTTTCTGTTGTCTGTTGGAAAGGGGCTTTACTCCTCCAAAGTATGCTTTTCTAATTGGCAAGATATATGAGCCGCAGAAATTACCTCGAAATTCAAATTCACACTCTCAGTCAAGTACACTCGGTTTATATTCGTATCTATTAGTTTTGACTATACTCGCTGTTGAGACTGAGGTTTTTTTTCCTGGAAGGCAGCTTTTTCCTTTTTTTTTTTTTTTTTTTGTGGTAGGAATATCAGTCAAGAAATGTGTTTTACAGAGGGAAAATTTGCCTTCAGGAGTTAATTTTCTAAGGAAAATGGAGAGAGCTTTGTATATTTTAGTGTTGTGGGTTTTTTTTTTCACCCCTTCTTAACAGTTAGTCTAACTGAATCTTCCTGGGTTTAGTTACAAGGGGTTTGTACTTGCCACACCTTATTTTAGAGTGTTTATCAAGTACTGAAGAGCCAACTGATTCAAAACTTGAGACAGTTACTAACCATGCAAAGAAGGCTGAGAGGAGTTCCATTTTCAGTTCCATTTCACACTTAAGCAAAGTAAAAGGTACTGAAGACAGTTGCTTCCATTCTTGTATTCATAAAAGCTTTCAGAATTTGGGTTTGAAATTTTAAAACTTCAACTTTTAAGATTGTATCCAGGAAATTAGTTTATTTTAAAGGGAAGGAATTGCAAGATTGTTTCATGTCTGTTAGTACACAACTGACACTGCTAGAAAAAAAAAAAAGAGAAAAAGGCCATGGAACTTCTCAGAGCCAGGCAACTGCAGATAAGAAATTTTTCATTGTGGAAATGCACTCTTTTTAGTGCTTTCATTGTCTGCTTTCTATGCAGGTGTAGTTTTAATGGTCATGATGAGGCTGTCTGTTTCTGTCACATTGTTTTCCTGCTAGTATTATGAAAACCACCTTCCTTTGGCTATATAGTTTGGATTATAGTGTAATTGTTAGATGATTTAAATATTTTGATATTTGGAGAGAGAATAGTGGCTTTCAGGAAGTTTATAAATAATACACTTACTTGCCACTTCACATGCAAAAGCAGTTTGACTTTAGGAGCCAACAGTGCACTTTCTAAAAGATAATCACAGAAACAATGCCTAAAAATGCATATTAAAAAGTGAGGAAACATGCTGATAATGAGTATGCTGGCATTGTTAGATATGAACTGCATAAGTAATTGTTACTTATGAAAAACAAAACCTTATATGTAGCCACATCAATCAAAACAAAATCCTTAACACAAGTGTGAAATCCTTAACAAAATCCTTCACAAGTGGTAATTATGAAAAAAACAGACCAGGCTGGGGTGATTCAGTGCTTTCCGCCTATTTCATAATGCTATTTTGTCAAAGAATGAAAGTGGTGGTTATTAAGCAAAACTGAAATTTTGAATTTCCTGTTTTGCTGGTCATTTTTGTTTGCTCTTTGGAAATTTCTGCTGTAGAGGATGTCATGCTTTCCAGCATGTAACCTTGTAGTAGGCTGTTTAGAAGTAATTTCTGTCATCTTTCTCTACTTTGATGCCACGTTTTGAGTGTGCTCTCTTACTGTTCTGTGAGTTCTTTCTCCTACCTTACAAATGGTGGTGTGGGGAGTTACTTACTATTTGTGTCCTCTTCATATGAATATAAGTCTTTTAGAAGTGATGGGATATAATTGCAAGTTTTATTTATAGATGGAAGCGGAGAAAGGGGTGAGAAGGATGCTAGCAAAATCACAACCTATCCACCAGGGGCTGTCCGCTTCGACTGTGAACTGCGAGCCGTACAAGTCAGTTGTGGGTTCCACCATTCAGGTAAAAACAAATAAACCAATGTTAATGATGTTGTAGATTTTTGTTGCTGCTGTTTTTATTTTAATATTAATATTGCCATGTATTTTCACTATTACTACTACTTCAGTAAGGATTTACACATAATTGTTTAAAGTTGGAAAGGTTCCATGATCATTTTGTAGCTTACTACACTATCCTTCAACAGTGAGAAGGAGTTTGAGTATCACATATTGAGTTACTAAAGAGCTCTTAAGCAATTTTTGAGTCATTTGAAAACATCTTCAGGGTGCAGCTCTAGCCCTGCATAGAGATGATAGCTGTGAAGTGTTTTGGAATCTGGTGTAGATCTCTTAATGTCTCAGTATGTGTTTACATGTATACATGTCAGGAAAATGTGATTCAGTTTTGTTTGGTTTTCAGTGGTTCTGATGGAAAATGGTGATGTTTACACATTTGGATATGGGCAGCATGGTCAGCTCGGACATGGTGATGTTAATTCCAGGTGAGTTGGATGTGATTGTGTAGTGCTGTACTGCTACAAAAAAATGACTATATTTATTTCTAGCTGAGCCAGTGTGAAAACTTACTGTGCTAATAGAGTTGATAAGCTCTTATTCTGCATTAATTTCCCCTAGTACCCTGGGTTTGGATACTGTTGTACTGTATAAGTAATTTGTTTAATATGTGAAGGCTTCTGTGCATAGTCATTAGCATAGCTATAATAACTGAGTTTGAAATGCTTCTGTCTTGTGAATTCTTTCTACGTATGACATTGAAATGTCATTAAGATTTTATTTCTTTAAAATACATGTAGTATGCAATGATTGAAATAGTGTGATGTTGTAAACTTAGATTGACCTGTTTGTTACACCATTGACAGTAGTTCAGGTCTGATAAAGTCTCATTTTTTGTAATTATTAATCTCCAAAATTAAGTCACTAAGCTTAGGTTTCAGCTGCGTTTTACAGACATTGAGGATGTCAAAATGGGAGTGATGTGTGCTTTCTTTGTGGTCAGTGGAAATAGAGGAGTCAACAGAGTGTGGAGAGCTATTTGACTAACCACCCACTGCTTATCTACTTTAGGTATGGTCAGTAGCTCTAAACTTTGAATTTGTTCTACACTGACACAGTGAGAGCATAAAAAACATAGGTGTTGTAGTATGAAGTTCTATCTTACCGTTAGTATCTCACCTACTCACTAAAGTGAAGAATCAGTGTCCTGCCATAAAAGGAAATGTAATAGTGTTGTGCTTTGGGCACGTAGGTATAACATGTAAGACAGGAGATTTGAATAGTAGGAATCATTGAGGCTTTGTGTATGTCCAGTAATGCCTGGTGTCCTGATGTAAAAGGTATACAGAGTAGGGAATCCATGACCTCTCTTCAGTTCTGTCATTTCTTTTGTAGCAGTGAGATTAAAGGTACTAAACATCTGTCCTCCTAATCTCTTTGGAGACTTCCAAATAAATTCTTTTGTTAAGGTTCTGAAGAAATCTTCATCATCTTAACTTTCATTGGATTCACTAAACAAAAGAGGGAGAGGGAAAGAAGAAAGTAAGTTTACTGGAAACGTTGATTTGTTTTGGCTGCTGTGCCAAATGGTACCGTAAACTGTTACCCTTACTCAGTTTGCATTGGACTGAATGCAGTCTGTGTTTCTGCCTGTGGTAGAGCCATATCACAGCTTACTGCTCTGGTTTTCATTCTTGGAAATTCCTGGATGCTTGTTCCAAGCTACAGCTGCTTTAGCTGGCAATTCGAGTCCCCACTAGGGTAAGGCCAGTTTCTGTCTTAGAGACTGAAGAGGTACACGTAGCAGTGGCATTTATACTGACAACTTGCTGTCTCCCATTTTCAACTTTGAGGAAATCGTTTGGCTTTTCTAAAGGCATTGGAGCTATCCACTGTATCTGTTAGAATTTCAGGCAGTAAACCCCACATCTGTTACTTAAGACACAAACTGGATGGAGACCAAATGTAGTTCCAAGTGAGATCCTAGAAGAGAACAAGAAACATCCTGTGCCAAAGGATAGTGCTTGGCCAGACCTAGAAGCTGAGGAGGTACGAGCAACTTGGCACTGACCTTTGTGTCACTACAACAGACTCTAGAGAGTGTCTGAAAAAAGCCTTGAAGAAATTTGGATTATGTCCTGTGCATGAGAACTGGCTATAGTACTATATTGCTGTTTAGCACCATCATTCAAATGATAATTTCCTCATTGATGTACTTCTTTTTCCAGCTTTAAGTAGAGATCTCTCCTCTGTCCTCACAGTAAGGGATTCAGAGAAGGAAAGGGAATCCTTATGCAGAGTTCCACCTCAGTTGGGACGCAGTGGTGCTCAGATGGCCAGCTTCAGCCAGGTCAGTGGTATGTCAGTCATGCAGTGTGTCACATTGCCTGTATTGACCTCAGGAAGACCATCATCTGAATCCAGGAACTAATACTCTGCTGTATTTCTGGGAGAGAGGAAGAGGGGAGAAAACAAGTCGTAGTATTTAGGCAGCCTAGCTAGTGTATCCAAATACGGGGACTCCTGAAAGAACTGTCAGGGAAAACACAAGCAGCTTCAATTTCATCTGAGGGAGCCATCTTCATTGCTAGGTGAAACGATGAATGTTCCTAGGCAGCAATTGATTTATCCTTTCAGAAGCTTCTGTCTTGCAGTGTAAAGATGTAGTAGTGAGACTGTAGTTTAAAGTCTTGAAAATGCTTAACTGGTTTGAATCCTACGCACCTTTTCTTAAGGGGATTCAGGATTCTTCTATTAGAGCATGGTAAACACCATAAATTCTTCCTCCTGCTTCAGTAGGTATGAGGCATATTACATAGCCTGAAAGAACTTCAGAGTATCTTTTATGCACACAAGCAAACAAAACTGCAGATGAACACAATGATGTGATTCTCCATAAACCATTAATAGAACTGAAATGGTGTTGGTGTAACAAGCAGTGTACACAAGGTGGGGTTACTTTCTTTCCAGCAAAGGCTTTAGCCATTCACAGATGGACCATTTAAAATGCATGTTACTGGGAGGTCATATTCTGCATATCAGGATGCTGGAGCTATTAATTTAGTCTGCATAGGCTTTCTGTTGTAAAATCCACAGCGGCAGATGTTGATGAGCTTTTTACTACATGAAGGATTTGTCAGTCTCCGCATATATTGTTCTCAGATTAGATGCTGGTGGATAGAAACACAGTGGAAGCAAGAAATTCTTTGCAGTATGTAGTCTTGGTGAAAAATAGCATGTCTTGTATTCAGGTAAGCAAAGGCCTATTGTATTGCTGATGTTTTCCTCAAAAAAATGGGACTCGGAAATCCAGGATCTTTCTGTTACTGTTCAAAATCTGCCTACGTTTCTTGTACAAATTGACTTCAGCACTTAACATTAGTAAGCACATGATCTGGCAGTCAAGCTCCAGAAATGGAACTACTGAAGGAAGAAAATTGTGGTGTCATTTTGCTTCTGAAGGTTCAGCAACAACCTGGAAGAATACTGAGCAGACCTTTGGACTGTCAGCTTTGTTCTATTTGAAAACAAAGTGTAGAGGCTATATTCTATTAATATCTCTTGGGGGAAAAAAATACTTTCCATTATCTCTGATAAGATTGTTTCTAGCATTTTTGTCTGATTTTACTTCAGGAGTGGAGTGCAGGTGGTCTTTTCACTTTTTTTGGTGTGTTTTTTTGTTTTGTTTCACCAAACTTCCAGTTACCTCTAAAATCCAAAAATCTCCATTTTCTTTTTAACTCCATACTGCCCAATTCTGCTTGCAATTGACAGAAGTTACTACTGGTTTCCTTTCCACCACTACATAAGAACAGCTCTTGGTGAACCTGAATTTACAGCACCACAGTCAACTGACACAAGTGCCATTTTACTGGACCCCACAGCCATCTGTTAGTGGGCCATGAACAATTGAACAGTTTATTTGAACTGTTCATGCGGGATGAATTTTCAAAGATCACATCTGCTCCCAGAAATGGTTACCCTTGAGTTCAGAAGGTTTCAACATGGACTGCCAAAATGCATTTAGACCTTCTGCGGGATCCTGAGTTAGCTGGTGCATTCATATCTGTTGCTTTTCATTCACCAATCTCACGTTTTCTCAGGGGATTGCAGGTTATTTTCTGTATTGTTGAGGTGGGTCTTTTGTGGCTGTCCTGTGTCAAATACCCTTGTCATATCCAAAAGCCAAAGAATCTGTGAGTTCGACACCAATGTGTCTGTCAACTTAATCCCAAAAGAATAATTCTTACTTTCTGCTGTTCAGATGGAGAACCCTAGTTGTCAAAACCCTAGTTACCAAAACTTTGTCTTAAGAGCCTCTCAGACTCTTAAGTGTCTGTGCTGAGTTTTTCTACATTGGGTTTCAGAGTCATAGATAAATATTCCATAGTATCACAGGTTTTAAATTCCATATACATCAGTCAGGTTGGCTTACTGTATTTTTTCCAAATCTATGGAGCGAAAACTATTTTTCTGTAATTTTACTTTGTTTTTGATGTAGTTAAGTGTCTTAAGTTTTTCCTCTTCTTTCTTTAGTTGATACACAGTCGTTTGCCATTCCAAAAGCTGCATGAACTTAGTTATCCTTTGAAGTAGTTACTTTATTGTATCTCTCTACGTTGATTGCTTGTCCAATTTGGCTCTACTGCTGCCAATGAAATATCAACCTACACAGCTTTCAGATAACGTTGATAGTTTGAGTTGACAAAATTGGAAGATAGTAAGAGTTACGGTGATAATAGCTTAGAATTTATGCAGCAAAGAGATGAAAATGAGACTTTATGCACTGCTTTTTGTGGGGTTTTGTTTTGTTTAGGGGTTCTTTTTGTTACATGCACAGGGTGGGTAATTCTGTGCATGTCAAAATTTTGAGGGATAGGACCAAAAGCTTCAAAGTATTTACCTTAGGCAGGAATGCTTTTGGAGAAATTCTTAGATACAGTTTGGTTTTGCTTCAGTGCCTTTTTTGAGCTTCCTTAAAGGTAGTGAGAGGCAAATGTAATGTTTCTTCTCTTTCTAAAATGTTTTGGTCCTGCTAAACTTTGTGCTGTATATAATCTTACTGATGTCCATGTGCCTATAGACCAACAAAGGCTTCTAAATTTATGGATGTCAGGCTGTCTCTACTAGAAATACTGGAAGCTACAGTCACCACAAAGAAATAAATTCTTTCTGTATGTCTCCTCCTTTTCAATCTGCTGTTGTCTTCTGTTCCACATTTCTGTACATTTGCATCTTTCCATCTGCCCCTTGCCTACTGAACACACAATGCCTCTCCTTCCTTCTACTTTTCTGACTTCTCTTTTACTTGATATTCAATCAAAATCAGAATGTGTAGGTAACCCATCTTTTTGCACATTAGCTCCTAAACAATCGCTAGATAACCATGGGCTGACACTTCTGTTTCGTGGTGTTTGTTGTGGTGTGTTGTTGTGGTTGTTTGTTTTTTTTTAACTGCAGCATAAGATCACTTGTTCTTATTTTAGATTAACCTACTTTTGAAAGCGTGTGCTTAAAAGTAAGTTAAAATAGTGGTGATGCTTTCTGGAATTGGAGTTCCCAAGCATAGAGTCATTTTGGAATAGCTTGTTCTTCACATTCTGTCTTTTTAAGTTTGAGGTCTCGGTAGACATTCATTATGGGATTTCAAAGTCTGGTAGAGGTCTTGTAGGCTCCTGTTCACTTTAAGATAAAAAATGTAATTGTTACTGTTTCTTACTTCTTTTTACATTTTTCTTTTATATTTTTTGTTATTTCTATTCTAAGTTAGCAAGTTTTTTGTCTTGATCATCCTATTGGCTGCTTTTTTTCTTTCATTTTTACTGGAATGGGAAATTTATTTTCTTATACCTGTCCATATTTGGGGGCACATGAATTACACTTTTTCAAGTCTTTCTGGAAATGTTTTGAAATGTTTTTTTTCTTTAATTTGAGTTTAATGGAGAGAATTTTTTAGTGCCTTATTCTTTGTTTGAAAGCTGATGAAGGTGGGTAGACCTTCTGTTTGTCTTGTAATTCCCTAGACAGTGATCTCAGGAGGGCTGAGTACCAACCACATAACACTTTAATTCCTTTATAGTATGCAAGCAAGTGTTTTTAAGTTCTTAACCAGCATCTGCACAGCAGAATTTTTCTTAATGCTATGGTTTGTTACAAAATATTTTATATAAATACACACACTTATATCTTAGTGTAACTGCAGTAACATTAATAGAATCTTACAATTATATATTGACATATTTGCTTTTATTCTATTCTAATTTCTGAGTTTAACTGAAGTGAGGATACTTGATCCGGTTCCCTGTAAGAAGAGGGCCTAAACTTCAATACTTGATGTCTTTTAATATGTATTATGTTTATTTATTATTTAATATGTATTATGTTGCTTGGCTCTGATTCCATATCGTATGTGACACAGGATTGAAATTCTTGTAAGACTAATGCATGTGTTAAATGTTAAATAAGTATATGTTGATACACAATTAATTTATTTTGATACAGGGGATGTCCTACTTTGGTGCAAGCATTACCAGGTCCTAGTACACAAGTTACTGCTGGGAGCAACCATACAGCTATTCTCTTAATGGATGGCCAAGTCTTCACATTTGGAAGTTTCTCAGTAAGAAAATAATATTTATTTATAGGAATAAGCAAGTGGCTAATGCGTTGTTCAAAGACCTTTCAAAACTGCTTATACTTGTTCCTATAGAATCAGGCATGACTTCAGCATGTCTTTTGTCTTTGTTACGTTTTAAAATGTGTCTTCTAATGTTGTGAATGGAAAAGCATGATACCAGAAATGCTTGGGGTTTGTATTTTTATGAAGGTAGTGATTTAAAACTTATTTTATTAGGGGCACCTCAAACTTACTGTTGCAAACTTGGTAGCAAGTAAGTATCTATTGCGTATTCTGTGTGTCTGCGTTCATTAGAAAAAAGTGTCCCATTTTCTTTCATAGAAATGGCACTGAGTTGTGAAAGTTAGACTTGAGGGGAGATTATTGCTTAGTTATAACACAGCAGAACTGTGATACTCTTCATACCCACATGTTGTATATTCTCCTATGCTCATGCAGAATCCATTCCTATTCACTGAATAAACCCTTCAACATTGTTTAGTTCCCTTTCATCCTGACTTTAGGTCCTTGTGTCTCCTTATTTGTTCAAATAGTCCCCACACTGCAATCTCTTAAGTCATCTGTTGTTTATGCTTTCCCATTAATGTCCTTTTGGCCAAAGCTGCATTGTATTGTTTTAAAAGACAAGGGCAAACAGAAGAGAAATTGCACCTTTTCAAATGTGTCCTTTTACTAAAAATTTCGAAGAGATGAAGACTGAACTTCCAGAAGTTGAAAACAATGGTTTGAATTGAAGTGTGCCACAAGATGGCTCTTCGATTAGGAAATACTTTCTTGTTTTTCAGACTTACAAGTTAAGAGCTTTGGTTCCATGGTTCTGTCAAAAGTGACTTGGACACATAACACTGTAAGCTTCATTGACTTGCAGTGAAACTTTTAGTCCTTGAAAAACTGAATTCATTCTCAGAAATAGGACTTTAAAGTCTGTTGACTGAGATTTTTCTTTTTAAGAAAAAGAAAACATAAATGTAGTTGATAGCTAGACTACCTGTACTATTTGTCTGGGTTTAATACTGTAACGTGTGGAAAGTTTGTTGACAGTTTCATGAAGGGAAAACATCTCAGAAGTAAGAAAGTGAAGACGTTTTCAAGAAACTAAGTTCCCTTACCTGCATGCATATGTAGAAAGAGAGATGGGGAGCATGCTGGGCAGAGGGTATTTGCTGTACATGCTTGTTTCTTCTTTCTTACCATTTGAAATCAAGTTACCTTGACTTTGTCAGCCTGCAGTGAATTTTCTTTGCCTGGGTGAAGTAGGTGGAGTCTGAACAGGCTTAGTGCAGCAGTTCTTGCTGTATAATCAGTTACAGGATAAGAACTATTGGTCCACCTCTCAGTTACTAGTCGTATATAAGAGATAAGGCCCTGCGTTTCCAGTCAGGATGTTAATGCAGTGATGCTTCTTTATTAGGTACTTCATGCTATTTTTAATAATCAATTTCTGGGTACTTTGAAGAGGTGTTTGCTTTGTAAGATTGACACAAAGATGTGTTGTAGCACCTCTGCTACAAAGACAGGCTGGGGGAGCTCAGGTTGTTCAGCCTGGAAAAGAGGAGGCTCTGGGGAGACCTAATAGTGGCCTTCCGTACCTGAAGGGGGCCTACAAGAAGGATGGAGAGAGACTGTTTAAAAAGGCCTGCAGTGATAGGATGAGGTGCAATGGCTTCAAACCAGAGAAGAGCAGATTTAGATTGGATGTTAGGAACAGGCTTTATACCATGAGAGTGGTGGAATGCTGGATCAGGTTGCCTGAGGAGGTGAGGTTTGACAGGGCTCTGGGCAACCTGATCTACTTGAGGATGCCCCTGCTAACTGCAGAGGGGATTAGATGAGATGACCTTTGGAAGTCCCTTCCAACCCAGTGCATTCTATGTAAGTTCAGAACTGAGTGGACTTTAGGCTGTCTGAAAGGAGATTTCTTGATTTTTTTTATTTTTTTTTTTAATCTCATTAATCAGTTAGTACCCTAACGATTAATTTGTCAGTATCCTAACAAAATAGCTCTTTACTTTTTCCTCTTGTCCCTTTGTGTCCAGGGGGATAAGGAGGGGAGCAGGGAAGGGGAAGCTATTAGCTCCCCTGGTTTTTGGCCAGGGGGGTTCTTGTGCTGTTTATAAATCATAAATACCTGTAAATATTGTAAATAATGTATATTTTGTACACATTCATTGCATTTCGTTTTAGATTGTAGTTTTGCTTGTAAATATAGCTTCATTTGCTTCCAACTGGGCTGATCTAGCAAATTTAATGTTGGGGGGAATTTTCAACTTACCACAATTAATCTCTCATTTAGCAGTGAAGTTGTTTGTATATTGAGTATTAAAGGAGAATAATGCTTTTATATTTGATCCTGAAGCGGGAAAGGAAGATTTATCCATCACGGAGAGTTTGATTTGCATTAAAAAACCAGTTTACTCCTAAACCCTAATGGAATAAAGAAAGAATATCTGTCAATAACCTGTTCATTGTATCTAAGTGTGTAAGACACTGCTTTTTCAAGGTAACTTTGTAGTAAACTGTCTTTTCCAGATTACTAATTTTGTATGTTGAAATCAAAGTAATTTATTAATTTTTGAGACTTACTGTTTACTTCCTAATTCTTTCATTCTCTCTGTAGAAAGGTCAGCTTGGTAGGCCTATTCTGGATATGCCCTACTGGAATGCAAAACCAGCACCTATGCCTAATATAGGCTCGAAGTATGGACGCAAAGCAACGTGGATTGGAGCAAGCGGAGACCAGACTTTTCTCCGGATTGATGAAGCTCTCATTAATTCTCATGTGCTGGCTACATCAGAGATATTTGCAAGCAGGCATATAATAGGCAAGAGCTTTTCTGTAATATTTTATAGTGTTAGAGAAGCATTGGAGGAAAAACAGCTCTGGTCAAACTGTAGAGGAGAAACATGTAAAATATATGAATGAAGGGAATTAGAATATTTTGATTTCCTAGTTACACTCCACATGATGATTCTAGCTTCTTTAGAACTCAACTTTTTTAAAAATAAGAATGTGAAAGTCTAAACCATTTTTCCCCTTACATTTTACTGCTGTGATTTGTGGGATTTTTGGTTGTGTGTTGTTTTTTTTTTCTGTAGCAGTATGTCTGTTCTTCCCTACTAAATTAATGCTTCATGCATAGAAATGCCATATGATGAGTGGAATCTTCATATTTTTCTTCTCTTTTTGCTCTCTGATCTAGGTTTGGTACCGGCTTCAATATCAGAACCTCCTCCTTTTAAGTGTCTTCTGATAAACAAAGTAGATGGCAGTTGTAAAACATTCAATGATTCTGAGCAGGAAGACCTTCAGGGTTCTGGTGTGTGTCTGGATCCTGTCTATGATGTTATTTGGAGGCAAGTGTGGATTATAGCTACTAAGCTATTGCATAGAAATCTACTTAAAGATATTTTGGAGGCTGAAGATTTACTTATGCTCAGTTCCCTAGTAAATAAAAGCAAACTTTTAGTCTTACCTATCTTCTTTTCTCTTTTTTATTTTTTTTTCCCCTCCAGAGTTTTCTGGATGATTTCCAGTTAAGGATGCCCCTGCTTATTGGAGAGGGGGTTAGACTAGATGACCTTTGGAGATCCCTTCCACCCCAGACCATTCTGTGATCTCACTAGCTAGATGCCAATTCTTAAATTATGCTGAGATTTGAAATAAGGATGAGTAGCACTCACATCCCTTATAGTTCTCAGTCATGATATTATCTGTATGATTAATCACATGGAAAGACTCAGTTCATGATAAATACAGTTAGCAATGGACATGGGAAAGTGGCATGTTTCAGGCACAAAAGATGGCACTCGATTTGATGCAGCAAACTAAAATGGATGTTCAGCTTGAGAAATTTCAAAGTCACAGATGTGGTATTCCTGCTAACTTCAGGGAGGCAGAACTAGATGACCATTAAAGATGCCTTCCAAAACAGTGCATTCTGTAGTATGGCTAGCTCATTGAAATTCTGAATGCATGTGGTGTCCTACAATATTTTTCTTCGAAACTGTTTCAACTGTTTCTTTCTTTGTTCTTAGCTCATTTGGATTCGCAGAGCAGTGTACCAGTTGAAAATTCCTTTTGTGTTTGTTCAGAACACTCCTGTAGGCATATGCCTTCTGTTTCTTCCTTTTACATAATTATAACAAAAACATTTTTTTTCACTGTCTTCTTCATGTTTATCTGTAGTATAGAAAGTCTTTGTATTCCCTTCTTTATGCTGCCTTTTTCTATAATCTCTTAAAAACTCATCAGGTGATTTTATCAATTTTTAAAAAGCCCAAACAAAATATGTTGGATTTTTCAGTCTTATTTGAAGGCAAGTAACCCTTTTACCTTCACGTGGGATCTTTTTCATGTTTGAGCTCATCCTGTCCCGTATTGTATCTTACTGCATGCTTCTTAATTGGTTATACCGTTTTAATACTAATTAGCTTTGAAAAGTGTCTAATGTTTTCTGATACTTGTAAGCCTGTAATATGACTGTTTGACTTGAAATACAGTAAGAATGTTTTTGGACCTCTTCACTTGCTAGTGTGTTGAGCTAGTAAAGTCTGTATGTATTTGGTGTAATGATAATTTTCAGCTTGTACTAGCAGATCTACAGTTTACGTTAAATACATTAAATTTAATTATCAGCTAGATTTTTGTAATCTTTTAGTAGATGAAAGGTGTTTTTTTTACTCTGTTTTGTCTTGCTCTAGGTTTCGACAAAATGCTAGGGAGCTGTGGAGCTACAACGCAGTAGTTGCCGATTCCAGACTTCCCTCAGCTCCAGACATGCAATCCCGGTGTAGTATTTTGAGTCCCGAACTTGCTCTGCCAACAGGTTCCAAAGCTCTAACCACCAGATCTCATGCAGCTTTGCACATTCTAGGTATACATTTGTAGTTGATGAGTCAGAAGGTTAGATTAATTAAAGAAATATTAATGTATAATTGATTTGTAGTCTAACCTTTTCTGACTTTTTTTGAGTTAAAATTTTACTTTCTAATCTTTCACCATTGCTGTTAACACGATCTGGCTCATGCATTAGTTTTAACCAAAATAGTTATCTTCTGCCATCCTAATGATGCTAAACAATTTTATAGTTCTGATGGAACCTGCTACTAGACGTCAGCACAATAAATTACAAGACATTCCTAGGTGATAGGTTTTGGACAATCTGAAGAGTAAAGTCACTACTGGTAAATGGACCTGGAGTCTCCAAAAGAGAGAGGGGAGGGGAAAAGAATTTTTTTTTTTTTTTTTTTTTTAAAAAAGCTAGTTTTTGTGCTGGGTTAAATCTGCAGATTCAGCTCAAACCGTGACAGTTTTATTTGATGGAAACACAATATCTAAAATCAGAATTTACTCTTTACAGTTTTGTATAATGGTTCACTAAGAGTAATATGATTTCGTTTACTAGTCTAAAAAGCCAAAAAATAATCCCACTGTGTTCATAAACTGGCCATGTGCAATTGGAGCACCACTTTGGCAGTTATTTTAGCTTGCTTGCGATGAATGATCAGTTCCTTGTCCTATGAGCTGTCTGTTAAAGAAGTGATGAATCTTAACTTGAACAGTACTGTTTTGTGTCTGAGTCAGAGTAAAGCATGCTAGGTACTCATGTATATGAAACAAAATGCCTTTTATGGAGGCTCTTATATTTACCCATAATTCAGTTATTATGACTTCAGTTCTTTTTGGTAATATGTGAAATGTAAAAAGGGAAAAAAAATAAAAAAGATGCTGCCAGCCTTTATTTACCATAGGAAAAGCTGCAAAGTAGAGATAATCACGTTTCTTGGTTATTAATTAATAATAAATTAAGTCGATCTTCAGTAGTGAACCTTGAGATTTTACAGCAGTGACCCCTGACCTAATCAAAAGTATAATGATATTCATTAACTTAATTTGTGGTTTAGGAACAAAACAGTGGGGCTGCTTTGATCTTTTTAAGTAGTCAATTGCATTTCACTGAGTACAGTCAATAGGAAGAAATTTTGAGTTTTTCGGTTTTGTTTTCTTCTAGGTTGTCTTGATACTTTGGCTGCTATGCAGGACTTAAAAATGGGTGTAGCAAATACAGAAGAGGAGACTCAAGCAGTAATGAAAGTTTATTCTAAAGAAGACTACAGTGTTGTTAACAGATTTGAAAGTATGTACACAGTAAAATTTTATAGCACAATCTGATCGGGCTTGTGGAATAAAAGACTAAGATAGATTAACTGTGGTTTTGTTTGGGGTTGTTTTCTTCAGGCCATGGAGGAGGCTGGGGTTATTCAGCCCACTCAGTAGAAGCTATTCGTTTCTGTGCTGATACAGATATTCTGCTAGGTGGTCTTGGTCTTTTTGGAGGTAGAGGTGAATACACTGCAAAAATAAAGGTAAGTTTTTTGGGTTTGTTTTTAAGCAATATTATTTTCCAAAATCAGAACTTCAGAAACACCATGGTTAATTTTATTTCTTGATCAATGAGTGATTTAATAAGAAGTGTCAGTAATAGAACTAGAGCGCAGCTTCGCAGTGAAAAGTAATGAGCTTTATGCAGGTAAGGTGGGAGAAGTGGGTATCTGAGAACTATTGTTCTTAATTGTCAAGAATTGGCCCATTCTTACCTTCACTAAGTGTGAAACAGTTCTGTTTTTACTGTTTTTACAAAGCTCAGGGGTCCACTTGCAGAAAATTCATGTTGTGGGCTTAAGTTAGAATCACATGTCAGGATACATGAGGGACTGCTTTTCAAAACTACAAAGAGTGTTTGTTCATAGCTGGAATTTCTTTGGTACCAACTGAACCATTGCATAGCACTGTCCTTACCACTTCATTATTAAATTTCTGTCTGGATAGCTTCTCAAATGGGACTCTTCCACTGAGTTGAATGGCACCAGAGATATTTAACTCTACTATGTGCCAAATGCAAGGATGATTTGGGCTGGATTTAAAATATAAACGTGCTGATTGCCATAGCAAACCTGGCTTTGGATAAAAGAAGCTCACATAAACACACAGTATAACAGAGCTCTGGTTTCTGATGAGTGACTTCTGTTCCTGCATTTAATAAGGATTTCAGAAACTTCCCAAAAGACTGTAAAAGAAGTATCCAATATCTGTCTGAGATTTATATTAGATGTACGTATTCAGAATATGTTACAGTTATTACTTGCCATTTAGTGGTCTATTGAATTTTCTTTTTCTGTTTCCAGATAAATATGCATTGAGGTTTGTTTTGGGGAAATGAATGGCATGTGCTTAGTGGTATCTTTTGCATAAGAGAGCAGATTCAAAATAAATAGTTGTACTTTATTCCAGTTTAACACAATGACCAAGAATTACAAATGATCAAGGAAAGCCAAGAAATTTAACAAACAAAAAAGCATGACTAGTGTTTAAATACTAAAGGCAGTAACCCCATGAAAACTCTTCTATAGTCTTGTTTCTCTTGCCTGGGATTAATTTGTAGCGAAAATAAGCTTTTCCAGTCCTACCACTGCATATCAAACAGATATTTGCAAGAGAAGTTACAGACATGTATTGTGGTCTTGTTTTGAACTTACCAAAATGCAGAAATTACTTCAAAAGGAAACAGAAGTTCACTTGAGAAAGGCATCATCTTTCTTCCTGGGTCACCAGAGCTGTTTATGATACTACTGACTGGCTCTCCTAAACAGCCATGCTGTCCATTGAAATTGAGTGTATTTCAATCTTTGCCTTTTCAGATGCTCTACATTTGACTTGCCTGTAAGATTTAGGGTTTTTTTCCACTTTATCTGTGAATAGGTTTGAGAGTGTCAGTTACTATTTTGGTACTACAAAATCCTTGCTTCCATGTGGGAATTTGCCTGTCAGTAATCAGCAATTACTTTTGGGAACGGAAAAGAACAGTAGTAGAAAGTCACCAGAATGCCAGACATGAAAAAGTGTGATTATGAGGTTTCTGACACTTAAGTGGTGTTTTTACTTTTTTATTTACTCCACCAGTTGTTTGAATTGGGCCCAGATGGGGGAGACCATGAAACTGATGGAGACCTTCTTGCTGAAACAGATGTCTTAGCATATGATTGTGCTGCTAGGTAAGATGTTTTCCTTACCTACTTCTTGATATTTACTTTTACTTTCTTCATACACATTTAAAAAACACTTTAAATATCAACAGAGATTATTACATCATTAGACATTTGTTGCAAGTGATGTAAAACTTAGTGTGTTGGGTAAATTAGTTAAACACCAAATACCTCACTAAGCCATTATGGTACAAAAAGGAAAAATCAGCTCATGCTTGCTTTTGTATAAATTAAAGGCAAATTCCATACTCATGTGATGAGAAGGCAAGATAATGTTGCAGTAGCTCTTTTGAATACTTCTGTCAAAAAGATGCTTTCAAGCAGAAATGCATATTTGCATTAAACAACTCATCATTAAGCTTATTGCAAAATAAGATACCATAACCAAAACAGTTGCTGTACTTCAGCTCAATACAAGGAGTTATTGCTTGAAAGATTTTTGAGCATATAGATGCAGTTAGCTATGTTTTAGCTGCTTTTTCATTCATTGTTATGAAATAACATTCAAATTATCCATGACTAAATCTTCCTTGTTTAATTCTTACAGATAAATACTCCAAATGTGTGCTGTTTTACTTTCTTACATATTAATATCATTCCTAGGAATTTATGTGTAAACTCTTATGTACAATTTTTTTAATTGAATTAAAGAATATAATAACTACTCTATAATTAAAACTTTACTTGCTGTATTATGTTTTAAATATAATTGAGTTTGTGCGTGTTAATTTAATCTCATTTTACTGTTGATACTTGATCTCTGTTTCAAAATCAAGATCAAGCTAGACAGGTATTCTTAGGTCCTTCTAAACTGTATTTTAATTAGTACACTATTTTTCAACTAAGTATCACTGTGTTTTGAGCATAAGTTATTGAGATTAATAACTCAATTCCATTAATTTTCAATTAGCTTTTTTAAGCAGAGTTTAATTTGTTGATCTGAAAACTAATTCACATATGCCTTTCTCAAAATTACTTGTCACAGAGAGAAGTATGCAATGATGTTTGATGAACCAGTACTTCTACAAGCTGGCTGGTGGTATGTCGCCTGGGCAAGAGTGTCAGGACCTAGTAGTGATTGTGGATCACATGGACAGGCCTCCATTACTACAGATGATGGGTATGGTTTTTTCTGTTTGGGTTTTTTTTTAATACAAAAGAGGGGATCTAATATTACTTCAATAATGAATGTATTGTTTCTTTTTCAGTGTTGTATTTCAGTTTAAAAGTTCCAAGAAATCAAATAATGGTACGGATGTTAATGCAGGGCAGATCCCACAGTTACTATACAGGTAATATTCTGATCTCTATTTAGAACAATTTATTGATGTATTTCTTAAACAGAAGCCCTCTTCACATAATGTTTCATGAAAATATGATTGTATTAAGCTAAGGAATCCAGTATCTGTATTCCTGTAGGGAAAACTTTGTCTCTTTGGGAAGTAATAAATTTATTATACCAACAGTTACTTCTTTGCAATATTTCTTGCAGTTGTTCGTTGTATATTATGTTTGCAGACTTTCATTTATTTCTAGAAATTCTCATGATTTCATCTAACATGCTGCTTGTTTTTTTTTTTTTTGCTAGGTAATAAGTATTTGTTTCAGTAGGCCTCAGTTTAGGAGGGATGTGGTGTTAGCTAATTTTAACTGGGTGCGAGGGAGGAAGAACAAGAGAAAAAACAACCAAAAAAAACACCACAGTACAAGCCCACACAAACAAAACCAAAACCCCAGAACGAATACAAACAAAAAAAATCCCAAACCCAACAAACTAAGTTTTACAAGTTACAATAATTTTATTAGTCCCATGAAAAGTGTTAGGTAACCTTTTTAAAAAGCAAGAACTCATTCACTGTATTGCTAATGCATTTTTCAGATTTCTTCATATTTATGAAAAAACACTATTTTTTATATTCTTATCTGTATATATATTCTCCCCTGCCCTTACACTGATTCTGAAACTTGGAATTTCTTCATATCAGTCCTTTTGATATGTCCTTTCTAAATATGCCATTCACAGAACAGCTCGCTTCTGCCAGGAAGATTTGTGCCCATAGACCCTTACCCTTCCAGAGGCAGGTTTCATTTTGACTGATGCGCATGAAGTTTTGGCATAGCCTATTAATTGTTTGGGTAATATCTATGGAGAGATGGCCATAGCCAAAGACAAAAAAGTGTTGGGGCCTCTGAAGGAAAGGATATTGCTGAAGAGCCATGAATGGCACAAAAGGAAAGGTGCTGCATTAACAGAGGCTTCTTCTATTTTTTTTTTTATCTCTGCATAGTGTTTGATATTAAGAAATAACACTTCTAGATTTAAAAATGTCATCTGAAGATATGCAGTAAATGCGTGTAATAATTTCATGTGTAATTAAATCTTGACTTTATTATCAATTGTCACAGTTCTACCAATAGTAGTGAATGCAAAGTATGATTACTGGACTAGAATGATTACGAACTGGAGGACGTTATGCTGAAATGGAACTTTTTTTTCTTATGGATAATTATCTCAAAACTTTTCTTCCATTTGCAAAACACTAACAGTAAAAACTACTAAAATGAAATGATGCAGATGTCAAGTCAGTTCTTGTATTGTTTTTCCAGGCTGCCAACTAGTGATGGCAGTGCATCCAAAGGAAAGCAGCAGACCAGTGAACCTGTGCACATTCTAAAGAGATCTTTCGCCAGAACTGTCTCAGTAGTAAGTATTATCAAGAAAAGAATCTTTTATTTCCTACAAGTTCATTCATACTCAGGAAACTGAAAAATACATGTGGAAATAACCGGTACTTTTTTTTTGTCTACTTCCATCAAGCAGAGGTTAGGTAGGCTTGGTATTGGCTTGAGGGTAAAAGCCTAGAAATGTCTTTGTGTACAAGGTTGAGGTACTGAGTTGTGGGGGTTTCGGGGGGAGAGTGGGGTTGAGTTCATACTTACTGGTTGTATTCAGCATTATAAGCTTTACTCTCTGCCAGAAAATTAATATTAGCAGGCCTTTTAGAGTTTGAGGGAGTTCTTCTACATGGGCTCTTTCATGGCTTCTAAATGACTGTCATTAGGCAGACACCTGAGAGATACTCATCTTCCTTGTGGATGCGCTCCAATATACATTGAGGATCACAGAGCATTTAATTAAACTTTCACTTAAGCAGTATTAATAAGCACAGTGAATTGCAGCAATTAAATAGAAGATAGTCTGCTCTTCTTCATGTGCAAGGAAGTTAGATCTTGAGGAATGTTTCATTGAGTTGAAATGCAGTAGTATCACATAGGATAATGCCAATTCAGTCTTTGGTTTTTGTTTTTAAGTATAGTCTCTTCCTTTTCTGCTATGAGAAATGATTATTTTATTTTCGGTTATGCCCTGGCTTATATGTTGTACTGCATGTATTGGTTTAACCAGGACACTGCATTGCATGTACTGTCAGTATTCTCAACTTACATTGTAGTTGCTGCCTCCATATGGACACTTGCAGTACAATTTCCTTAACCAGCTTGGTTTCTCTCATTTGTATACTCTCCATTTCTTCAGTATTGTCATGATCAGGATGATCTTCTCTTCAGATGTCTTCTAGAAATCAATGTATGCTTGATTAAAAATATTTGCTTTAAGCTGTGAACACCCATGACTCTTAATACCTTACATGGTATTCTCCCTCTTCATTATCTTGCTGCTAGTTCTCTCACCATAGATATGAATTGGGGATAAAAGAGTTTTGGCTTTCCACAGCATTAGCATTTTTATAACTAACTTTAAACAGTGAGCTTGATTGTTGCACCTTGCAGGTATTCAATGTCAGATGCTTCTAGTTTGCCTTCTGAGGTGCAACCATATAGAACTATCAACCACATTTAATAAGAATAGAAACAAAGTTTTGGACAACCAGATGTTTTTAAATCCTCAAATTTCTTGTGGACTATCACATGCTTCTGTTGAATTTCCAAGTACTGTAAACATGATATAGTTTCCATGATGCTGCAGATCAGAATAGTTTAAAAACAAGGACAGTTCTAATAAGATTTTACTGTTACGATGAGATTGTACTCTGTATTACACTATTCATATCTAGATGAAGCAACTAAAATTTGCAGGTGAGTTCAAACAATTATTAGTTCTTAAATAACTGAGACACTTCCACACACAAAATATTACAACTTATAAACAGCTTTTAGCATGATATTACAGTGTTCCCTACATTCTCAGTGTTCCTTTTTTTCTTCTCAAGCAAACAGGATTTGTATGTTGTGTGGTATATGTGTATAGACAAATATGGTTTCATAGTAAACATGGATATAGATGCTATTTGCTTTTCATCTTACACTGATGTGGGAAGTTGACTTTGTTTTTAACATAAAATTTGTCTTCTGTATTCTTCATACCTTGAAACAGGAATGTTTTGAATCTTTGTTGAGCATTCTTCACTGGAGCTGGACAACACTCGTGCTGGGAGTTGAAGAGCTTCGTGGGCTTAAGGGATTCCAATACACTGCTACTCTTTTGGATTTAGAAAGGTTGCGTTTTGTGGGCACTTGCTGCCTGAGGTTGCTGAGAGTCTACACCTGTGAAATATATCCGATATCAGGTATTGCTTTTAGCTCACTTGTTTCATATTTATCAACAAATAGTAATTTACAGAATATTAAACTTTAGATCTAATTTTTCACGTAGGACATGCTGTAAAATGAAATTGCTTATACAGATGGTTTTATTGGAGCAATTAAGAGACTTGCTGTCTGCAATTGGACATTTTCAATGATCTGCATAACCTCACATCCAGCACTGTTTACACTGACTTGTGTGTATTTTAGAGTTACTTCCTTGTTCCACTCAACAGTTCAGTTCTTTGGACTACTTCTTTGGACTACTTGTATCTTTCTGTTTCTGTATACAGTAGCTGCTTTAGTGGTGAGCACAGTATCTCTTCTTCATACCTGTAATTTAACAATATTCATATTAAAATGCAGCATGTATTATGAAAGACTGGAAAACTGGAAGTGTTTGATGTTCAGATTTCTTTGATGTAGTTTGATAGCCTTCAGTTCTATGAATATCAATTCATCAGTGCTGCTACATTCTAATTGTTTTGTTTGCATGTAAAATGTGCATTTTTATTTGAAGGTATTCCATTTATTGTACATGTAATACTCCTCTTTGTTTAACCTTGTAGCTACAGCTAAGGCGGTTGTAGAAGAAACCAGCAAACTAGCAGATTGCATTGGAAAAACTAGGACCTTGCTGAGAAAAATTTTGTCTGAAGGAGTTGATCACTGCATGGTGAAGTTGGACAATGATCCACAAGGATACCTCAGTCAGCCTCTCAGTCTTTTAGAAGCTGTTCTTCAGGAATGCCATAATACATTCACAGCTTGCTTTCATTCGTTTTATCCAACTCCATCTCTCCAGTGGGCATGTCTTTGTGACTTGCTGAATTGTTTGGACCAGGTACATTGAAATGAAGCAAGTAGATATTGCCACTTAGCTTGCCCTTTCGCTCAAGGAGAAGCCAAGCTGTAGCTAAAATCTTTATTCCTTTTTTGTGTTTATCCTGGTTTGAAACTTGAATTCTGCCATGGTTTGGGTTTTCTTAATAATTTGGGTTTGTCTTGATTTGTTTGGATTTGTTTGCTTTTTTGTCTTTGTGGTTTTTTGTAACTCATGTCCACATCCTTGGAACTTCTGTCTTGGAGAGTGAAAAAATTAATGGTCCTGATGACTCAGCACAGCTTATATGTGATTACTCTTTCTGCATGTTGCTTATTACTCACTAATACTTGAGTAATTTCTTGTTACGTGGACAACAGTACTCTGATCCAGCAAAGTACATGAGAAGCTGCCAATGGTCAATAATATTCTTCTAAATAGTGTAGTTAATTGCTTGTATTGATTAGTCTGAGCTGTAAACAAATTGTTTCTTCGCATGAAAATTCATTTAGTATGTAAAAATTCAAGGAAGAAGCAGTTTGTTAATATATTATTCTAATTAAAGTGTTTCGTTATCATAAGTGCTTTGTCTTCAAAGGGTACCATAATATCAAAAGTAATTTTAAATGGATTTGTTGTTTTAAAACATGTCAATGAACAAATTTTAATTACTCCAATTTTGAAGCTCATGAGAGAACATAATGTAAAATTCACAAGAAAGCTAACAGTATATGAAAGTCTTTCTCCAAGTTATTTTTATACTTAGTAGAAATCTGGAGAGTTCTTTTCCAGAAGAACTGCTTCATCATTTACTTCGAATGGAACAATCCCATTCTATTAATTTCTTTTCATATTTTTTAGGACATTCAGGAAGCAAACTTCAAAACCTCCAGCAGCCGACTTCTTGCTGCTGTTATGTCTGCCCTCTGCCATACTTCAGTAAAGCTGACCTCTATCTTCCCGATTGCTTATGATGGAGAGGCGTTGCTGCGATCAATGGTTAAACAAGTCAGCACTGAGAATGACTCTGCTCTGGCCCATCGCTTTCCTCTTTTGGTTGCACACATGGAAAAACTTAGTCAGGTTAGAATACGTTCTAAAAATCTCACCATTCAGCTTTTCAGTTTTGTAAGATGAAGTTTTAGCTGTACAAAGAATATTAGGTTGGCAGAAATATGCTCTGCTGTTGTCTTCTGTTGCGTAGTGTTTTCTGCAACAGTCTTCCAGCTTTTTCATGTGATTGCAAGCATGAGCATGTAGATACATTCAGTGTTTTGTGGAAGGGTCAATGCAGCTTTGGTAATAAGAAAAGTCTTGGCTTAAACTGGAGTTTTTAAAGGAGTCAACAAGCAGGTAGACAGGGGAAGCCCACTCCATACAGTTCTATCAAAGGTTATTGAACAATTTCTTAATCAAGGGTTCTTGAATGTTGTATTTTTGCAGTTGTATTATTGCAGAACAGATTTACGGGAATGAAAAGGGTAAAGGTAATGTTCAAAGATATGGAACTAATGAATGATGTTACTGAATTCATAGAATGATCTGGGCCAGAAGAGACCTCCAAAGGTCATCTAGTCCAACTTCCCTGCAGCCAGCAGGGACACCCCCAACTAGACCAGCTTGCCCAGGGCTTTGTCAAGCCTCACCTTGAATATCTCCAGAGAAGGGGCCTCAACCACCTCCCTGGGTAACCCGTTCCAGTGTTCCACCACCATCACAGTAAAGAACTTGTTCCCTAACATCCAATCTAAATTTGTTCTTCTCCAGCTGAATGCTATTGCCCCTTGTCCTGTCACTGCAGGCCCTTACAAACAGACTCTCCCCATACCTCTTGTAGGCCCCCTTCAGGTACTGGAAGGCTGCTATTAGGTCTCCCTGGAACCTCCTTTTCCAGGCTGAACAATCCCAGTTCCCTCAACCTGTCCTCGTAGCAGAAGTGCTCCTATCCCCTCTTCTGGAGCCTCTCCATCAGGTCCATGTTCTTCCTATATTGAGGGCTCCAGACCTGGACACAGTACTCCAGATGAGGTCACCAGAGCAGAGTGAGGTGGCAGAATCACCTCTCTGGATCATCTGGTAACGCATCGTTTGATGCAGCCCAGGATGTAATCGGCCTTCTGGGCTGAATTATGGGAATACTGAATAGTATTCTTCGCTTCAGAAGACAAGAGGGGTAAGGTCTTAAAAATTATGACTGATGGCCTTAAAGGTAAATAAAGGATAACGGTTCGGTCTTCCAATACCAAACATTTTAAGCAATGAGACTTTAGCAACAGGTAAGCTCAAAAGCTTGCTATTCTTCGTAAAATGCACAGTTTTACTGTAGAACATATTCTTGTGGACTATTACTATGCTAGATATTTTCACATTCTTAGCGAGCACCTGCACAAATTAATGAAGGGGAAAAAATCACCTAAAGTTATTCAATGCAAGGATAGTGTTTCTCTGTTGGGTACAGCTGCCTCTTAACTGCTAAAGACAGAGTTCTGTGCAGGTATCTCTGCAGGTTTGCTTAACCTGATTGTTTTCTCTCTCTGTTCACTACTTGGATATTTTTGGTAGACAAAATGGTGAGAAGGACATACTTCTCTTTTCTCATAAGTGGAGCCAGTTTTGTTTCTCTTCATAGGGAATTAGTTTCAGTATGGTAACTTTTTTGAAAAGCAGTGGATATCACTGCTAGGTAGAAGACACCTGTCTTAGATGCCTAAGTTTAGATTTGCTTTATAATCTTCCTTCAGTAAAGACAACTGTTTCTATGATCATCTCACCACTGATTTTATTTTACCTTTTTGCATAGAAGATTCTTTTTGCTAACATCAAAACGAAAATCTTTTACCTTCCCTTTTAGACAGTGGGGAAGACAGTGATCATAGGTAGCTATAGATCTGTTGCATTCTGATGTATTCTTACAGATAATACAGCAATGAGGACTACAAGAAAAAAACATCTCCTGAGGAGGACATATATATTTCAATGCCACCTTACACTGGAAATTTAAGAATATCAATCAGTAATTTAACAGGAATACAATACTTAGCTTTGAGAATTTTTTTAATTCCTTTTTTTTGCCCTTGAGACATTTCTTATTTTTAAGAAGTCATGGATTTTTCAATTGTGTGATGCTTATAATATGCGAAAATCAGTGTGTCACTTTTCATTTTTCTCTTCATAATGCAGAGTGAAGAAAATGTTTCAGGGCTGACAAGCTTTCGGGAGGTGCTGGAGAAGATGTTGGTCATTGTTGTTTTACCAGTACGGAACAGCCTTAGACGAGAAAATGAACTCTTCTCTTCACATCTGGTTTCTAACACCTGTGGGTTGCTTGCTAGTATTGTGAGTGAGCTTACAGCATCAGCATTAGGATCTGAGGTAAAGGTTCTAAAAAAATCATTACTAGGAATCTTTCATGTGTAGGAATCAGGCTATGTAGGTATGCAGATCTCTGACACGTGCTTGAGTTCTCAGTAGGTACTTCACATAGATTTAAAAGCATGTATTCACTGTGTCAGGGGACTACTGTTGATAATTATCTGCTTCATTATGGTTGCAGAATACTGCAAAATTTACCAAAAAGCAATTGGAGTGCTTCTGTTTTTTGTATGCATGTCTCTGCGCATACAGTCACAAAATGTATTTGCCCATTGCTTACTGGAGGCAGTGCCACATACCTGAGTATCGTGGTCTCTTCAGTGCCTTGTCGTGTTTGAAGCTTGTCAGCTTCTGATTATTGGTTAGTTTGTGCTTTGTTTCTGCATTGATTTCCTCCTTTGTGCGAAAGGTGCTCCTCACATATCTTACTTTATGTAGTCAATACTGTATGAGTATTGTATTTGTCTACATCATTAGACTTTTTCCAGTTTATTTGCTTTGTGTTCAAAATTGAGTTCACCTTCTTGAAATGCAGAGATTCATTATCACACAGAAGTTCCATTTCATTAGACTATGGTGTCATTAAATGATGAAAATTTACATAATTTTGTTAAAGAGATGTCACTCTGTACTGTCAGATAGCTTTTTTCAGATAGGACCAGGCGTTCGATAACATCTTGATTAAAGATGCTTCTACTATTACATTATAGTATGTCCTTTCTTCATCTTTACCTTTCCTAGGGCAGAAATACTGAACTTTTAATGAAGACGTTAAGCTGTATTTCATGCTTACTCATTATAGAAAATAAATACTTAAATAGTTGGGAAGGGGGAAATCCAAGGAATTTGGATTCCTAATTAATAATTAACTATTATTTTCTAATTTTTTTTCTTTTTGGTCTGTATTGAATAGAAGGCCTAATAATATTGTATTCTGTGTTTCATCAGTTGATATTTGAAGTTTCCCTGATTGAAAATCCAGTCATTTAAGTCGCTTACCTTCACTTTTTTTTTAAAGTTGTCCCACTTCGAACAGTTGATTTTTATTTTTTTTTTTCCTGGTCCTTGTATTTAACTTTCTACAGGTTGATGGACTGAACTCTCTCCATTCTGTCAAATCCACTCCAAACCGATTCACTAAAACAAGTCAGGGAAGAAGCTGGAATACGGGGAACGGATCTCCTGATGCAATATGCTTCTCTGTTGACAAACCTGGTGTCGTTGTAGTAGGATTTTCTGTTTATGGAGGAGGAGGAATTCATGAGTATGAGTTGGAAGTACTAGTTGATGATGTAAGTACTGCATTTGAGCGAACAACTTGAACAAAAATAACCTCTTTTTTTCATAATGTTTTACAAAGTAGTATTGTAATATTTTCATACAGTGTGGGCTTATCAGTAAAGCAGTACACTACTAGTAAAGTTTATTTGGTTTGCTCATGGTTGTGATTCTTGTTGTATTTCTAACTATATACCATATCCAGTAGGGTCGTATCTTGGCTTACGGTCTTGAAAAGTTACTTCAAATATTATTTGTAATAAATTGTAATTGGCTTTTTCACTTCCTGGAGCTAAATGTAAATTAGTGCTAGTTCTCTCTTCAAACTCCAAGGGCAACAGTGAAATAAAGCGTTTTACACCAAAAATGGAAGAAAAGGGTAACCTGCCAACATGGTCAGGCTGTAGCTACAGATGTTATAAGTGTTGTTGAAGTAGTCCCTTATAAGAAGCATAAAACTGTGCTGTGTATTCTTGTAATGGAGAAAAAACTATTTTTTTCATATCTAGCTGTTCGCTTTAGCCAATGGTTTAATTATCTTCCAAAGTGCAAGTGTAAGTTGCTATGGAAAATTAGCTTCTCTGCTCAGTAATTTCTTTTTTTAGCAGAAAGGCTTTATTGTTGACTCTCAACAGGTTTTTCATCTTGATTTTATTTGTAATGCATGGTCTGTGAAAGTGTCAAGCATTTACATTAAAAATGTATTAAAAGTGACTTTGCTTATTTGAATCAGAGTGATCATACTGGAGATTCAACTCATTCTCATAGATGGACGTCTTTAGAGTTGGTTAAAGGAACTTACACCACAGATGATTCTCCCAGTGACATAGCTGAAATCAGAATTGACAAGGTTGTTCCACTGAAGGTAAGGAAAAGAAGTGCCCATCTGTAGGTTTCATTTAACTTTTTCAGGTTGCAAGAGTTACAATGTTCGATGTAAATTGTTTGGATTTTTATGTGGACACATTTATATGTTGTTGTTGACATTTTTGCTTTATGGAGTTGCAGTTCCATCCTGTAACTGAAAAGTTCAAATTCTGGCAGCAGAAGAAAAAAAAAAAATCTTAGTTGTTGTAATAGAATAAGAGGGATTGTAATGGTTTAGTAATTTGAGTGTTCTTGAATGTTCAACTTCAGTGTGCAATTTCATAGCTAGTTTTCTTGGATACCTGGTCACTCTTAGTAATTAGCAGTAATATTTTACTTAAGTTATAGTCCGTAGTTTGGGAGTTCAGAACAGGTTTGGCTTCTGTTAAATGCTGGATCCTTTTCAGTTAATTCATTTGTGCTTTGAAGGACTTTTCAGACTTCAGTATCAATGTCAAGTAAGAGTTCATAATACCCTGAAGCCTAATTTATGAATTGTTTTATATTATGTACTATTTTTGACTTTCTTATTTAAGGAAAATGTGAAATATGCAGTTCGCTTGAGGAATTATGGAAGCCGGACTGCCAATGGAGATGGAGGAATGACCACAGTTCAGTGTCCAGATGGTGTAACATTTACATTCAGTACATGTAGTCTGAGCAGTAATGGCACAAACCAAACACGAGGACAGATTCCACAGATTCTTTATTACAGGTTTGTGTGTTGTATGATCCAAGAGAAGTGAATAAAGCCATAGTAGTGATGCTATGCAATGCTTGGTCTTGAGAAGTAACAGAAATAAGTATCTCTGGAGTGTGTTTGATGTATGCTCAAATACAAGTAGAATTGCCGCTTATGCAAATGCTGAGAAAGGCCACATCAAAAGAAGTGTGTTAATGTACTTCTGATAAGGGCAGTAATGCTTTGGAAGGA
This sequence comes from Indicator indicator, assembly GCF_027791375.1. Classification (NCBI taxonomy): domain Eukaryota; kingdom Metazoa; phylum Chordata; class Aves; order Piciformes; family Indicatoridae; genus Indicator; species Indicator indicator. The sequence continues at coordinate 46,565,273 of NC_072010.1, read as the reverse complement.
TTTCTGGGTAAAGTAACCAGCTGGAATTGCACCCACTCTCAGTCACTAATAAATGCCAATTAAAAAGGCCTGAGGCTTGCATCAAAACTACAGTTCTAGGACATACTGACACAAAAAAAAAATCTTTACATAAAGCTGGTTGGTTTAATTCATGGAGAAGGGTAGGTACCCTTGAAAAAGCATAGCAATTCACATGATTTGAAAAGCATCTAATCAAAAGAAACATTTCAGAATATACTTTTCATATTTTCTGCCAAATAGAAAAGAAATTATTAGAAAGGGCTAACACTGAGGCATTGCCTCCAGAATACCCTGCATGTGGGGTTATTTGTTGTTTCCTTTGTTGTTTTATGATAAATTTAGTTATTCTGTGTTAAAAATCAGTTAGTCATGTTTTTTTAATACAATTTTGTATTTTGTGAACTTACTTTAATTTAATCCACTATTTCAGGAGTGAGTATGATGGAGATCTGCAATCCCAGCTTTTGAACAAAGCTAACGAGGAAGATAAAAATTGTAGCAGGGCTCTTTCTGTTGTGAGTGCTGTTGTACGAGCAGCCAAAGATCTGTTGCACAGAGCTCTTGCTGTAGATGGTAAGACTTTTGAATGTTGACTTTCAAAATTTGCATTTCAGAATCTTTTGATAACAAGAATTAATAGTAGAATATCAATGATACAAAAACTCTGATAGTTCTCTTTTGCTTTACAAAAAATATTTTTGTACCCTTTTATTTCTGTAGGTAACAAACTGTAACTAAGTCATTGAGTTGCACTTGAGATATAGGCATATAGCTCATATAAATTTGTTCATCAATTTAGCAATTAACTTATTTAAAGCTTCTAAGATTCTTCATTTCCTGAAGAGAGGCAATGATAGGTCAAATCCAAATTTTTTTTTGCATGTTTTGCACAGTGGTGGTAATCAGGAAGACTGGTGAGTGTAATGCATTCATAAGCACTTAAGTGTCCATTTTTGAAGGATGTAGACATTAGGGTCTTCAACCATTCTAGTCAAAACATCCGTAATATTACATGATGTCATAGAAATTGATTGGGAGGGCTGATGGAAGCTGCTTGTGCTATTTTTTATACCACAGAAATAAAGAACACAGCTTAACAAAATGGCAAATGGCAATAAAATTAGTCTCCAATTGGAGGGGGAAATTTTTTTAACAGAGAACTGTATTTAATGGCTCATTTATCTGAAGTGAACTTTGAAGGTTTAGAGTTTAACAATGCACAGATGACGAAAGTAATTTGAGGTAAAAACTGCTGTGGAAACTAGAAGCTTAACCCATAAGAAGCAAACCAGAAAAATAAGATGCATTTTGAACCATGGTATATTTATTAATACTACTTCTGTTGGTAATTCTTTGTTCAGCTGAAGACATTCCAGAACTACTCAGCTCTTCCAGTCTGTTTTCAATGCTGCTTCCCCTCATAATAGCATACATAGGACCAGTAGCGGCAGCTATACCCAAGGTATGCTCTTTGACAGAAATTACTGGAGAAATTTAATGATGAACAAGGAAAATGTTTACTCTGGAAATCTCAACGTCTTGATTTATTAATATTTTATGAATTAGTGATTTATGTTTGACCACATGACTCGTGAGTTCTTCAAGAGTCAAGAAGTTTAAAAACATCTAATGTTTTTAAAATTACTTTTTTTTTTTAAACTTAAATTGAAGATATTATGAAAAAAATGGCAGGCTTTAACAGCAGGAAAAAACAAGTAGTTAGAAGGATCTGCATTTACAGCTCATCGATTTGAGTTTGGTAGGATGAAATGCTTTTTTTTTTTTTTTATAATATGTGAGTTCTGTATTTAGAGTAAACATACAAAGCAATGGTAGCTGCTCATTGAATTAAGATTATTTCTATCAATTCTAGAAATAGGAAGATATCAGCCATATGAAAGCAACCTTACTTTTCAGTGGCATAGTGCTCTTCCATGTGTCTGGTCTGGAACACTCTTGAAGTCTGTTACTAGATTTACGAATGTCATTAATCATTAGCTAGTAGACACTATTGTCTTCTATTGCTTTTTCTTTAAGTGTAAGTTCTTTTCTGACTCTCTTTAAAGGGGCAAGAAAAGAAGATTGGGCACTCAAAATAGAGCAGATTCACTTAATCAGAAATAGTTGAAATTTTAATTACCTTTTTACTGTAATGAACCAAGTGCTTTGCTTTAGGAGTGTTCCTCTCCTTTGAACACCCCTTTCCTTAACATCCTGAACACAAAAAGGGACAAGAGCAGAGAAGTTGTTGTTAATTCCAGTCACAACAAAAGCAATGCAGTCAAGGTCAACAAAAGCAAAGCCAGGAGAAGCATCAGCCAGAGGCAAAGGAGCGAAAAGAGAAAAAGATTGTGTTCATTACTAGCTTGTGCTTTGGCAGGGGGATTGGACCTGATGATCTCTTGAGGTCCCTTCTAATCTCTGATATACTGTGATACTGTTATCTGTCCAGTGAATTGTTTAGAATTTATCATTATTTTCCATTTTACACCCAATAGTGATTTATTTACATTCTACCACTTTCTGTTCAAGACCTGTGGAAAATTTTAAAGGTACAGCCTAAAACTGCCACATGAGTATTTGAAGAAAAACAGTGTTGGTACTAAACAAAGCGTAACTGGACTGTGACTTCAGTATGGTATTTGCTTTCTGTCAGCTTGTGCTTATTGTGTGTTACTATTACAGCTTTTTACTAGGTGCTTTAGCTGAAGGTACCTTACAGTTGTGTACAGATATGTTTTTCTTTCATCTTCGGCAAGTCTCCAAGAGAAGTATTTGAGATTCATGTAGCGATGCTTTTTCTGTCAGGATTGTGTAGATGTAGAATTAAATATAACTGAATGAATGGTAGTAGTAATATTCTGAGAATATCCAGAGCACCCATTGAATAAAAGGTAAGTTTGTGAGTATTGTTTTCACATAGTCATAAGCAATACTTCAATGTGCGTGGTCTTATGTTACAGGTTGCTGTTGAGGTCTTTGGCCTAGTACAACAGTTACTTCCTTCTGTGGCAGTTCTGAATCAGAAATATGCCCCTCCAGCTTTTAACCCAAATCAGTCAACAGACAGTACCACAGGAAACCAACCCGAGCAAGGGCTTTCAGCTTGTACTACCTCCAATCACTATGCTGTTGTAGAAAGTGAGCATCCCTACAAACCTGCCTGTGTTACACACTATAAGGTAAGTGCCGTTTCCAAGTGCACGTGTCACTTCTTGAAAGCTTTTGCCACATGAGTTTTGTCAGGTTTTGCTGTACCAAAAATTGTTGCCACAGATGGTAACTCATAGTGTTTCCTTGGTGACAGAGGACACAGAGAAGGCAGAGCTGCTAAATGCTGCCTTTGTCTCCATCTATATTGCTGGAGGCTGTCCTTGGGAGCCTGCAGCCCTTGAGGCCCCAGAGAAAGGCAGGACAAATGAGAAATTTTCCTTAAATGATGAGGACTGGGTTAGAAAACAGTTAAGTCATCTGGACATCCATAAATCCATGGGTCCTGATGGGATGCACCTAAGGATGCTGAGGGAGCTGGCAGATACCATTGCCAACCACTCTTCATCATCTTTGGTAAGTCATGATAGACAGGAGAGGTGCCTAGGGACTGGAGGAAGGCAAATACCACTTCAGTCTTCAAAAAGGGTAAGAAGGAGGACCCGGGTAACTATAGACCAGTCAACCTCACCTCCATCCCTGGAAAGGTAATAGAGCAACTTATCCTGTCCTTAGGCATATCAAGGACGTTAGGAAAAGTCATCATGGTTTTACCAAGGGGAAGTCATGTCTGACCAACCTGATAACCTTTTATGAAGACATAACCAGGGATAGATGATGGTAGAGCAGTGGATGTGGTTTATCTTGATTTCAGTAAAGCATTGGACACTGTCTCCCACAGCATCCTTGCAGCTAAGCTGAGGTAGTGTGGTCTGGATGGTCAGGTAGTGAGGTGGGATGAGAACTGGTTGAAGGGAAGAAGTCATAGAGTTGTGGTCAATGGGATGGAGTCTAGTTGGAGGCCTGCGACTAGTGGAGTCCCTCAGGGGTCAGTACTGGGACCAGTACTGTTCAATGTATTCGTCAATAACCTGGATGAGGGAACAGAGAGTACTGTCAGCAGGTTTGCTGATGACACCAAGCTGGATGAAGTGGCTGACACAGCAGAAGGTTGTCAGTCCATTCAACAGGACTTGGAGAGGCTGGAGAGCTGGGCAGGGAGAAATTGAATGAAGTTCAGCAAGGGCAAGTGTAGAGTCTTGCACCTAGGAAAGAACAACCCCATGTATCAGTACAGGTTGGGGACTGACCAGCTGGAGAGCAGGGAAGGAGAAAAGGCCCTAGTGGATGGGAGGTTGACCATGAGCCAGCAATGTGCTCTTGTGGCCAAGAAGGCCAATGGTATCCTGGGTTGTATTAGAAGGGGTGTGGTCAGTAGGTGGAGAGAGGTTCTCTTCCCTCTCTACTCTGCCCTGGTGAGGCCACATCTGGAATATTGTGTCCAGTTCTGGGCCCCTCAGTTCAAGGACAGGGAACTTCTTGAAAGAGTCCAGCACAGAGCCACAAAAATGATTAAGGGAGTGGAACATCTTCCTTATGAGGAGAGACTGAGGGAGCTGGGCCTCTTCAGCTTGGAGAAGAGGAGACTAGGGGGTGGCCTCATTAATGTTTATAATTATGTGAAGGGTGAGTGCCAAAAGGATGGAGCCAGGCTCTTCTTGGTGATGCCCAATGACAGGACAAGGGGCAGTGGGTGGAAGTTGAGGCATAGGAAGTTCCATGTAAACATGAAGAACAATTTTTTCACTGAGAGTGATGGAACAGGCTGCCCAAGGGGGTTGCAGAATCTCCCTCTCTGAAGATATTCAAGACCCACCTGGATGCGTTCCTGTGTGGTCTGGTATAGGTGATCCTGCTCTGGCAGGGGGGTTGGACTAGATGATCTCTTGAGGTCCCTTTCAGCCCGTAACATTCTGTGATCCTATTATTATTGTACTGCTTTCTAGAGAAACCTCTGTTTGTCCAGTAAGTATAGTGGAACCTACAGTGGAGTCCGGTGTAGTTTTAAGCCCTTCATGCAGGTATCGCATGAAGCCCTGGAATACCGTGAGCAGTTTTAGTCCCCGCTGTACGTCCAGAGAAGTGCACAAGAATGACCAGAGGACTGGAAGACCTGCCATATGAGGAAAGGCTGAGCGAACTGAGTTTCTTCAGCCTTAAGAAGAGAAGGCTTAGGGAAGACTTTATTGCAACATACCAGTCCATAAAGGGACAAGGAGTCATGTGGGAAAGATAAGGGATAATGGGAAAAAGTTACTCCTGGAAAGATTCCAATTGTAATCCAGATTTTCACCATGATTTAGACATTGGAGTAATCTCCCAAGAGCAGTAGGGTTCCCCTGTGTTGATCAGTTTGAAGACTCAGCTTGACAAGGTGCTGGGCCATCTCATTTAAACTACACTATCACCTTGAAAGGTTGGACCAGACTATCTTTGAGGTCCCTTCCAACCTGGCATTCTGTGATTTTGTGAAGTCCCTAAATTTGCTCAGTCCTGGATTTTTTGACTCATGCACAGTCTGTAGTTGTACAGATTGTAGGAGTTGGAAGTCTTCATGTATACATTATCTAATCGTATCTCAGACTTTCTTACCTTATTGTGGCCTTCCAGTATCTGAAGGGGGCCTACAAGAAAGCTGGGGAGGGACTTTTTAGGATATCAGGTAGTGACAGGACTGGGGGGAATGGAACAAAGCTGGAAGTGGGGACATTCAGGGTGGACATAAGGAAGAAGGTCTTCACCATGAGAGTGGTGAGAGCCTGGAATGGGTTGTCCAGGGAGGTGGTTGAGGCCCCATCCCTGGAGGTGTTTAAGGCCAGGCTGGATGAGGCTCTGGCCAACCTGATGTAGTGTGAGGTGTCCCTTCCTGTGGCAGGGGGGTTGGAGCTAGATGATCCTTGTGGTCCCTTCCAACCCTGACTGATTCTATAATGCTAAAAGAATGCTTGTAAAAATACCTTTGATCAATTCTAGTCACATTAACACGCATTACAGTGTGTGGATCCCTATGCTGGCTATTACTGGTCTGCCAATTTAAATTTTTCATTATTTGCTTTCACTTAAACCATCTATATATTAAAACATTGATACATAATTATAACTGATTATGAATGTTCTTAAGATTTCGCTCTGTTAAACCATTCTGAGCAGTGTTCATTTTGCCTTACATTAATGACTACAGCAATAAAAGTAGCTTTTCCTCAATGTCAGTGGAGAAAAGATGGTTTTTTTCTAGCTTAGTAAAGGGCTGAGGTGTATGTTACATGCCTGAGAGTTAAGCCTGTGTTTTGGATTTTAAAATAGTGAGTTCTGCAGTTGCATTGATTCTACAACTGTAAATCCAGAAGCAGTAAACCTGGAATTAAGAGCTGGAGGAAGTTAAATACTATTCCACTTGTTTGTCCTATAAGATGGGAAGACATCCACTGCAGAAAATGAGGTTGTGATATTCCTGATGCAGTGATGCTTATTACTGTTATAAAAGTTTATGAAGCTCATTTGAAGTCTTAGGCTTAGTTGTTACTGCTTATGAGAGTTTCTGTAGCTTTATGCTGTTTTACCGCAGGCCATACTCAAAAGTGTGATTCGGCTACTGTGCAGTTCTCTAGGACTGCATGAAACAGATACTGAATGTTTGCATTTTAAAAGTTATTTGAATGTTAAATGTTTGTAATAGTCTGTAGTTGTTCTGTTTAATGATTCTGTGCAGAGGTCTCAAAAACAATCACAAATTGTTTAAGTGAAAATACTTAAGCTGGACCTGTTTCAATACATGAATATAATTTGGTAAAGTATGAACCATTTCCAGTATATCTGAATTTCAAAGTATAAATGAGATTGATATTAATATAAAGTGTATGGTAACAACTGTACAGAATTACATAATAGAATCATTTTCATAGCCTAAAGAGTTAAAACCAAGTGGAAATGAAGAAATTAATGTTTAAAAAAAAAAAAGAAAGAAAGAAAAGCTAGCTCCGCCCCTCCCCCCCCCCGCCGCAAATGTGCCTAATTACGATATTGTTTTGTTTCAGGTAACTTTTCCTGAATGTGTCCGGTGGATAACAATAGAGTTTGACACTCAGTGTGGCACTGCTCAGTCAGAGGATGTTCTTCGTTTATTAATTCCTGTCAGAATTGCACAGAGTTTAGGATTTGGACCAAAGCATGCCTCTGTTCATGAAAACCTAAATTCATGGGTAGAACTGAAAAAATTTTCTGGATCTTCAGGATGGCCTACAATGGTATTAGTATTGCCAGGTAATAGATACTGATATAATTTCTAGCAATATGAATCACTGAAATAATGAGAAGCTGTTTTTTTTTTTTTTTTTTTTTTTTTTTTTTTGTTTTGGGGTTTTGTTTTGTTTTGTTTTCTGGGAAATCATCTTGGAAAAACAAAGTCGAAAAGGTGTTTTCATCTAAGTTGGCAAGAATTCATTATGAGCTATTGGCTGTACGTCAGTTCGTTATGTTTATATCCAGTTGATATGCATGTTAATCATAATTTTTCTTCACGTTACATATAAAGCTTGGGTTTGATTTATGCTTATATAGAAGAAACATACAAGAAAAGGAAAAATATTACTTCTTTACAAAAAAAAAAAAAATTACTTTGTGTCCTTTTACTTCCTGTAAGGAAATGAAGCTCTTTTTTCTCTGGAGACTGCATCAGACTATGTGAAAGATGAAAAGGCTTGTTTTTATGGTTTCAAATGTTATGCAATTGGATATGAATTTAGTCCAGGATCTGATGAGGTAAGGATAAAGAGAAGTGGCTACAATTTCTACACGTATTAATTCATTCCTCTAAAGCCTTTTTTTTTTGTGGTAAAAGTATTTGTATTTCCATTCTGACTAAATAGCATTAGCAAAATATTTTTAAATTACTTTGGTATAAGTTTTTAATGTTTTTTGTTGCAGACATTATTTGATTGGAATACTTTAATCTGTGTATTACTGGAATAGCTTCTGATGCGGCAGTTTAAAAAATCCTACCATGATTTAATCTAGTGTGTTGATAAGATACAAAATCTCCTAGAATGCTGACCTGGTCTTTCATCAGAAATCCAAAATACTGGGGCTTTCAGATACACTATTTTTTGTATTTTACTGTCACTGCCAATTATGGAACAACAAATTTTTACTGCTTTTCCAATGTTTATTCATGCTGTAACTCTGAGTTCCTGGACATGCCATGATCATTTAGGATGAGATTTTGTGCACTGGTCATTTTATCTTACCTCTAAGCACAAGTTTTCACCGCTTTCTTTGTGGAACTGTGAAGATAACATTTCTTCGATGTCCTTGGACCAGTGCTTTATTTTGGCTTATTTTAAGAGATTACTAAAAACACATAATATGCATTATAGTAATTACAGAAAAATAACCTTTCTGTTATCTTGGAAGTCTTTGGTCCTATTGCTTTACCTAAAAGGTTAATTTTTCAAAAGCATTTATAAATGTTCTAAACACTCAGCATTAAAATATTCTAGCCAATATGTTAACTACGTCATTTAAAGAAAAGTTGCAAGTGATCATGTTCAAACATACTTTATTTTATAGCCCAAACACTCTAATGTGCTATAAATAAAAAAATCAAATTTTACAGTATCTACGTCTACCTTGCATCTTGGGACTAAAGTTTCCATAAATAACTTAAGTAGTTGAAAACGCAATGCAAATTTCTTCTAAGAGCATTGTGATTGCAATTTTCTGGATTGACCACAAGTTTTCTCTAGTTTAAAAGAAGAAAGTATCATTAAAACCTAATTCAAGTCAGTGAGATTAGTTTTTCTGCATCTAATTCTTTCTGCTTCCAAAGCACAAATTTCACCTTGGTACTAAGACCTAAATACAGTATGTTGAGTGGCATTTGTTGTTAGGGAGGTCTCTGCAGAAACTGAAAGATACCATTGAGTGTGAGCAAGTGCCTTAAGAAGTTAAGACTAATTGAACTGTTAAAGTTTGTTTAAACCTAGGATTTTGCAAAAATTACAGATTTATGGATTGAAATGGAAGGCTTTTTGCTGGTCACCATTAAAGCTGGAAAGTACATGCAAAAACTACCTTCTTCATAAAGGATGTTCACACAGTAGGAAACTGTCTGGTCAGTTGATCCAGACCTTGCTATTTCAAAAGCTGCTGTTTTGAGTCCTAAATGTGCAGTTTATCAATGGGTTCATTTAAAATGCATTTTTGGAGATTTCTCAGTCTGCTTGGGAGTCTTGGAGAGTACGAGGAAGCCTATGGTTTCTATCTTGAAGGCCCTTTCCCAATAAGGTGGTGGTTTTTTTTTTAACCTACTTTCTATATTGCAAATTTCTGTGAGTCAGCTTTAGAAGATTCATCAGGTGTAGATTTATCATCTCTGCCACTGTTCTTTGGTGGTGGTAGCTGCTTTTCCCCCTCTGTGGGAGGCATCTGTCAGACGTGAGCTTATGAGGTATAGATATATATATATATATACACACACAACTTAAAAGAGGCATTGATTTTTGTAATAGGAAGTTTCCTTTCTCTTTAACATTTCAGACAAAAGGCAGTTATCTTCAGATGTTCCTACTAGGTTATATTTATTAATAAACTTACTAGTTGAAATTGTTCTAAAAACTTTCATATGCTGGCCCATGTCGCACCAAACCATGGCAGTATATATGTTAAGTATATCACTGACAAACTTCAAAGAGGAACACACAGTATCTCTTCGGACAAAGCAGTGTCAAGGAAATGTACTAATTATCCTGTTTTCTGACATAATTCTTGGTTTAAAACTTTTTCGTAAAACTCATTTCCATTTCAAGGGTATTATTCAACTGGAGAAAGAATTGGCAAATCTAGGAGGATCATGTGCAGCAGCTTTGATGAAGAAAGATCTAGCACTTCCTATTGGTAAGTCCTATTCAGAGAACAGACTTCATTTCATCGTTTTGCATTTCCGAATTAGTACTACCTTTTAAGTCTTAATGTTGCTTTCAGTTAATCATACTAAATTGACTCTTAAAGCTGAATTAAATTAGTAAAGTGGTCATGTTTTCTGCTTGCATCATTCCCTGCATGTGTGTATGGAGAGAAGGGAAACTTGGTCATTTAAATCTGAACCAACTCACCCCATCCACAGGTAGTGTAGCAGTGTACGACCTATGTCCTACAGTTTCCTCGTGGTACTTCACAAATGTGCAGGTATCTTGCTTGTGTTTCCCTTTCACTGTTGTTTTTTCTCCCTGCACTCCACACTTTTATGAATGAAAACTACCTGCAACATTGAATTCCAGAATTTAAAATTACTTGTTTAAAACTGAAAGTAACTAGTGCATCTGTAGACCTTAGAGCCTAAAATGTTTGTGCTGTGCATTTGGGGGTTTTAACAATTATGTAAAAAAAAAATGCATACTTCCACAGCAGATGAAGCAAGTAAAATTTTACAGTAACTGAAATCAATTGAAAATCTAAGGAAAAATGAGTTTATGAAAATTAGTGTATATAGAGATTGAATAAAAACTCCTAATGCAGCCATATTCTGTGTAATAGCATTTCTCCTAATTAAAATTAACATGTAGGAAAAATAAACTCATAATTTATAATAGGATATCTTTTTGATCCTTTTAATTTAGGAGTACAAACGAGATCTCAAATACTCTTGATGAGACTGGAAGTGTATATTAATGAGCAGGAAGGCATTGATCAGTGTGCAGTTACAACCACAAAACCTGACTCGAGTTTAACTCAGTATTTTGCTTGTGTATTTGAACGTGTGAATTTCTTTGTTATAAATAGGCACCTCAATTGCACTGGTAGATCTGTATTTCTCTCTCAAAAGTACAGGCAATTCTATAGTTTAATTCCCTAGTTTTCCAGGTGAACATAAGGAAAATACTTTTCACTGTGAGAGTGACAAAACACTGGAATGGGCTGCCGAGAGCAGTTGTAGTGTCTCCTTTTCTGGAGACATCCAAAACCTGCCTGGACGCTTTACCTACTCAAGATGATCCTGCTCGAGCGGGGGGGTTGGACTGGATGATCCTTCAAGGTCCCTTCCAACCCCCAACATTCTGTGATTCTGTGAAATAGTGCCCTCTTCTCTTAACCTCCAAACAGGCACATTAACTCCCTAGTTTTGTTGACTTTGCTAGCGTTCATTTATCCTGATTTTCTTCTATTCAAAAGAAGAAAGCTGAAATTTAAATACTTCTGGCTTTATTTCTGAGTTTTTCTAATACTTTGTACATTTTTTTAAGGAGGTACTTTTGTTCTGATTTTGAATGCATAAAACATGGAGGGAAAGTAGGTGATACATAGGCTTTATATGCTTTCAGATAAGAGCAACTTGAAATCAAACGTGCATTTACCTGCACGGTCTCAGGCACCTATAAAAGCAGTTGTGCTTCATGTGCAAGAGAGGAGAGATAGGTGTGTTGCCTGTGAAGAGTTTCTTGATTACTGACATAATTACAGTTGTTTCATCTGTCCATTTATCTAACACCAACTCAAGGAATTCAGCCAAGTCTGTTGCTGATAATATGACAGTGATGATGACATGCACATGTGCTGTTTCTCTCCAAGTCCACTGTACACTGTGAATAAACAAAACCAATGAATTAGCAGTATTAGTGTTTGCAAAAGGAAAACACTCTGCAGCCTTTTTAATACTGTTTTCCGTTTCCTATTATTTTGCTTGAAGTGTTTTGCTTAGTGTCTCAGGAAATCACTGTGGCAGTTAAATGCCTTAGTATCAGCTCTTTCTTCCTTCTAGGTTTTCTTCTACCTTTTGCTTCAAGTGAAATAGTGTCTTTAAAAATACTATATTACTCCCATTCTTGTTAGCAGAGAAGTATCATTTGTGGAATGGAATGTCCTTTAAGAACCTATATAACCATAGAAAAGACTGTCTTGTAATGCATACACACTGAAAGACCCTTTTATTAGATTTTTCATAGTTTTTAAAACAATTTTACAGTTTTACCTTCGTTATGTGTGTGATTGAATACAGGATAAAGAAAGTAATCTAAGAAGAAGCCTCAGCTCACAAAATAGTTATCAGCTTAATTTACAATTCCTAGCAACTCTAACTTTATTTTAAATTTAATGTAGACATCTTCAGAGGGTAGTTCATGTTGTCCTAAAATGTAAGAAAAAATAATCACCCAGAGGAGGAGCCTGTTTCTCTTCCATTTGCTGTTGTAGATGCTTTATGATACAGAAGTCTCTCATTATCCCATGCTTCACTGCCCAAAACTAGGTGAAGTAAATCCTGCTCTGTTGATGTGTGCATATATATATACGTTCTATATGACTTGATACAGAATTCTGTATGCAAGTAGCCAAGCACTTACGGAAGTATTTTTCTAGAATCATTAGGGGAAAAAAGGTGTTTTGAAACAATGTCAAGGAAGTTTAGCTTTTCTTCCTCCAAAGGGAGATGATTCCTTCATGTATTCGGAAAACTTGAGTTACCATGTTGAAAATGTCATACTTTCTCCTTTCCAGTTCTCCAAGACTTAAATTTAAGCTACCTCTTCCCAAGAGAGAGAGCTGATTTGTGACAAAGATCTAACTTAAACAGCAATGAGGAATTGACTGACGTATTTAACATAATTACTTGTTTCAGATTTGGTGGAAACTATATCTGAGAGCTGTGTTTATGTATCTTTATTTCCCTGAATTTTAAAAATGCCATAGGACTTCATTCTTCTCATTTCTCTTTCTTCTGACTAGTAGAATTGCCTGACATGTTTTTGAGAGAGAGTAAAATATGATAATCTTACTGTTTTACTTTTCTGTTAAAAGACTGTGTTTGGCAATTCTGGTCACCCTGGAATCACACTGAGTTGTATTTCTGAGAAAGAAATATTGTATAGTAGAATGTATTTGAATTTTACATTTTAGGAGAAATTGCAATTTACAAAACTCTGCAGAGTTAGAGGTTTTCAAATCCTGTTACTAGGATAAGATCTTAAAAGGGAGCAGCTGGAGTGTGCTCATAGATACTACTTCCCCAAAACAGTTTTGTCCTCCCAAAATCTTTTTCTGATAGTACCTAGTCCAAAGATTTGCCATACATGCAGTCTTGAAGATAAGAATATAAGCAGCAAATTTTTGTTTTGTGTGACATGTATTGTTTATTTGCTTGTACACTGAACTACACAGTACTGCATGCCTACTGTGTTACTTGAAAATACTACTTTCAACTGCTGGTTAAGCAATATTGCACATCATCATACACATTTAAATTTTGCAATATAGAAGGCCTCACTAAAGAGAATTGAATTTCAAATTCTATAATATGTAGATAAATGCCAGTATTATTGTTAAGAATAATATGTGTTTGTATTTTTACAGCTGGTAATGAATTTGAAGAGGATCTTGAGATACTTGAAGAGGCTGCCTTACAGGTACGCTGTGGGTTTTTCTCTGTTGCAAAATAGTTAAACACAACATTTTGACTGTTACAGGAAGAAAATCACTTGTAAAGTTTTTATGATAGAGCAGAGTCCAGCTTGTTACGAAGCAGTTTAAGATAGTCTTACAGAAGTTTCATATTTACAAATCATTTTAGTAATGAATCCACTTAGGAAAAAATACATGCAATATCACATAGAAAGTTAAATGACCAAGTATATTTCAAAATACCTAAGTGTTTGGCTTATGTTGCACTACTTAGTAAATTTAAATGTTTGCAAAATTAATCCTTAACATGCCTTTGTAATTGCAGAAATAAAATCACTCTTGTGGTTGAGTTGTAACATTTATCGAGTCCCAAATACTAGGATTGTGGTTGTTTTGGTTTGATGATGGTATTTGCTTGTGATGGTAGCTAGTGGTGGTTTGTAGTCCCTACCTGATGATGAACAATGAAAATAGTTTTCACATACTCTTTCCTAGTTATCTTCAGGGCAACTGTTTTGAAATTCAGTTGTCACGGTGCTTGCTGGAAAAGATGTATCACAGCTACAGTATGACACCAGTGCATATGCTTTAGATGACAGAGTAGTAAGCAGAAACTGTCTAGGAGGAATCAGATGTTCCTGTTCTGTTTTTGGACCCCCCATATTCCAATTCAAAATACGAGCTAAGAGCACGCATGCAAGCGATGGATTTATTTTCACTTTTACTCATGTCCTGTATTTTATACATCTTTCCACCTTCCTTTGCAAGAAGGGATTGCTTTTACTTTGTCTCACTCAATAATACCTTTCTTTGAGAGATCTGCCTTTTCTATAAATTCTGTCTCTAGCCTTTTTTTTTTTTTTTTTTTTTTTTGAACATGCACATTGGTCACATCTTCAGAATGGCTTTCATCATAGTTTTCTTGGTTACAATTCAACAGTTTAGGACATTCTTAATATAAAAGTTATAAAAGTTCATGCAACCTTGTTCTTTTCTCCAGAAATGATCCTCAGCTGAAGTTCATTTTGACCCTTTTGACCTAAATTATTGTTTTACAGACTGAGTGGGTCTTCATGCCCTTAATGCCTGTACCAGTTGTGTCATATGGGAAAGTGTCTACATGTAAAATACTAAACGGTTGTTGTGTCTCCATTCTTTAACTTCACAAAGGTGTGCAAATCTCACTCTGGCATTCTTGGGAAAGGCTTAGCACTATCTCACTCGCCAACCATTTTGGAAGCTCTTGAAGGAAATCTTCCACTGCAGGTACAAAGTAATGAGCAATCATTTCTGGAAGATTTCATTGCTTGTGTACCAGGATCAAGTGGTGGACGACTTGCAAGGTAAAAATGGTGTGCTGCATGAATAAACCCATTACTTGACAGACATGGTGTTTAAGTTTTGCAGTAAATAGAAAATATTTATAGTTATCTGCTAAATTTTAAAACCTGTGCACTGTTGCTTGTCTATACAACTGGCTATAGAACTTCAATAGTTTTATCAAATATAAGTTAAATAAAACTTATTTGGCCATATCCTTAATATAGTTAAATAAAAGCATTTGCGTGTTCAGATCTTCTGCATCCTTTTTTAGCTGGAAGCTTGTTTTGTGTACGGAATAAGAATCTATCCTTTGTGGGGCTATAGAAGATTTTAATATTAGCTGTTTTTCTTTGTGGTAGGTGGCTTCAGCCAGATTCATATGCTGATCCTCAAAAAACATCATTGATTTTGAATAAGGATGATATTCGATGCGGTTGGCCGACTGTCATTACAGTACAAACAAAAGACCAGTATGGGGATGTTGTTCATGTTCCTAGTATGAAGGTAATTATTGCAGCCTTGGCTATTCTTACACTTCATCGTGCCATCTTTCAGTATTCATGGTAGACATTCTACTCAAATCTATTTTTTCTATAGGATGAAATAATTGAGTTATCTTAGAGTGAGCTTTAAGCTCATGAATGCACAGTGAATCTACAACAAAACCACAACAAACAACTTAGTCACAAGCACAGTTTGAGTGAAATTTATGTGTGTGGTTACTGACTTAACATTTGTGACAGAGGAAGAAAAATTTATGTAGTGATTTTTATCAGGAATAAGCTATGTCAAAATACCAAAATTATTGCTGGATTTCTTATTTATCGTTTCTCTTCACAAACGTATTAACATATCAGAAATAGATTTATTCCGTGTGCAGTGCAGTAAATTGAGTCAAATTTTGATTAAATACTGTGTGAAATGTGCAGTATGTGTTAATACTTCATGGCAGATACAGGATGAGTAATACATAAACTTATTTTCTAGGTTCTCCCTCAAAAACGTTTGTACAGCTGTTACTTGCACTAATAACGGTCTGTGATACCGCTGAGAAAAAAAAACAGTCAGCTGATGTGTGCATTAAAGAGCGTAGCGTGGAAGTACAGTGCTGATGTAGTAGAGTGGCAGAAGTAGCCTAGATCCTGTCTGGCCACTGCTGATCCAGATCTAGCAGGCTCTGGTGATTCACTCTGAAACGTGCACTCATTTGGAAAGCTCTCGTCCTGCTTAGTGGCATTTTCTGTTGTGGGAAAACTTGGCTAGCAGACTGTGTGCTGCTTCCCAGGGAGTACTTTGGCACTGTCAGAACTGTCACTAGACCTTACTGATCCTGTGCCAAGTCAGTTGGATGCTTCTTTCCAGTACATTTACGTTTTTCAGAGATACCACGCTTGGCTTTGCAAATTGTTACTTGCAGACATGTAACAGCTGAATTTACAGAGGGTGCTCTTAGCACTTTGTCACTGCACAATATCAGATCTAAAAGAATGTATGTGTGTGTTTCCTCCCTAAATAACTTTCTATGTTTCATGTTTTATTGCAGGTAGAAGTCAAAGCTATTCCTGTTTCTCAGAAAAAAACATCTTTGCAGCAAGAACAAGCTAAAAAAGTGCAAAGAATACCAGGGAGTCCTGCAACAGCGGCTTCCCCTAGCAGTGATATGACCTTTGGAGGACTTCCTTCACCAAAACTTGATTCTTCCTATGAGCCAATGATAGTAAAAGAAGCTCGATATATTGCCATTACAATGATGAAGGTAAAATACTGTCATCTTTGCATTATAACTACAAAATTCAGTAGAAATCTAGGTGCATCAAAAGGGCAAATTGCCTGAACTCTAAAGCAATTATATATACTAGATTAGAATTTAAAAGGAGAAGTTGGCTTTGATTTTGATTACACTGGTTAACAAACTAGTCTGAGTCATTCAGAAGATAGGGAAACAGCTATTGAAATTATGGAGAAGTCAAACCAATGTATCCACATAGAGTTTGTGAAGCTGTATTAAAAACTAGAAGTGGTGAATATATTAAAAAAAAAGCAAACCCCAAAAAACCTCATAGCTCAGCATAGTAAAGATCATGCAAATAATTTATGTACCTATAGTATTAAACAGTAGCTGTTGAAATTTCAAATGGATCAGCTCAGAAACTGCCAGGAACAGTTGCTAGAGGTGAAAACTGGGCAGTTAGTATTGATTTGAGCATCTTTCTGCATTCACCATAAACTTACATATTTACATAATATAATGGTGAAGTTAAGAGATGGGTATAACTAGTGATCGGACAAGGTAAGATACGATTAATCAATAGTTAGAGAAGGATAACACTTTGTTTAATTTGTATGGATTTAGGGACAGGGAAAATCAGCAAACGACCATCTACTGGAAGGTACAGGGTTTACAGGGTTGTTTTCTGCAAAGGATAGTTCCGCAGTAGCTATGACTAAGTAGTACAACTGGCTACTAAATAGTGTCTTACCGGATCACTGAAAGAACTGCAAAAACAGTGATGCACAACAAGTGGTTTAAAAACTTGTTCTGTTGTATGTCTAAAAAGATATTTACAACTAGGGAATGTATATCAAGGAAATTAATGTGTTTGGCTTGTTTACTGGGATTTTTATTTGGGGTTCTGCAAAGATCACTTCTTGATGATACTTTGCAATTTTACTGGTGACTCGAGGGGCGGGGGTAGTACTTTATTTGAAGTTGGAACCCACATGGGATTTCTAATAGTCATTGCCCAAAAGTACTTGCTGTTTCTTCTATAGTAGTAAGTGTCAAATCTGCTCACAAAACTGCTATGGTGGCACATCTTGCAAGGCATTAGATACTTTGAAGTAAATGATGGTGGAGCAGTTGAGGATGTCCAGGAATTGATTTCCATATTTGATGGAATCTTTGAGTAAAGAAAGCTTGATGTTAGCTAGTTGGCATGTAAATATTTTTTGAATCAGGCTAAGATGAAATGAAAATGCATGTAGTAATTGAAAGTCACCTTGGTAGATTACAACAGTACAAATCTTTGTCACAATAAATGTAAAAAAGATACAAACACAGTAAATGTAAAAAAGACACAGACACATCAAGGTAAAATACAGAAATTGTTTTCCTTTTCTTGTGGAAACATACTTGACTTCTAACACCTTTCTGGGGAATCTTCCAGAGCTTCTCAGATTAAGTCTTTCGCATCCAGAGCTTTAAGTTTTATTTTATTTGAGCAGTTCAAGACCACTGTTGCATACTTAAAATCACAGAATTGTTTCAGTTGCAAAAGACCTCTGAGATCATCTAATCCAATCATCAACCTAACAGCACTATGGCCCATTAAATCACATCCAGAAGTGCCATACCTACACTTCTTTTAAAAAAAAAACAAACCAAAACAGAAAACCTTCAGGATGGTGACTCCACCATCTCCCTAGTCCATTGCCTGACCACTCTTTCAATAAATATCTAATCTAGGCCTTCCCTGGAACAATTTGAGGCTGCTTCCTTTTGTTCTGTCACTTGATACTAGGGAAAATAGACTCCACTTCACTACAGTCTCCTTCCAGGTAGTTGTAGAAAGCAATTCTCTCCTCAGGCTCCTCTTCTCCAGTTCCCTCAGCCTCTTCTCAAAGATCATATTCCACAAGCCCTTAACCTGGAACTTTGTTGCCCTTCTCTGGACAAGCTCCAGCTACTCAATGCACTTGTAGTGAGGGGCCCAAAACTGAACACCAGGTATGATGTGCAGTATCATCAGTGCTAAATACAGGGCACTTCCCTACTCCTGGTGGCCACACTATTCCTGATAAAGGCCAGGATGCTGTTGACCTTCTTGGCCACCAGAGCATGCTGTTGGCTCTCGTTCATCCATGTGTCAGCCAGCATCCCCCAGGTCCTTTTCTGCTGAGTGGCTTTCCAGCTGCTCTGCTCCAAGCCTGTAGCATTGCATGGGGTTGTTGCAACCCAAGTGTAGGACCTGGCACTTGGCCTAGTTAAACTTCATACAATTAACCTCAGCCCATTGATCCAGCCTGGCCTTTTCAGTGCAGTCATTTCACAAGAAACTGTATAAGCAAACCAGCTATTTGTTTGTTTGTAGTGGGAATCAAGGGAAATATCACCTCAATACAGAGTGAATTTTTCTTCTCTTTGAGTAGAAATAGGATCCAAAATTCCATTGATCGATTACCATGCTGGTTTGCAGGTTTTGACCTGCAACATACCTGCTTTATCTGCACATGGTATTCAATACACTATTTGTATTTAAAGGCTCTTTATACAAGAGATTAGAAGAAATCTAGAGATTTGACTGTAAACAAAGATTTTTGTTAGCAATAGCTGTCTTTATTATCTCAATAATAGCTATTTAAAGAGAAAGTAAAGTATATATATGCCTGTATTTTCTTTCTGGTTCCTTGATCAGTGTCTCTGAGTGTAAAGGTAGATGAATGTGTTATTTCAGAAAATACTCTGCTTTCATTTTTATTTATACCTGATAACTGTTGATTTTATGTTTATTGAATTTAATCTGTTTATAGGCATATGAAAATTATTCTTTTGAAGAACTGCGCTTTGCTTCACCAACACCGAAGAGGTAAACATTAAAGAATTACATTTTAATAGTAACTTAAATTAACATGTCCAGCCACCTCTGCTTATTCCCAGTCTCACAAGCTTAACAGCTAGGTAATCTTATGTAAGGGTAGAAACACTTCAAAAATCATGTTAGTATCTTTTTTCCTAAATTTAGAGATTTTGTTTAAAACACTTAATTGTTTTAATGTGGATTCCTTATTTGTATTACCTAATCTCAACTGTGTTATTTAAACATTTGTTATAAATGAATGTGGCATAGAGGGTTGTAACTTCATAATAAATGATATGGAGTTAGTACAATGGATGGAGAAAGATGGTATTTAGATGATCTGATAGGAAATAAAGAATAGTTTCCCAACTAATTTGTTACAGTTTATTTCCCAGAAGACAATTGTTTAATCATTTAATTTGGTATTTTTATACCTAGACCCAGTGAAAACATGTTGATCAGAGTCAATAATGATGGTACATACTGTGCAAACTGGACTCCTGGAGCTGTTGGTCTCTATACCATTCATGTTACTATCGATGGCATTGAAATAGGTACTTAATTTTCACTGTACTTAAGCATAAATCTAAGTTACATTCACTTTGTATACTGATAAATGGTTGTCTTGATGTTCATAAGATTGACTATTAGATTCATAGCAACGCTTAGTACCCAAGTTTTAGTTCAAAAACTTTCTAATTCTCTTTTCTTGAAAGAAGGAAAAGACCATAGCTATTCTTTCATAGAAATAAGGACATATGTGGCACACAATTTATTTATAATGATGGTGGTTAGGCTACCAGATTAATGTAAAATAATCTAATACTTAACTATGGTATTTTTTCTTCAGTGTAGTTTCTGTTCTCGTTTAATCAGAATACCTTTATATCACCTCTTAAACTTTAATGTACTCCAGATTGACCCATAATTATCAACTTTTAACTGCTTAAAGTACCAGTAGTGCTTAATTTCTTCTCTGTTTCAAACTCTTTATGTTCTTGATACTTCAAGATTCCTTCTTTTACTTCCACACTTCTTTAAAAGAATGTTAGTTAAACCAACAGTTTTATTGCTAGGTCTGGCTACTTCTTGCCAAGTTGTTGCTTTTCAGAGGGTTACACTGTAAAATTATAAACAAAAATCAAAGTATTTGACATTAACAGTGATTGCTAAGGCAGTTTCTTTTAAGATTATTAGTCAGGGTTGTAGCTGTCTGTTAACTTAAGTTTGAACTGTTTCTTTTCAATGTATATGTCTTCACAATCTGTGTTTAGCTGTTTTCCAGTACCTTCTGGTTATATAACAGTAATCAAACATGTTGCCTTTTTAATTATAGGCCTTTTTCAGCTGTGTAAGTTGGCTTTTAAAGATATTAGCTGTTTCTAACATTTTGCAATTAGCATCTGCAGCAATGCAGTATGTATAAGATAGTGCCTCACCAGGAGCTTTCACTTGTACCCCTCAAACATTAAACTATTCTGGGTTTACCATTCCTTGAAACACACCCCTAATAGTGCTGTATGCACAAGATTTGACAGATCACCAATAACATGATATATCTCTAAATTTCTACATGTAAAGATATGAATGTTGAGGAAGTAGTATTTGCACCATAAAGCAACTGCAAGTGTTGTTTATGGTAGACAGATCACTGGTTAATTTGCCTCATCTGAACTGTAGCACAAATAAACTGTTTCTGTTTTTAATGGTATGATCCCCTTTTATTTATTTAATTTTTTTTAATCTTAGTCTTTGTTTTGCTTATAGATGCTGGACTAGAAGTCAAAGTAAAAGATCCTCCAAAGGGAATGATACCTCCTGGAACTCAACTTATTAAACCAAAAGCGGAGCCTCAGCCTAACAAGGTTTGGAAACCTTAACAAAACAAACACCAAAAAAAATAAAAACAAACCCCCAAAACCAAACCCACAAACATCAGACAGTTATATTTGGGATTTCGTTGTTGCTTAATACTTCATCATGTTATAGTGGTGCACAACTTAAGGGTATTTGTAAATCACTTTAATGTGCTGAATGGAATGAAATTAATATGCAGGATAATATGAAAGATACTCATTCCATTTTTGTTCTGTCCATCCATTAATATGGATTAATACTACAGCATGTTCTGATTTAGTTGTTTTCCAACTGTAAATAATTTATAGACTGTAACTCCTGTTGGACAGTGTCATGGTCTGTAAATGTATCCAGTGTCTGCTTCTGCCACTAACAAGATTCTTTTGCTGCAACCACACCTCAAAAGTAATGAATTTAGTGTTGGTTTCCACACAGTTTATCTCCCAATGCATTTATTTATTTCTTTTAAATACTTTTAGGCTTTCTCCCTTCTCTTGTAAGGAAGACTTCCTGGTTAATTCATTGTCCTAATTAAAACTCCCAATTCCTCCTGAGTGAGGTTCATCTCACAGAACTTAATGATTATCTCCATACAGCTTGGTTGTCATGTGTTGTTTGCTGTCACTAACTGGAGAGAGTCATCTGGTCTAAGATGAGGAAAATTGCTGGATGAAAATGATGTATTTCTTATTAGGTACTACGGTGAGAATTGAGGTGACCGGTCTGTATATAGTAGCTACGTTTTGTGAAGTGTAACAGCCTTCATCACAGTTAAAAGTACTTGACAGGAGTTAAGCCTCTGTTCCAAGGCATTACCTAGTATTTAATCGTTTCCTGGTGGTGTTCTGCTTGCATATGTTTTTCAAGATATCTTTGTCTTTTTGAAAGAGGAGCCGTCTTTCTGTTTCGTGTATAGTGTCTGTAAATATACAGTAGACATTTCACAGTTAATAATTTTATCACTCTTTATTCTGTGCCTTAACAAATCACATAACTAGGTTAGAGGAGTTCTTTGTCTGATCACCAGTATTGTAAATAATACAGAAAGGAAAATATTGCAGTGTGCTCTATGCTTCTGAAGCCAAGAATGCAGATTGGATGTGTTTCATCCAGACACAGTGTAATGTACTCAATATATTACTGAGAAAAAGGGCTTACTTGAGCTTCAGGAGCTTCTTCCTCTTCTTTGTCAGCCCAAAATTTCAGATAGTTATAACCAAAGGGTACTCATAGTGCATTAACAGTGGTGATCTGTTTTCAGAAACACCAAAATATTTTCATTGAGGCAGTGGAACACAGTAATTTTATAGTCAAGCCTTACTCGAATCACACGTTGAAGATTGGTACTATATTATGATTGTGTATTGATTTCTTTTCTATTATTTGAAGTCAGATGAGAATCTGATTTTCCTGTTGCCTCCTCGCAGACTATGAAACTTAGATTAAGTAATTTGCAGGAAATTCCATTCCAAATCCTGTTGAGGGAAACATTATCTTACAAGACTAGTTGGAATCAACTAGAAAGAAGCAGTCCTAAGTTAGCTGAATGAAAGGGGCAAGGCTGGTACAAGCATGACTGGTTGCTAGCATGTTTTTAGTGTTTCCACTTTCTTCACATGAGGGCAGAAGGAGCATCATTTGCCCCCAAAAAAAAAAAAATAAATTAGCCACCCTTCCAAACCCAAAAGCTCTGGGCAGATTGCTTTGTCCTATACAGCATACCTGTCTGTGCTGTGAGGTGTACCTCTTTTTCAGATTCACCAAATAAGAAGGCACAGGTACAAAGCTCTTGAGAACTGATGTGCACTGTAAGGTACATGTACAACTTAACTGCTAAGCCTTTTTGCATTTGTCATATGAGAATGTTACAGGACAAAGTTACTGAACTGTTGTGCTGTAGAGAAATACTCCAAGCTATGTTAGAAGGAAGTCTCAGACAATTTGAGTGTTTTATGATGGTCAGAAATTAGTATAAGGGAACTTTTCACAGGTTTTTTTGTTGTATTGTCAGTCGGTGGATCTGATCCCTGAACAGGTTTGTAGGTACAGCTTGAAGTTTTTTATTGACTGCAAAGGGGGAAAATACTTTTTCCAGGCCTGTGCATATCCAAATCTTGAGTGTGATTCAAGTTTTTTTTAATGCAGACTGTAGCCAACTCATCATATGATTTTCTGAAGTGATATTTTAGGGAAATAATTCAGGGACTCCTAATTTGCAGGGCTTTGTTTATGGGCTTGTCTATGTTGAGAATGCTGTTAGCAGTGATTCAGCCTTACATTTTTACAAGGACCCCTTGGAGGTCTTAAGTTTTGCCTGGTGAGAGAAATCTAAATCCTTGGAATAAAAATATTGTTAGTAAACAAAACTTTGCGTGTTTTGGATTAAGCTACATTTTAAATTCTTGACATACTTCTGTGATTTCTTTTTTTTTAATTAACTTTTAAACACCATTTCTTTAAAAATTGTTTAGGAATAAAGATAATGCTGTTAATTGGTACCTTTCATTATATTTTCTGAAGTTTATTCTTTTCATACAATTCTGTGCTTTATGTTAACTTAAAGGTTGAGTCCATACTTCAACTGAATTTCTTTTTCAGTTTTCTGTGTGCAGTCTGAAAATAACCTTAAATGATAGAAGTTTTATATCACATGCATGAATATAGGCAGGCATCAAAAGGACATTTTACGTTTCTCTCCATGGGACATGTGCTTGATAGTGTGTTTGGTGAACAAATGTTAGAGATGAATAACTGGGAGACTTGGGGGGCTGTAGTAAATCACATCTAGTAACAAAGGAGCACTTGATACAATAATCTTCATGTGAAAAAGGGAGAAAATATTAAAATAGCTATTTGAAGAATAAAATAAAGAAGTAGATTTTTCTGTGTTTAAATGGCTATTTTAACTCTTTAGCTAAGGAAAAATATCTACATTTTGGCCAAAAAGCTGATTAAACAGAAGTGCAGTAGTGCAAACGAGAACAGATAATCCCAGGCTGACTTACTGGAAATACTAAATTTGAAAAGGCAAAAAAACCCCTTGAAAGTTGCAAGAATGAATAAAATGGAGGGGGGAGCCATTCATAGAATTGGAAGGTTGTGCTGAATGTTGTGTGACATAACAGCTCTTTTCCAAGACTGAGTCAATGCAGTCTTAGGGTTGTTTTTTTAAACATTACAATTTTACTGGTTGCAGTAAAAAATGAAGTTTTACACAGCAGCCATGGGAAACTAGCAACAAACTGTAACTGAAGACTGCTATCTCATCGCTGGCATTTCAGAATCTGTTAAATCTATTTCTTTTTATTCTTTGAGAGCTCTGTTCTGATTTTTTTTTTTCTTCCTTGCTGTCTTCCCTTGCTTCTCTTAGGTTCGCAAATTTGTGGCCAAGGACAGTGCAGGGCTTCGTATCCGTAGCCACCCTTCCCTTCAGAGTGAGCAAATAGGCATAGTGAAAGTCAATGGATCCATCACTTTCATTGACGAGGTAATTAATAAGTCA
The DNA here is from genome assembly GCF_027791375.1 of Indicator indicator. Classification (NCBI taxonomy): domain Eukaryota; kingdom Metazoa; phylum Chordata; class Aves; order Piciformes; family Indicatoridae; genus Indicator; species Indicator indicator. Next base: position 46,540,556 of record NC_072010.1, on the reverse strand, counting down.
TTTATGTTGGAAATTGGGCTAAGTTGTAAAGTTACTTCATACAAATATGTTGGGGGTTTTTTCTTCATGTTTAGATGTTGACATACACAACTTAAAAAACAAACTAGTATAAAGTGCAAAAATCTAAATATTTACTATTTTAGTTTTCAAAGCTGTCATTTACTTACTTCAAGTCTGTGTAACAGACTCTGATATGTGGAAACAAAATTCCTAGAGATCATCTTACAATAATATCTCTAAGGATTTCCCTCTTCATGACTTACTATTTTAACTCTATACAAAAATTCAGGTGTACATGCCATTTTCATGACATCTTTCACGTACAGATCTGAAAGATTGCTGGTCTGTTGGACTACTGTGTGTGTATTTTTCTTACAATAAAACTTCATATAGAGGGAATATTTTTGTTATTTACTAAATTATATAAGCAGCGGAAAAATGGAAAGAAGGGAACTTAAGAAGCTTGTGAAGGCTTTGCTTTCTTTCCTCTTTTTTTCTCAAAGCAGCTCTTATTATTGCATGACCTGATGTAAATTTATTTTCACACCTTGCCTTCTGAAAAGATACGTGCTTCGTTGCTTTGAAATTCCGATTTTGTCAATATTCCTTTTTACCTTTTCTTCTGTTTTATTTGGCATAGCAAAGATCGTAACTTCCGTGCTGCTATTTTCTGTTTGTCTGAAGTCTGTTAGTCCTGACTCGCTACAGAACGGTTACAGGAGGGCACGGCTCGTTTTTGTTGCTTGTTTCCCATAGATCCACAATGATGATGGTGTTTGGCTGAGGCTGAATGATGAGACAATAAAGAAGTATGTTCCTAACATGAATGGCTACACTGAAGCCTGGTGTCTCTCTTTTAACCAACATCTTGGCAAGAGCCTCCTGGTACCTGTTGATGTAAGTAAAAGGTGCCTTTGAAAAATGTCCAGAAATACACTCTATCCTCATTACAAGGCTTTCTTTAATTAAGGCTGCAAATTATTCCTGAGGTAAACAATAGTTTAATTACAAAATACTACCTTATATGTGTTTGTATTTTTGAGGGCTATTGTGTAATCAGGGTGGAGTGTAGAAAGGTATGAGGCTTTCATATGTTGAAACCTCTTCTCCTAGAAGGAAAACAAAAGTGCAAGGACTGCTATCACAGTGCAAAAAAGTGTAATCATATTAGGTTGTGGTCTGCACCAGGTGTTTTCTGATGCAAAATGTCATTGTCTCAAGTGGTCCACTGATGCCATGGTTTCAGAAGCAGCTTGCAACCTGCAGTGAATCAGTATAATTGAGGCTGTTTTAAAAATCTTGACAATGCTCTGTTGGTTTTTATGTATATTTTTTTTGTGAGTTTTACGCTTGAATCCTGGCGTTAACAATTTATTTAGCTAATCAAAGAATTCCAGAACATCAAGACAGATTAGAAAAAAAGCCTATAATATCTGTCAGCATAATTTCTCTGGAAAACATTATTGATCATCACCATTCAAAAGTTACTCTTTTCTGAAAAGAAGATCCAATTTTGTAAAAAGTTCAGAAAGAAAGGAGCCAAACCAGTGTATCTGGCTCATCTTTTTTTTTCTTTTTTTGTACATTCCCCAGAGTGGGCAGTACCTTGGTTTCTTCCAGGCAGAATATGAGAACCAGATCTAATGCAAATACTGCTATTTAGATTTGATTTATCATCTTGTGTGAATGAACTGCTGCTCCAGTTGAAGGCAGTTAACAAATATTTGGACAAATTAAACAGCCAGTAATGTAATGCTGTTCATTATTTTCTGATCATAATAGAACAGAGATATTCCCAGTTCCAGTGAAACAAGGCTGTTTGCTCTTAGCCAAATTCATATATCCCCTGTGGCTGCAGCCCACGTTCAGACACCATTATATGATATGACTAGATCATCTTCTTATTCACCTTCTTGTTTATAAATTATTTGTTGATACAATTCTAATTGGAGATTTTTTTCAATGAAGTCTATAATTTGGGAATTACTTTTATACTGCATTTAGGAAGTAAGTTATTTCTGTACTCAGCCATTAGTCACTCAAACACTGTGACAACAGCCACAGTTTGCTGTAGAATACACCAACACTTGGGGAAAAAAATGAACTGTGTTTAAAACCTTCCTTACATTTTTAGCCTTGGAAATTGATACCTACTAGAAAATTGGTCTATTACAATTTCTCAAAACTGATTTGTATGCAACAGTTTTACCTGTTCACCCATGATAAAAATGAATTCACCTTGACTAAGTAATTAACTGCAGTAAATATTTTATATCTGGATGGGTATGTATGATACTCTACTGGATTTGTGTGTATGTGTGTCTGTTGGTTTGGGTTTTGTAGCTATATCCTGTACTTTTTTAACTTGCTGAAGAGAATAGTTTTGAACTCAGCAGTTGTTTGTGGTTAGAAAGAATGTACTGGTTGGTGTGTTTCAAATGACTCTAGCACACACCTATTTCTAGAGAAGAACGTACACTGTGCTGCCTGAGTAAAGCTTGGAAGAAGTGGTTGTCATAAATTACTGAATCTTGATAGTATAATCTTGAAAATTCAGGTAAGGTACAATGAAGTGTGGAAAGCATTTCACTTTCTGTAAAGTTCAGATTAAAATATTATCAATTTATTTTCTGAAACAGTGCTGTGAAGTAGTTTTGATACCATGTAGGCTATTAGGAGCTGGTGGATAACGTCAATACTCTGTTAGAGTAGTAAGTTACATTGCGTCTTCAATGACACAAGGTAAAATTTGCTTTCTTAGCTTCTGATCAGTAAATAGACAGTGGCCAAGATAGCAAATCTTACAAAAGCAACTATTGAAACAGTGTAGATATGTACAATAAGAGATATGTTTTGAGCTAGTTTCAAATTGAAGGTGTCTTTGCATGTCTCTTTCAATTTCAAATTTTGGAATGGGCTTAGCAGGTCCTGAAACTATTTCATTTCATTATGACTATATTTAATCATTAAGATTTGTCAGTTTGATTAATAATAATAAGAGCAAAAACATTTTCTTATAGGGCACAAAACTAAAGTCAAGGTTCAGTGGCTTACATAAGAATGCCTTAGTTTTCACTGCATGCTATTCTAGCATTCCACACTGCACAACAGACTTCAATAAACTCTCTTGTAAACTCTGATTTTTGTAGCTCAGCTTAAAAATGTTTTTCTTCTAAACCTGCATTCCATGAAGTGCTTTCTTGATAGAAAATTTTAAAATAAAACTGAAGTTGAGAATATTTTAGTTTTTCTTTTCTGTACAGTCCCCAAAACCTTTTAAGTTGTCAAATTTGATCAGTACAGTCCTGTAGACATGAATTACTCAGGAGGCAAAAGGTGATCGATTAAGTAATGAATCCTAAAGGTTCTGTAGATTAAATTGTGAAATAATCCATATCTGCTCATCCTATTCTAATGATTGGGGTAATGGATTTACATGATGAGCAGATGTAATTTAAAAACAAAAAAAAATTAATATGCAAGATTTTTAGAATTCAAAGCTGTTCTACTAGTATTGGTTTACAGAGGAAGGAAACAGGCTGGAAGAAGTCTCTTTATGAGACTAAAAATTCAAATGGAAAATCAGGTGGCTGAATTAGGCATTGTATTCCTTGTTCAAATTAATGCCACATTACTTTTATTAGACTCCACTTTCACTCAGCTCATGAGTGTGCAGACTTGTCAACTCCGATTACTCAAGGAAATAAAATCTTAGTACATTTTGTAAACTGTTGTAAAAGAAAGCTTTAGTTGTAATCACTATTAGCAATGAACAAAGGAAAAACAATAGTTTTGCAGCAGTGTTAATTTTGTCCTCTTGTTCTCTTAACATATTACACTTTTTACATTTATTGACATTAGACACTCCATGATAAAGTGAGTATTTTAGGTCTAATATACTATTTCTGTATATTTTCATAAAAGCTATTCTACCTAAAGATAAATGATCATAGGAAAGCAGAGTTTCATTGTAGTTACCAGACTCCTAATTATTTGAGCTTTTCCTTCTCTTGTCCTTTCACAAGGAACTTCTGTGATCTATTCTGCATCCAATCTATCGTAGATAATATGACTATGAGACAGTGTATTTAACAGATTTTGGCCTTCATTATAGGAAATACTGTACCCTGCTGCCTAGTTCCATTATTACATTCAGCGACCATGGTAGGCAAGCAGGACTGTGAAGCTGCAAGTTCTTCAAATCATTACTGCAGTGGAAGAACCAGCATTAATATGGAAACTGCAGTGTTCGATTGCAGATCAGAAAGCTCAATATTCTGTGGAACCATTGTAGAAAATCTCTTATGAATGTCCTTCCATTATTTTAGGCACAGAGAACATCAAAGTGGTTAAGATGAGCCTTAGCTTTGAAAAATTACATTGAGATTTTAAATGCTTCTCAATGGTCTGATAATTTTTGATGGTGAAACAAACTGCCAAAAAAAAGTCTGAAATTATTTTTAGGTTTTGGAAGGGAAAGCTTGAAAGGAAAAAGATGGACTAAGTTTGAAGATGGTAGCATGAGGACAACACAAAGCTGGTGTGGAAATGGTAAAATACTGAAACAGGTTGTCCAGGGAGATATGGTTGAGGCCCCATCCATGGAGACATTCAAGGTCAGACTTGATGTGGACCTGGGCAGCCTGGTTTAGTTGAGGTGTCCCTGCTCACTGCAGAGGGTTGGACAAGATGACCTTTGACAGTCCCTTCCAACCCAATGCTATTTGTGAATCTGTTAACAGTTTCCTCAGTATGAAAACTTCATTCTCAAATACATGCCTGCTCTATTTTTCTGAACTGGGATACACTGTGCTAGTATCAGGAAGCTCTAAAGCTCCCAGAGCAAAGGAGAGCTTCTAGTTTAATCTTCTTGGTGTTGCTATACCAGCATGGACCCATTTCCCTGCTATTGGTTTCTTTTCTATGATTTATGCATATAGCTTTATAACATATAAAAATTGATCTTGGAAATGGTATTTAAATATTTTCAGTGTGGATAGTCCATGTTTTTCTGTACAATAGAAGTCCATTACAAAATTTGAGGTATTCTGCAAACAACTGTAATCAGTCAGTTAAACTATATTGGCTGCTTGTGAAATACATTCTCATTAGGTACGTGTAGGCTTTTTAATAGTTGTCTTAGTTTTATGTCAAATCAATAAACCTTTACTTTGCATGTCTTCTTAATACCTTTCCCAGTGCCACCCAACATCTCACTAGTGCAGTGTTAACTCTTTCAATTTTGAGTGGAGGTAATAGAGACTTGTTTGACAATTTTGCTGTTTTAGTCAAGATTGCAAATTGTTTCTATTACTGAGAGTTGATGTAAGCAGAAGTTTTGCAATGCTTCGCAAACAATGTAGCTAAATCATTTGCTTCTGGCATCAGACAGAATCATGGATTTGCTTACTTCCAATGTTTTAATGGTTTTTCAAGGAATGCAGAGGGAGCATGCCCAGTGTGGTCTGGACTTGTTTCTACTTAGAAGAATTAATTGCCTTTTCTTTAACTACTGTTAAATTTTAATGTTACTGCTGTCCAGGGATTTCATTGATTCCACTGTCAAGATGGGGACAGGAGATAAGATTTTGATAGCTCTGTTCATATATATATGAAATAGTTGCTTTATCAGCAGGATTCTGCCAAAAATAAATTCTTTTTAATACCACTGTAGATAGATTATTAATTCTTTGATTTGACAGGAACAGAGAAAATTTCTTTGAAATTAGTAGAAACCAGTTTATGCAGAAAAGATGGCTTCTTTTTCATATTCCCCAAGGATTAAAAAAATGCTGTCCTAGCTGTTCTGTGAGAGGAAAAAAATACACAGCAGTGCTCATTTCTATACTACAAGGTGATTGGTTATAAAACCAGTGAAGTCTCTCTGTCAAGATATTTAGTGTATGATAACTCAGAACAAATTAGTAAATGCATTTTATGTTCTATAAAAGTAATGAAATCTTGACAATCATTCTCCTTACAGCAGTCCGTGAAATTTTGGGCTTCTGGTAAAGAGTGTGAGTTTGATGTGCAAACTGGTAAAATCATTCTGTGCAAGTGAATTGCTTTCAACAATAGTGAGCTTAGCCTTTCTGCATCTTTTCACTTCTGACTTGATGACTAGAAGTCTACGCACAATTGTCTTGCAATACTTTTCTTTCAGAACAGCTGACCATCTTGCTGTAAAACTGGTTTGTGATGGGACCAACTACTGTTCCATTGTAACAGAAGTGTGGGATATTTCTGTGCACAGTCTCAAGCTTTATAAGAAATGTCTGGCTCTTAATTTCAGTAAATGGCATGACACACTACATCCATTTCAAACTTTTGACATACTAAACTGTTTTTGTTTAATGGATGATTTGCCATGGTGAGCAGTGAACTCAAGTGACTTGAACAGGAAAACAAAACTTTCCCCTTGTGCAAAACGTTCTACCAGTAAAATGTACTTGTGGAGAAAGTTTTTCTTTATAGTACCTTGAGCTTCTTCCTCCAGTGTTTCTTTGTTCCCATTTCTTTGTTGATGTATGTCTTTTTTTTTTTTTTTAAACTTTGTTGCTCAGAATGTCTTTAATGCTAGCCAAGGAGTAAGGGATTTGGACTTTTTTTCATGGACTTCCAAAGCTTTACCCCCTAAGGTGAGTTAAATGACAGGAACAGTGACACTTTATTTCATGTTTTCAGATTGCAGTTTGACTCAGCTTTACACTAAATATTTTTTGAAGTCTGTTTTATTTTGGTTATTTTTACAGGAAATAGCAGATTTGCATGGAATGCTGTATCTCATGTTTTCATTCAGAATGAGGAAAAAAACATTAGAGCTGGTTACTGAATTTTCATTATTTCCTCATTAGTGCTCTCCTTTTTTTGAGTGAACCAAATCAGAATTTCAGAGAGGTGGCCTAGTAACATAGTAAACTAAGTCTTCATTCTTTTTCATGTAAATGTACTAGTAAATTTTTTTCTGTTATTAGAGCATACATATTAAATTGCATCATCTAATAAGATGATATTTGTACAAGTAAAGCCACAAATAGTAAATACTCAGCCTGTTTTTAGTTGTTTTTTTTTATACAATTATAAGAATTAAGTACAGGTAAGCAGTTTAAGTTATCTGCAAAAGTACTTGTCTAAATCTCTTTGCAGCCCTGTAGTGATGCTGAGATTGTTGTTTTGGATTTGGTTTTTTGGGTTGTTTTTTTTTTTTAAAGATGATGGTTAGTGTTGTACATACTGGTTTGGAGGTTTAAAAATTTGGCTTTTCACTGAATTTGCTTCTCTGAAATAGCAAATTTCTGTATTATTATCTTGATCTAGACAATGCTTTAAACTGTCTTCAAAACAGAGATCGTACTTGTTGCCTCAAACCAGTTTACCTCAGCTTCATTAACTTGCTTTGAAAGTTACATATTTACAGATCTGCTTTTGTATTAAGGCTTCTTGGAAAGACTGCTGTATTGGTCTGGACATAGGGCACAGACTTCAATAACTAAAAGGTGAAAGTATGAGTATTATAGATCAGAGGAAACTGCATTAATTAAAAAGGAAATAACATAGGCAGCAGTTAGATTTCAAACTGCTAAAATATTTAACACAGTAAGAAGAGTACACTCCTGGAAGGTGGTGTTATAGGCAATTGTGGAGACAAAAAATATCAGCACATACAGAAGAAATTAAATTCATAGATAACAGATTCATAAATAACAAAGAACATAGGGTAGACCCTCTAACATCCATCATAAAAATATTTTAAATGGTGTTGGTGTGTAAGGGACAGATCACTAACAAGGATGATCTACTTCTGAAGAGCATCTCATGTTGTAGGTATTGCTGAACAATGGACTAGGTGAACCACTGGCTTCGTCCCGCAGAGCATTACTTAGCTCTTAACTTTCAAATGTTCTTTTTAAAGCACCTATGACTTGCCTTATAAGCATCATAGAGCTTGCACCTGCTTCTCATTTGCTTGCTTCTGATATAAATGTGCCTTACTTTTACTCCCAACGAGCATGTTTTGCTGTACTGTAGCCTTCAGCTATAGCCTTTCTAGTTCTGGCTGGCTGAAAAATCTGTGCTAATATTTCTCCTCTCTTAGTAATTACCAATTTTTTGTGGTGGGAAACTTAAAAAGTGCTTTCTTATTTCAGATTTGGGTATATATATTTCATATGTAATTGGTACCAGGTGAAATAAATTTGCAAACTATTTTTATTGTTGCAGCAAAATTAAGTATGCAGTAATATACACATATGCATTAAAGAATCTATTGTGTTGCTACTACTTTGTCATAATTTTACCTTTAATTCAGCAATGTGTTCTGGATGTGAAATCAAGAAAAGCATATCATTTGGAAAGAGATAATATTCAAAATTCCCTTTACATGGCCCTGGACTATTTCACATAGTTTCACAAACAGCAGCAGGAGGAATGAGTGTATATGCTGATAAATGTCAGTTTGAAGCAAGGCTTAGTGAAAGTGTTAAATAATTTGTCTCTCATGTAGATAAGAGATACACCTTTTATATGAATGCTTAACTTTATACCACTTTTGTTTGAAGAACAATATGAAGACATTTGAACTACTGCACAATTTACAAGTAGTTAGTCATTTATCATTGCACATGAAAATTAACAATGTTAACTAGTATCTCTTTTAGCTTTGAAATTTAGCTATGGTATTCTTGAAATAAGTATTTCTTATCTACAGAGTTCAAGGTATTATTAATAGGTATTATTAACAGAATTATCTATTCTGTTTTGTTTTGCCCCCCCCCCCCTTTTTTTTTTTAACTTCTCAGGACTCTAGGTCTAATACTGATGATTTTTTCAAAGACCTAAATTCACACTGCCCGCAGGAAGCAGTGGTGCAAGAACAAGATATGCCATTCCTTCGAGGTGGACCTGGAGTGTACAAGGTAGTGAAGACTGGCCCATCAGGTCACAACATCAGAAGCTGCCCTAACCTTAGAGGTATCCCAATTGGAATGTTAGTTCTGGGAAACAAAGTCAAAGCAGTGGGCGAGGTATGGATCCTTGTAGCTTCAGTTCATGTCTTCATAGATACCAGTATATAACAGTAGTAAACGCAACAAAGAGTCTGCCCCTGTACAGGTTTGCTTTTCCGACCCTCTCGATAAGTACTAACCTTTGAACTTGGTTTACATGATAAATACTAATGCTATTACAACTTTTGCCTTTTCGATGTGTGCTTTGATTGGAGTAATGTTAAAATTGTCCTGCAGTTACATATGCTGCCTTATATATTGCTTCTTACAGTATTCCTTCAAAATTATATTTCTTGTTCTACTATTTTGTCATATTCTTTGAAAGAGCCTTGTTTCATTGCAAAAAATGTTTTGATTCTTTTGACCTAACCAATTAACAAAATACTCTTTCTCTGTTTTGATTTTATTCATTGTTCAGTTTCTGAACTGTTGCTACTGTTCTCAGTTGTCTAGCTGTGGTGTTTTATGGTTAAGAAGGGCTTAAGGATGAAGTGTGTCATGCTATTTCCTAAATACAATGTCAGGAACAAAATTAGTACTCACACAAACTTCTCGTACAGAACTTGGTATTATAATTCTACTGTTGCAGCCACTAATAAAAAGGCCTGTTTTGGTGAATATCTCCTTGAAGTTTTATTTAGGCTTGTTTGGATGTTCTAAAGTTGTGGTGTTCGTTTTGCTTTTTCTGAACATAAACATGTCTACAATTTTTGGAAATACTCTGTAAATTTACCATAAATAGTTTTGGTACTTCAATCTGTCTCAGCCTGTGGCCTTAATTGAAGAAACTATTTTCTAACGTTTGCTTTGTAACACAAAGTTTGGAATGAGGTGGGTTTTTTTTCAGATACTATAATAAGTTTCTGAGTTGTTCTAATGAATTATCTGAAAAGCGACTAAATTACGCTCTTTTTTTGTGTGTGTGCATCAGGTGTCTAATTCAGAAGGTACATGGGTGCAAATGGATAAGAACAGCATGGTAGAGTTCTGTGAAAGTGATGAAGGCGAGGCATGGTCGTTAGCTAGAGACAGAGGTGGAAACCAGTACCTCCGACATGAAGATGGCAAGTTGTTTTGTTTTTAGTGTTGTAGGATTTTTTAATTATCTTAGAAAAAAAAATAAGCAATCTAAATAAAGCAGGAACTAAGTTTTAAACAGGTACACCATGAATTTACACTTTTTAATTTAAATTACTCAGACTTCGAAGATAAAGGTTCTTTAAATGTGTTTTTTTTATTTAAGAAAAAACAGCAGCAACAGAACTAAAACAAACACCAACAAACTAAAACACACACCAAAATATTTCCCTCTGTTTTCTTCAGTACCAGTTAAGGACCAGAATTTTAACCATGGGAATTTTAGCTATGGGAATACATTTTAGATAAATAATTGTGCATTTTTGTTAGCTTTCTTTGGTCTACTTTGTGTTGCTATGAAAATCAGAGCAGAATGAATTATTTACATTTTGATTTGAAGTTTAATTCTGGCACATAGCATCCTCTTAAAAACCTGTTAAGATGGGTTTTTTTTAAATGCAATATTTAAAATTAACATCAAATTAGTTAATTCTAGTTAGCAAAATGGGATTGTGTTCTCCTAAAATGCAGAATTTCTGTACTGATAATTCATGTTCAATTTGGGTAAGTCCTAGAAATAATGGACGAAAACCATGAAATGTCAGCACACAATTTTTTAATTGTTTTTCTCTCATCTGTAGTCATCCTTATTCTTGATCCTCCTCTAAACAGGCTTCCATTACTGATCTAAAATACTGTTTTCACCCATTTCCAGGTGGGTTTTGAAAGTCTCCAAAGAAGGAGGCTGCAAATACTCTCTGGGCAGCCTGTTCCAGTGCTCTGTGAACCTCACTGTAAAGAAGTTTCTCATTATGTTGAGGTGGAACTTCCTGTATTCCAGCTTACACCCATTGTTCCTTGTCCTGTTACTGGGCACCACCAATACAAGACTGTCACCTTCATCCTGACACCCACCTCTCAGATATTTATAAATATTAATAAGATCCCTTCTAAGCCTTCTTTTCTCCAAGCTAAACAGCCCCAGTTCTCTCAGTTTTTCTTCATAGGAGAGATGTTCAAGTCCCTTCATCATCCTCGTAGCTCCCTGTTGGACTCTCTCCAGTAAATCCCTGTGTCTCTTGACCTGGGGAGCCCAAAACTGGATACAGATTTAGAGTTGTTCATTACACTAACATTTTGGTAGGGTTCCCTGGAAGCTGATTTGTTTCAGCTGACTTCAAGACTTAATTTTTTCAATCAAGCCTTTTTTTTTTTTTTAATTCAATGTAAATTTCTGGTTGCTGAATAAACCAGGACGTTTTCAATTTATAATTTTCCTGCTCCATTTATGGGATTCAATCCATCCATCTTCAAGATGTCTTTATTAAAAACTGCTAGCTCAGCACTCATATTCTGCTTGAGATTTAAGGTAGAATTTTTTGTCAGCTTCCTATTTGCTCATTATAAGAGAATTATTTCCCACCAAGATACTTTAATAATTATCATCACATTACCATGTTAAAAAACATAATTCCTTGCTAATACATAAGTACTTCTTGCAGGCTGTTGCAGCTTGACTTCAAGGTATGAAACGTTTGTGAAGAAGAGTAATAACCAAGAGTTTTTCGTGAGATGTATATAATGGGGGGGGAAGTATTTACTTTGCACAGTATCTTTTTTTGAAGACAGAGATTCTCCATTTTTATCTGAAAATGTCAAGTTCCAATGTGCTCAAGGAGCACAAGTAGATTCTAGAAAGTATTTGTGAACTCAAACAGTATCTTACTGTTGAAAGCACATCTATTGAATAATACAGCTAACTTCTTCAGTAAATGTCAGGATGGGGTGCCAGTCTTCTTTCAGTAATGCCCAGCACCAGGACAAGAGGTAATGGACACAAACTTGAACATACAAATTTCCATCTAAGCATGCGGAGTTCATGAGTTTATGAGAGTTTATGACTTTTGGAGAAAGTGGCAGGCCACCCAGGATGACTATAGAGGTATGAGGAGGTTATGCAAGGTGAAAATTAGCAAGGCCAAAGCCCATCTAGAACTTAGGCTGGCTACTGTTATAAAAGACAATAAAAAAATGTTTCTATAAGTACACTAACAACATAAATGGAGGAGTGAGAAGAATCTCCATCCTTTATTTGATATAGGGGAGAACACAGTGACCAAGGATAAGAAAAATGCTGAGGTAGTTAATACCTTCTTTGCCTCAGTAAGACCAGTTGTTCTCTAAGTACCCAGCCTCCCTTCTTTATGTTGGGGGTAGAAGAGCACTGGAACAGGCTGCCCAGGGAGATGGTGGAGTCTCAGTCTCTCAAGTCATTCAAAACCCACCTGGACACCATCCTGTGGAGCCTGCTCTAGGTGGGGGTGTTGGACTGGATGATCTCCAGAGATGCCTTCCAACCCCTATCATTCTGTGATTTGCTATCCTAATGTGAGGTTGTTTTATTTTCCAGTAGAAATCTCTCTGAAGCTAATAAATTAGCTATTGTGGTATAGCCAGGATTAAAAGTGTATTGATTCTGAGTGTGCCACTCTGAGAACTCCTTTTGCCACCCTGCTTTGTAAAATAGCTGTAAGAATTGCTGTTCAAAGTAAACATTAAACAGTTTGGTGTTACTGAAAAACAAGCTGTCCAGCCTGTTCCTCAGTGGCTTATGACAGCAAAGATGGCAAGAGCTCTGTCCAATACAAAAACAGCCTGCATGGTATTGAGTCCTCCATCTTTATATTTTTAGAGCATGAACTGTCAAGAAGAGAGATGTACTTTTCTCTTTGAAGAAAACTAAGTAGACTGGAAGAGTGCTATATGTGGGGTTGGGGGGGGGAAAAACGCCAATCACTCCTTTGCCTTGTGACTCATCTTTCCGATGTTAAATCAGTTACTAAAGGTCTAATTCTGAAGTGATGTGTTCTTTTTACAGAGCAAGTCCTTCTAGATCAGAATGTTCAGACTCCTCCCCCAAGTCCTTTTTCAATACAAGCTTTCAGTAAGGGCACAAGCTGTAGTAATGGTCAAGGGTTTGATTACGGCCTTGGAAATAATAAAGGTATGTATATACACTCACATTTTTTTAAAAATACAGTATTTTTAACTTCATGCTTTTAGTACTCATTTCCTGTTCTTTTAGGCACCATCAGATGGTCTCCAAAAGGCATAAACACTAGTGCAATGAATTGCAAGGTGTTTTACAAAACTGCTTCTTTCTTTACTTTCGTTTTGCTCAGTCAAGTACTCTGTAAAGAGGTTCATCAAAGGTTTTGAAGTTACAGTTAAGACTTTCTATAGTGGTGGGCAAAAATCTGTAATCTAGAACTTAAAAATACATACTTCAAAACAAGATAGGAAACTTAATGGATTTAGAAAACATGTTTTAAAATTATCAGAAATATTTGTAAGCATTTCACACCTGTCTTGGCAGGGAGGCAAAAGATACCAGTTGAGGTTTAAGTTGTAAAACTGAAATTACCTTTCAGTCACAAGTACCAGTTACAAATGTTGGGAAATAACTAAAACCTTGTTAGTTTTGCTGATATGAAAGAGTTGCTTCTTTTAGACATGATTTACTTTGTTTTCAAAATATAAATATATTTAAGCCATCACAAACTCAAACTGCATGCCTTCTGTTCATTCATTGATTACATGTAGATAAGCTAATATAGAAGGGACTTTTGCCTCAATCCTTGAGAAGTACTACTGAAACACAGAGCCTTTGACATTCTACTCTTAAGATCACTGTATTCTGGCCATGCCACTACAAACATGGGCCTAAGGTGTGCTCTGTGGTTTTAACACCAGCATATATTTTTAGTGGTCTCCTAAAAAATGTGATTTAAGACTTTTTTTTTTAAAGGAGAAGAGTTGAGGGGGGAAAAAATTAGATGTTCTGATCTCCTATTTTCATAACATGAAATAGTTTTAGATATTACAGTGTTTTACTGCATAAAGTAGTAGTTCATACTTCTTCCTCTGCAGGAGAAGTTTCTGGACAAAAGCTGGAAAAGTTGGTTTCCTTTTGTTTTTCAAAGCCTTTTTTACAGAGCTACTTTTCCTAGTTCAGCCATATTCACTTCAAAGTAAGAGCTGAGTCATGGAAGTGTTCAAGATGCTCAGTGTGAGGCAGCTTACATCTCAATGTCATTTGTGTAATAGTGCAGAATTATTATCTGTTCTTTTTCTGCAGGAGCATACTAGGAAAATAATTTTTCCCTGTATTGTCCAGAGATAAAATATTGGAGATCAATATGATATATTACCAGGCATTCTGGTTTCTGAAGACAATGTGATTCTTTTTACTGTGTGCTGCCTTAAACAGTTTCTAAGTTACTTCTTTGGGATATTACAGTCAGAGAAAGTTTGGAAACTATTTTGGGCATTAAATTCCATGTAATTTTACGCATATTGTTCTTTCAATATACCCTCAAGCCGTGATGTTTAGTGTGAGTGTGCAACTCGGGTAAATGACTTCATTCATTCCATGTATTACAATTCCTTCTGAATTGCCCAAATGTGGAGAGTTGTTGGAAACTATATTGAAGTAATCTCTACTTTCCCAAAAAATAGAGTTCTTCAGCTATATCATTATTTTGTATACAGTATTTTTGCCTTTTCATGTCTAAAAAGGTTTGAGTTTTGAAGAAAATACAAAACTGGAGGGGAGTGAGTGTGATCTCTTATGGGAATTTCTGAATAAAGCAATTGTTTTGGAGGTGCTTGTGTGTTAAAAACTTCTGTAGGGACGGTATTAGTTTCAATGAAAATTCAGTCACCATCTATGAGCATTTCAAACTGCTGGTCAAATGTAAGTATTCCTGTGTAACAGGTCTGTGTTTACAATATTACTTGGCAAGGCAGAAGACATAACTCCCACAATCACTGTTTCGTTTAGCTGTATCTTTTCTGTTCTGATTCTGGCTTTCTACATTGCAGGCATGACTTTAATATTCCTTGTGAATGGCCCTACCCACCTCCATATTTAATTATTGTGGGCTAATGACTTTCAGCCTCTTCACAGATGTTTGTTTCTTTGAAATAGTTACTCATCTTAGGAAATAGAACTGATGTATTTAAGAATGATACTGGTTTGTCAAACGTCAGTTAGGAATAATTGCTGCCCAAGTAGCAATTTCAGTATATTTTGGGTATACTGCTTCCAAAACAGTGGAACAAATTCGTTTTATCAGTACCTGAGATTATTATTTAGATGTTCCAGCTATTTTCTGGTGGTTTTGTTCTCTCCTTCTGAAACCAAAATATCAAGAAAATAGTGGCAAAGTTTAATTTTTTATTTTTTAGGTAATACAGACTTCTATACATCCACCAGTCTTTCTGTAATTCTGTTAAAAGGCAATTAGTAATCAACAAAAAAGTCTTCTAAATTCATTGAGTTGTAAATACTGTATTAAGTGCTACTTTCTTCTACTAGGATTTCTAGAATGCTGTCAAAATTATATGAATTTCTGGAATAAAGTGATTGTTTTGCTTAGTGGTGGTTAAAACCTGAGATGCTCTCAAACTCTTGGTGTCTCCCAGTTTGTATTACTAAGTATACTTCAAGTTATAACATGGCGTGATAAACTCTGCCCTCTTACTCTAGGCTTCATGTATTTCTAATGCTCACATGGTCTTTTGAGAATTGGCATTCAGAAATTAAATCTATTGTTACCATGCCAGTTTTTTGAAGGACTTCATTTGCCTCACAGCATATGTATGTAGTCCTTCAGAAAACCATTTCCAGTTCCTAAGTGGTACTTCTTTTAAATTATTTTCAATCTGATCTTGAAAAGCATCATGACAGATATTTGCAAAACCAAGAAAATATTTACCAAAGCCTTGGCACAGAAATACACTTGCCAAAGCCTAAGTACGTGTTATCTTTCCCTTCTCATCAGTTGTTCCTAATCTTTTTCTGCATGTTTTGTTGCATGTGTGTATTATTGTAAATGCTAGGGATTTCTGGTGGTTGCTTTTGGGTTTGGTTTTGGTTTTTTCCTTTTGGCTGCTCTTCATTTTTTTTTTTTAGCAAGGCAAATATGTCTTTCTTTTGAAATGTATTAAATAATCGCAGTAAAACCCCTCTTAAACTTTTCAGTAATTTTACTGCTATGCATGAGGTGAGATTTTTATGTTCAGCCACAACCAGAGTTGTATGTGGCTAAATAAGATTTATTAACTTTTCTCTGTTATCATCATTTAAAATTTAACTGAGCACCATTTTACTCTGCCTTTCTGGAGAATGACAAGTAACAGGTTGTAGTTTTGACTGTTTTGCCTACTACAGGTGACCAACTGAGTGCCATACTGAATTCCATTCAGTCACGGCCAAATCTCCCAGCTCCTTCCATCTTTGATCAAGCTGCAAAACCTCCCTCTTCCCTAGTCCACAGTCCATTTGTGTTCGGACAGCCCCTTTCCTTCCAGCAGCCTCAGCCACCGCTTCAGAGTAAGTTTGTCAGCCTTACCTGCCTCATCAGTCTATCTGCAGCTTTGACATTCCTGTTCTCAGTTGCTTACCAGCTACTAATCATCCCTCACCCCACCTTTCTGGTTTTGTGTTAAGTTTTTCATGATTCAGAAGCATGTGAGGTAATGCTCCTAAAGAAGTATACTTGTTCAGCTTTAATTTCTGTATTGACAATATTTTGCTTTTGTATGTGTTCTGCAGTGTAGATAAGTCATGAAAGTGCGTTTCCTATATTGTATGCAACTCTTGAGTCTGCAAGTAAGGTACATGGTACAAAATGTTTGTATTTCTTTTAATATCAAAATTTGATTGCAACAAAGGCATTAAATTTTCTTACTTCCTAAATTCCTATTTTTGTCATCACACCTAACTTTTTAGGGTTGTAGCTTGACAGTGGGAATAATTTGGGACTTCATAAAAAAGGCTTTGGTAGACTTTTATTGAGTGCTCATAGAATTGGCATGGATGTGAAAATTTGCACCTAGAGGTGAATATATGTCACCTGATTACTGATGAGAGGACAGGAAACTCTTTAGCTTTTGATTAAGGAAAAATTGTATGACGTTACATAATTGTATGCATTTGTGACAGCAGATATTGCAGTATATTCTTCCTTGTATATGGCACAGGTATAGCAGGGGTCACAGTAATACTAGTCGTCTTCTGTCTCACATAAACTTTTCCCTCAGTTCTTTCTTGTAGGACCTTGTCAGTCAGTTCTCTGTGCAGTCCTGGATATGTCCAGCTCAGCTTATTGAAGTGGCAGTGAAGTTGTTCATGTGAGAATTAGATTAAAGTCTCTTAATTCACTTTCATAAAAACTATCAGAAATAATCTGACAATGATCTTCTGAATTTATGCTGGACTTAAACCAATGTCCTGAAAGCAGAATATTCCAAACCCTACTCAGATAAAACAACTATTGTCAGCCCCAGTGGCATCAGCACACTGTCACTGAGGTTGTGCCTATTGTATATTCCTTTCTATTATCATTTCTAGTTGTTGGCTCTTGTTCAGAGAAGTGAAGTCAGTTTCTCATTCACTTTCACATCAAAAATAACCCTAAATGTCTTACTTCAGATTTCAGGTGATTTGTCTTTTATCTTATAGTCCTGTGTTGTAGGAAACTTAAAACTGTCAACATTTTGTATTGGCTGCCTAGCAAGATATCTTGCTCAGTGGATTTGCCTGTCCAACAGATGTAGATAACCTGCATTCAGTAAGCTACATCCATACTTTCTATTTTAATAAGGATGCTTTATTCAGAGAAAGCCTTTTTTGTCATATAGGTTGTCTACTAAATAAAACAATAATGAAACTGGAAAAAATCATCAAGGTTTTGTCTGATACAAGATAGCAATCAATACAATTATTTGTCTTTCCAAGATGGGCAAAAATCATCAACCAGAACTAGTACACTATTTCACTAACAGTAATGTCACACAAGGACTTTATTCCAAACAATGTATTGCCTGATCTAAAATTTAATATATATAATGCGAATTATGCATAAATAAGATAAATATTCATGTTTTTATTTCACTTCTGAAATGCGAGAATTATATGGGGACAGAATTTCCCGTTTTAACTTCCATGGTTCTTTGCAAATTTGTTAATCATTCATTTACAAGTTCGTTCAAATTCAGAATATTGTCAGCAGGGTTGTAAGACTATGTTCGTGTACGTGTTCATTTAATAGTTAAGGAAGTTATGGAGTATTTAAAGCTGTCTAGATTAAGAATTCTATTTTAAGCATTTATTCTGCTATTACTATAGTTCTTGAAGCTTTACATTTTAGAAAGAAATGGATTAATTTTCAATGTGAGATTAATTAGAACAGCAAGGCATATATGCAATAATAATACTTTAAAAGGTTCTGGTTTGGGTTGAATTCCATTCTGTGTTTTCATCTGTACTAGAACTGTAACAGAAATTCTTCAAATGTGCAGTTTTCAGTCCTTGTTTCCAAAGCACTTTGTAGGCTTCTGTTGCCAAACATGTAATTAAAAATTAAATCCATTAAACGACATATCCCATAGCTCCGTATCAAATCGTGTAGATTTTTGCCCTAGACATAATTTTAGTTTCAGATTAGTGTTTGATAGTTTAGTTCCTCCCGCAGTCAAGTTAGATATAAAATTTTAAGTGAATGTTTGTAGTCAATAACTGCTACGTTAATAGTTGAAAACAGTTGTTTTGGGCTAGATTTCCAGTGCTGCAGAGCTTGTATACTTAATACAGTTGAAAGTCCACCTAAAGAGTTTCATCTGCCACTTATATTTTCTGTTTTTCCTTAGATGTCTGTTCTCTTGGGGGATATTTTGTTTGGAAGAATGATTCTGAGGAAATTAGGATCATGCTGAATATGCTTTAGAATTGCTTCCTAAATTTAGATTTTTAAAACAGGATGAAAAATGTTGCTTCGTTTATAAAAGATACTCAGTGCCAGTGACAGATTTTATTTTTTTATTTTTCTTTTAGAAGAGTTTGTAGTTAGCCATTCTGAGTAATAATTTCTGTGCTTGGGGTTTAGTTTGGTTTCCAAATTAATTTGAGGAAAAAAGGAATGGCTTTTCACAATGTTTTACCTTGCAGTAGAGTGTATGGTTATGGTAATGTTATGATTTCTAGATACAATGCTTAAAAAAAAATAGTGTCTCTGTTATTCTTTTCACATCATAAATCAGTAAACCGACAGGAGTCCTGTGTGTGTTTTGTCAAAGGATTTGTTACAAAAGGGATATTATGAAAAAGAAGTGGAACTGTGTTACTCATTTTTGTGTTATTTGCTAGAATTCTGTGAAGGGGAACTTGGGCTTTCCCACTCAATTACTTGGACTTTCACATTTGGTCACATAGCAGGAAAAAATCTGGAAGATCGTCAGGGTTTTGTCATGTATTTTAATTCCTTGTCAGTCTCTTACACCGCTAAAAATTTAAAAACAAACAAAAAATCCTGCAAACCTAGAATAGATGGTATAATCTATCTGAAATGCAGAAACAGCTGTATTGGATTGGAATTTTAGCAGGAACTTCATCCAGAAAGAACACAAGCTTATGTATTTTTCTTCCTTGATTATTTCACAAAAAATGGTCTGTAACTACTCTACCCTGCATCTCCTTGCTTCTGAGACATTTCTAAGATTATCACTTCCAGGTTTGCTCAGGACTGCAGCCTCCAATAGCTGATAGATTACTGCCAGCTGTTTGACCAGTTTGTCTCTGAACTCCATGAAGAGCACAGAAGACTCTCATTTATGCTGGAATTCTCTGTATAGGTGAAGTGTGGAAACCTAAGGGGTCAAGGAAGATCATATTTCTGAACCTTCAGCAGCGTGTGCTGGGTCATAAAACTCCTTAGATATAAGTCAGACACAGAACCTTGCCATGCTGTTTAGTATCAGTTATCAAAATTTCACAATTGGCTGTTGAACTTTGAACTTCGAGATGGAAGTGTGAGACCTTTCAGGTACCAAGGTTAGACCTCTATACTGTGTTTCATCACATCTGAGTTGCAATTGCAAATGTAATAATGGATTTTTAGTCTTTGGAACCCTCTTAGCCTCATTTGTCAAATCTGCCCTGCCTTTCTCTGCAGCCCTGTCAGCTCACTGAGCAGCTACACAGCAGAACTACTGCTTCCTGACTCATCTCAGTTCAGACAAACTGCAGTGCTGTTCAGTGTCTGTCAGGCTGCTTCATTTTCAATCTGTGCTGTGGAGATGCAATCTAGTGTGTGGTTGTAATAAAATGTATATTTATATAGTTTATATGTAATATTTTGGGCAATGGTATCTTCAGACACTGCCCTAATTTATTTACAAAATATATTTACAGGGTCTGTTACTTGGTTCTGAGTAATACATTCCACATATGAAGACAGTTAAACTATTTCAGCAAAAATCTGAGGATTTCTGGTACAGTGATTTACACTGGCAATAAAGGTGCTGCAATCTGTGGTTTCCCACAAAGGGGATTCTGTAGCAGATTAGCTGGGGACTCATGGCTTGCTCCTCTGTCCGGTATCTTCCCAGACAGTGTAACTGTAATTCAAGCGGCTCTTGGCTCAGAGGGGCATAAGGGGCCTCGCTTCTCTCATGCCCAGTTCACCATCTGGAGTTTTAATTTGGCTCAGAGAGGGATAAGGGGCCTCTCTCTTCTTCTGTTCTCTGTCACAAGGCTCTTGGAGTGTTGATTGCCTTGATTCAGGTGCAAGGCCCAGGTGTGGTTTGCCTGCTAGGTTAGGCTCTTCAGCTGCAATTTCAGCAGCATTTGGCTCTTACTTCTTTCTCAGTGAGAACAAGACAAATTGCCTACTATCTCAGCTGGTTTAAATACTGTCTGAAGACAATTAGTGCCCTTTGGTGTAACAGACAGAAATCTGATAGCTGAACTTGTAGGATGGGGCACATCCAAACATGGCCAGAGGCACACATAGTTCACAGGTGTGTTACAAGGTTAATCACACGTGCTACACATTTACTTGGACCATCTGAACCCCAGGAAATATCCAGGTTTGCACATTCACAAGTGCTTAACCCATTGTCTGGATTAGGGCGTGTTTTGAGGCTTGTCCCTTCAAGACAGTGGTCCCACCGTATATGATCAGCCTCTACCATTCCTGTCAGAAGTTCCTCAGTACCTGCTTTCAGTATTGTGCTACCACTTTCTTGGTGGTTTTATGCATTTCCTGTCTAGGTGCCAGTTACAGAGCAATTAGAACCACTGGTTTTGCTTGCAGTACTTACAGCTGCATTTCCTAACCCATGGAAGCGACACAAAATACCAGTATGCATATGGAGCACATCATCCTTCTTGGTAGTGTTTCAGTAAAATGAAAGGAGAGAATGTTCTCAACCAAGCACTCAGGTCTCTTCCTGTATTGTGCTGACATGGCTTCTCCTGCAAGGCAGCCAGAGGATTGGTTCAACTGTTTTTTCAGATGCTGCATATTGCCAGGGCATCATTCCTGAAAATTTGAGCTAATAAGTTAAATGGTTTCATGCCCTAGGCTTTACAGATTTGATAATTAGAGATAAGTACAAAGCATGAATTTGTCCATCTCTTGGGGACTAGTATGGCAAATTTTGTAGGAAGAGCACAAATTGTGTCCAACTTTGTTTTAGAAATAAAATTCAGTTTATCATATCTTCAAAACGTGTAGTTACAAAATACAAAATTACAGAATTATTTTTGTATACCCTTTCAACACATGAATCCTTTCAGTTAGTGAACTTATGTGGCTCAAGTGTTGGTGCTTCAAACCCTATCTTTAGATAAAGAGCCTTGGTAATGTTTTTCTAATGATGCTGCTTTTCAGTTTATGCTTTTTTTCACTCATTCCCCTACTACAACAGTATCTAATACTTTTCTCCTTTCTGATATTTAATATTCAAACATTTGTTGGCCTCAGAATATTTTCACACACATAAGAAAAAAAAAGTCTTTGCCCAACTGTCACTATGACAATTGGCATTTTAGGATGCCGAAAGACACATTTGATTGAAGCGCTTGAGGAAATTCAGCTAACAGCCATGTTGTGGCTTCCATGTCAATAACAGTGAGAGAAAGAAAAATGCGTTTTTTCTGAAGGGGCATCCATTCCTTAGGCAAAAGGGCAAAAATAGGTCAGTGCCTTCCTTCATCATCATGCAGAAAAGCAGTGGTGTTTCGGAAGGAACTTGAACTCCAGAAAAATGTTACCATTTTGGTCTAGAATTTGTTTTAAAAGGACTTATGTGAACCAGTTGGTGGTATGTCATGTCTCCCGGACTGGCTTACGAGTGCCTCCTCAGGAGGCAGGCATGGTT
This sequence comes from Indicator indicator, assembly GCF_027791375.1. Taxonomy (NCBI): domain Eukaryota; kingdom Metazoa; phylum Chordata; class Aves; order Piciformes; family Indicatoridae; genus Indicator; species Indicator indicator. The sequence continues at coordinate 46,518,246 of NC_072010.1, read as the reverse complement.
GTCAGAAAACTGCATCCTGCCATAGTAATTGAACTGCCTGTATGTCTCCATATTGTATAGCTTTTCAGGCTGGAACTATTTTTGTTTGAGGAAAATGTTACTAGAGTCTCACATTCAAGTGCATTTGAGACAGACCCTGCCTACCTTCTATTTTACATCTTTATAGTCTTTGAGGGTGATTGAAAATGAATCCAGGAATCCTGACCCAAAAGCTGATACCTGCTACGTTCTTTGTAAAGCAGTAAGGAGATTGTGGGGAAACTCATCCTGTTTGGCCCACATTCTCCTTGAAATGATTGAGCAGTAGTAGCACATTGTCAGTGTAAACTAGAATACAGTATTACAAAATGCATATCTCAGGAACAGTAATCTCAGACCTAGAATAAAGCTTAAATGTGCAGTCATGAAAATGGATTTAGTAAAGATTTAAATTTTGTTATTCATACAGTGAAATGCTAATGATTGCCTCTACTGCTGCTTTTATGCTCCTCGTGGCTTTCTACATTTTATCTTTAAAAGTCAGTGGAGAGACATCCTGTTACTCAGGAGCTATAAAGTTCATACTGCATTTCTTCAGGTCATTCGTAGGCATCAAGTAGGTAATACTGTTCTTAAATCTGTGCTGACACTGGATTGAGAAAATAGGGATTGTTTTCTTGTTTTCAGAAATTAAATTCTTCAATGAGGTAGTGTTCACATGTTTTTAAGAGTGAAAAAGTAGGGTTTATAGAACTACAGCTCATTATATAAGATAGGGGGTTTAGTATATTTATGTGTATAGGTTAGTAGGTGTAGCACCAGGCAAAAAGTTGCCTTAAGCAGTGCAGGAATTAAATTCACTTATTTTCAATACACTTAGCTTACTCCATTTGTACAAGAGAGTCTCTAAAACAGAACATCTTCTGACATACAAGGGTTTTTTTTAAATTATTAGTGCAGTAAGAATTGTACTTAGTTGTTTTTTTTTTTTTTCCCTAAAGGAAGGAATAGGCATTGCAATTAGAATTAATACCAGTGTTATAGGAAAGTAAAATGATAGACTTGAAACTAAAAGTCTGCTGTTACTCCACTCCAAGTTTCATTTGGAGTTGTACCTCTTAACAGATTTGGTGCCAGTAAACTCTCTACTGAAATTGTCTTGGATTACAAGAGAATTTAATTTGGGGGTTTTAAAGGTAAATTTATTTTTAAGGGTATATATATAGATTTGTTTTCATGTCTATACTATTTAACAGAAACTTTTCTACTGTTAGTTATATCTCTTGTTAGTATTGAGAAACTACAGTTTCTATTATATATGTGAAGTTCTTCAAAGCAATACATTGAGGTGCATTCAGATTTGAAAACAGATAGCTTTGATTGAGTGTGTATATATGTATTTATATATTTATTTATTCTTCCAGCAATTACTGAGGCATTCCATCACAAGCATCTGAATGGTCTCTGATTTTCTCAAAAGAATGTGAGAATTGGTTATACTGCCATTTTAAATAATTCATCTCTGAATTTACAGGTCAAAAGTTCACATTTCAAACCAGAGTTCAGCTAAACTAGATAGTGCTGGGGTTTATTGTAAACCTTAAATCTCACTGGCTAGTCTACATGCAGTACATTTTTAATCCTAGAAACTAATACTGAAACCACAGAGCTGAAATTTACATCAGGGTAAACATTTTGAAGTACTATTTGGCATTTAAAACTAATGTAGGAGTCTAAGCAATGAATTCAGAATACTTATCAAAGGAGATGGATATCATTTGAAATGCTTATTTTTGTCTTAACTGCTTTTTCCATTGAATCTGTGCTGCTTCTGTGCAACTGTTTCCTACTGTAGAATCTCCATCCTGCTGCCTTGCTTCTCGTGAGCGTATTTACAAAACTAGTGATGTAGCTGGGCCTGCCTCTGCTATTTCATCTCTCTCTCACAAACTGAAGGGTGGGTATGCATGCCAACATAGCAAGGTTATTTAGATTTTACATTCAAAATGTTTTGGTTATTTTCTTCCTTCCATTCATTTTCATTCCATTCACTGCTTAAAATACTGATTCAAAAGTAGTAAACATTCAGGTTTGGTATTTGGAAGCTCTTTTGATATAACAATTCATTGTTGCCTTCTCAAATTGCAACAGCTTCATGATAAGGTGATCTAGCCATCTCTTGCTGCTTTGTAAACAGAAAGGTGGCTGTTAATCTAATGTAGTAACACCTGTTTTCAAACAATAGACAAAGTAAATATGGAAGAAGAAAGGTGGGGAACAATATATATAGGGGTTTCTGTGTATTACCTGTTTAAAAAAAAAATTTTGCTACGTGAAAACACTATTTTTCATTTTAGGTGGGTTTTTTTTTTTTGTGCATGCTGATAGTGTAGAATGCTAATTAGGATAATTTACTTGCATATGTGAATGCAATCTTTTTTTTTTCTTTAAACCTTTTTATTATTGCTGGAAGCTGCTGTTAAGCTATGCCTTTCATAAGCAGATTTGTTCTGGAATGTCTTCTTGCTTGATATTCCCTAGTCATGCATATACTTTGAATTTCATGCATTGCTGAATGTTTTACAGTGTTTCATGTCCTCTAAGGCTATTGTTGTCTTTTCACTATTTTTTTCCTTTACAAGGAATTCTGTAAATGACTCAATCTGGAGTGTTTTCTCAACTGGAAAACCTTAAATTCATATTTTTATTTGTGTCTGGGAAAAACTTTTATAAATTATAATTTACAGTTCTGAATTCATGTGTCCCAAAGCAGACATCTCAAAATAGCTCATCGGTAGAACTGTAGTGAATAACTGAGCTGGCATAAACAAAATGCTTGGACTTATTTAAGAAACTTTTTATTTATTTATTTATTTATTTTAGCAAGAACAATCAGTTTATAAACCATGTTGTTCCATGTTCTTTCTTTCCTTCCTCTTCCCTCCCACGCTTCCCACCATGCCCTGCCTGCCACCCCCTCTCTAATAAAAATTGTACAACTCACTTGGAAAAAAAAAGGACAGATTGGACTCTCAGAATTTATTGTGATGATGTTTGGGATGTTCACATTATAGTCTACTGTTTCTTTGGCATATTGTTCCTGAACATAGGAAACTCATATGTTTCTTCCTGAACTTCAAACTCATATGTTATGATACAGATATCCTTAACTTCCTCCTGTTGCTGTTTGCTTTTTAAAAAGCTCCTTAAATATGGAGGTAGCAAAATAATAAGAATAGTTTTTAACCTGAAGAGACATCTGGGTTGCTAGAATTTGCTCCAAATATTGTTAGAGGTAACAGTAGGAAAAAACTGAGATCTCACTGCATGCTTCAGTATATTTTCTAGCATAGGAAGCTTTGTGGTTAGGAACTGGAAGAAGCTGGTTCAGATCCCATAATGTAGGAGGAGGTTAACACAAGTTACCCAACATCTAAATAAATACTGAAGGTACTGGGTAAAGGATGACTGCCTATCCTCTCTGTTTCCATTGGAAATAGAAATCCAAATCTGCAAATAGTCTCTGACTAAGGGAAACATTATTTTTTTCAGAAACAGTTGTTTCCCCAAAAAAGTACCCAGACCACTGGAAATAACCTTTAGGTGTCTCAAAATGTAAAACAATTCAAAGTACTGTGGCCTAACTCTACAAGCCTTACGAGAGAAAGTTCTTGATGTTGAACTAAGGGATACCACTTCAAATCAGAACAACTTGATTGAATTCAAGACTTTGCAATGCAGTGCTTTGTGGGAAGACTGTCCTGTTTAATTCACAATTGCTGCATTGCTTGACATAAGTTCAACATCGCTTGTGTTAACTTTCAAAATCCAGTTCTGAAAGAGGGACTGCAAGTGTGTTCACAGAACTCTTAGAAGTAGATTGCTTAATATACTTACTTGCATATAGTTGTTTTGCATGTATTTATATTAAGTTACCCATAACTTTTGTAGTTCTGTAGATTAATATGTGTATGAAGTCAAGGTGCTTAGGAATAATAAATCACTGCATCAAAATAAAAGGATATCATAGACTAGAGTTGGTGGTTTAGCTTAGTGTTTGAAAAAGGTGGGGTGTTTTAGCAGGTTGTGTTCTGGTAGCAGAACATTGATAGTTTGTGGTCTTAACGTGAATACCTCAGATTATCAATATGAATAATTCTAAACTGATTTGTAAGCCTCTCACCTGATTTGCATTATTTGCTATGTTTATTTCCTGCACTTCCTGACTTTTGAACACTAAGGAAAATAAATCTGGTAACACATTTGATCTTTCTTTCAGCCAGGCTGACACATATAGAGATAATAAATAATTTCTGTTGCACCTGTAGTAAACTTGGTTAACTTCAGGCGTTTTACTTAAGGATGTAAATTGTTCTTCCTCGTCTAGTGTTTTGCAGGACTGATACCTCCATACTAATGTTTTGTCTAAATATTTAACACTTGTTTGTCGTATGTATCTTTGGAAGAAGAAATTTATTGAGAATAATTCGGAGGGGGAAATCTCTTCGTATTTCCTTTAATTTTGAGGTGAACAGAAGTGTGTTTGAATTTTATCTTGTGTTCAGTTCTTTTAATCCTTGTTTTGTATTATTAAAGGTATTGCTTTCAAAATATGATAATTATAAAATATCTTGAACAGGTGACCGAATGAATTTCACAGGAGCTGGCAGACCAATTTCTCCAGCAGGAAAATCAGACATGACATCAAAACACAGAGCTGACTGCAGGTCACCCAAACTTGATGTACGAATGAATAGAGTTACTGGTGACCAGAAGAAACCCAGGAATACAGAAGGCTTATCTGCCAGTGAGTCTCTTCTGCTGAAATCGGATGCCGCAAAATTGCGATCAGACTCTCACAGCAGGTCATTGTCTCCAAATCATAACACTCTGCAAACGCTAAAAACTGATGGAAGAACAACTACTGGTTTGAGAGCTGAATCTCCAGGGCCAGGAACCCGGTCGACTTCTCCAAAGACAAAGACACTTACAGCTGTTAGATCTGGTACTAGTTCTCCACGATCTTCATCACCCCATGACAAACCTCTACCTCAGAAAGCTCCATCTCCTGTTAAAACAAAGCTTGATCCTCCACGAGAACGCTCCAAATCGGATTCTTACACGTTAGATCCAGACACTCTTCGCAAAAAGAAAGTACCATTAACAGAACCCTTAAGGGGGAGGTCCACTTCACCCAAACCAAAAATTACTGCAAAAGATGGAAAATCTGCTACAGAAACTGAAAACAGAGCTCCTTCCCCTCATGTCGTACAAGAAAATCTTCACAGTGAGGTAGTTGAAGTATGTACTTCAAGTACTCTAAAGACTAACAGCATTACAGATACCACCTGTGAAGACAACACAGAATTCAGAAGTGTGGATGATGGTTCTAATAAGGTTCATTTCAGCATAGGAAAAGCACCGCTGAAAGATGAGCAAGATATGAGAGCATCTCCAAAAGTGAGCCGTAAATGTGCTGGTAGGCATACAAGACCCAAAAAAGAAAAATCCGGCTTTCTTTTCAAAGGAGATGGCTCCAAGCCTGTAGAGCCTACCAAGCAAGCGATGTCGCCTTCTGTTGCAGAATGTGCTAGAGCTGTATTTGCTGCATTTCTTTGGCACGAAGGAATAGTTCATGATGCTATGGCTTGTTCATCTTTTTTGAAGTTTAATCCAGAACTGTCCAAAGAGCATGCACCAATACGAAGCAGTCTTACTCCACAACCTGCAGAGGAAAAAGAAACCAAGCTGAAAAATAGACATTCGTTGGAAATATCATCTGCTCTTAACATGTTCAACATCTCGCCTCATGGACCAGATATATCTAAAATGGGTAGCATCAATAAAAACAAAGTCCTTTCAATGTTAAAAGAGCCACCTCTGCATGAGAAGTGTGAGGATGGAAAAACTGAAGCTACCTCCTTTGAAACATCCAGTCATCACACAATGAAATCCAAGTCTCCTCTTCCCTTAACGCTACAGCACTTGGTAGCTTTCTGGGAAGACATTTCGTTAGCAACTATTAAAGCAGCTTCCCAAAACATGATTTTTCCAAGTCCTGGTTCTTGTGCGGTGTTAAAGAAGAAAGAAAGTGACAAAGATAACAAGAAAACCAAAAAAGAGAAAAAGAAAAAGGAGAAGGTTGAGACTAGGCCAAGGGGAAATCTTTTTGGTGAGATGGCTCAGCTTGCAGTGGGAGGACCTGAAAAAGACACTATCTGTGAGTTGTGTGGAGAATCCCATCCCTACCCAGTGACTTACCACATGAGACAAGCTCATCCAGGTAAGATTACATATTAATTCCCATGTCTGCTGGTAAAACACATTGTATGCACTGTTAAGAAAATGTCAGGCTGTCGTGTCTAATATTTTAACACAGTTCACTATATAAGTTAAGATTACACTTAGACATACTCAGAAATTATTTACACACTTGTGCAAGTAATTTTAAATAGCTGTGAATGTGGGCTTTCAAAGATGTTGAGGGAAATTGTTTGCAATAATGCTGAAACAATGAGCTGACTTTACAGTAGCTCTTCAGAAGCATGACCTTTTTATGCTTTAGGACTTGAAACTGTGTTGGGGAAATTGGAAATAAGATTTTTGAGATTGGTTAATTAGTGTTTTTTTATTCTACTGTCCTCTGCAGAAAATTTCTATTTATCTGCTTGTGTCAGCACTGGTTATCAGTGACTTTTTATGTTTAATATGTATCTATGAAAAAAGACGTTAGACTCTAGACAGTTTGTATTGTAAAATACAGTCCCAGTCTACTAGGGTTTTTGCTGGTTTTGTTTTTTTTTTTTTTTTCAGTGTTAGCAAGGCATGATCTTAACTACTCAGCTGGGTTCCAAAGACACGTTTTCTTCGTGAAAGGAATCAGTAATAGAAAGAATCAGCTACAGTATAACTTGTGATAAGTAACCTTGTTAGAGACAACATGACTTCTGTGTTTTCTAGCTTGTAAACCAAATTATTTTGCCACCTAGTGAAATTCATTCCAATGTTGTATACACTTGTTTTAGCACTGTATGGAAAGTTAAATTAAGAGGAGCTATGATTCAGAAGTTACCAATGTGCTGAATTGTTCTGAGAAACAGTAATCAGCAAAGGAATGCATATCATTCTTTTTATAAGCTTTGTTAGACATGGGGATAGGGTTATTTAATGTTTGTTAAGTGATAGATCATGTTGTCTAACATATTGTACTGACCTTACCACAGTTTAGCTGGCTGAATAAGGAGCTGTTGATTCTTCTCACAAGTTCATAATAAAGTTTGGAAACTGCAGTGTGCTTGGTTTCTTTGGGTACTGCTGAGACACGAGGACACGTACCTTGGTTTTTCATCAGTTCAGAAATACTAAAAGAATTAGAAAATAAGACCAGGAAAATAGAAGCTTCTTCATTCCCAACTCTTCATCTCTCTCTTTTACAGTAATAATAATAATAATCCTTTTGAAATAACTTTTTTCATCTTTTTTTTCCCTCCTGTAGGTTGTGGCCGTTATGCAGATGGCCAAGGTTATAATAGCATCGGGCACTTCTGTGGAGGCTGGGCGGGTAATTGTGGTGATGGCGGTATTGGAGGAAGCACTTGGTACTTGGTTTGTGATCGATGCAGAGAGAAGTATCTCCGTGAAAAGCAAGCAGCAGCCAGAGAGAAGGTATTTTTCTCTTCTGTCTCTTATGTTTAGGGTTCTGTTTAATAGTACTGTGTTCACAACTTGAAAATAAGGTAGGGTCAGTTTAAGAAATTTGTAACTTCAGAATTTTGGAAGGTTTGGGAATATCCACTCGTGTCATTGATAGATTTAAAATAATCAGATGGAAATTCACCTGATTGCTTATGACCAAATGTCTACCCTTCAGATGGTAGTATTTCCAGATCTGTAAATAGTTTTACTTTTTATCTCGATATAATTGCAGGATAGGATGTAGTACCTGATTTTTTTTTTAAGTATGTGCCAGTTTATTTAACGTGGAATTCAGTTTATTTCCTGAAATTATGAGTACTAGTTTAACTTATATAATTAACTTATGTAATTGTCTTAAGCATCTAGATCATTCTCCAACATTTGGCATCTGTATTCAAATGAGAGCAGCAATTTTCAATGGGAATAGTACAAAAGATTTTCTTATATTGATCTTTCATGACCTATTTCAAATTCTTGCTTAGAGTATACAGGTATGCTGAGGTTTTAAGATAAACAGACCAATGCTAATTTATAATTGCATCTAAATTTGTTGAAACTTTTTGCACACAGATTCATCCTGAGTCAGCTCTTTAATAAATAAAGTTTACAAAGTTATGCAAATGATAGAAGTGCCATTTTGTAATAGAAACAAATTATAATAGGAAGCATTAATCGTCTTCGGTGTAAGTGACATTGACAGCTTTTCCTGTGATGAAGTATAATCTAAATACACCTATTCTAAAATTTCTCTAGATTAAACAGTCTAGGAGAAAACCAATGCAAGTTAAGACTCCTCGTGCCTTGCCAACTATGGAAGCTCATCAAGTGATTAAAGCCAATGCACTGTATTTACTGTCGCTGAGTAGTGCTGCTGAGCCTAGTATCCTCTGCTATCACCCTGCAAAAGCATTCCAATCTCAACTCCCCAGTCTCAAAGAGGGAATTTCAGAAGACTTCCCTATTAAAATGCCATGTCTCTATCTACAGACTTTAGCAAGGTAATAAAAGGAAGTTTGAGTATTGATTAAATACTCATCTAACTGTAGTGTTGGATAAAAGGGTGTATAAACTAAAGTAAAACTTACGTAGAAAAATTCTTTATGGTGTTTGTTGTTGTTCGTCTTTGGTTTCCATGATCTTACTCAGTTTCGTAGATTACATTTGCTCCAAGGGTCAAATACGTCCTGAGTAGTTTTTGGATGCTAAATATTAAGAATGCTGGTTCCTGTCCAAAGAATTTAGGATTTCCTGATGAGTTTAACTTAGTGTGTTAGCAGCAGACATGCATACTACTTTTCTTGCTTCAATTAAAAATGATGAAGAGGAAAGCGGAAGGCTTGTGTTTAGTTGGTATATCTGTGTAGATGTCACTGTAGTGTAGATGAATAGTGTTGGCTGGCTAAATGTACTGGCAGAGGACTTTTGTGCATGTCTTTCAGGAACTTGTAATTCTTAGTCCTAATTCAAACATTTAATTTGATGTAGGCATCATCATGAAAATTTTGTTGGGTACCAAGATGACAACCTCTTCCAGGATGAGATGAGGTACCTGCGCTCAACTTCAGTACCTGCACCGTACATCTCAGTTACTCCTGATGCAAGCCCTAATGTCTTTGAAGAGCCAGAGAGTAATATGAAATCTATGCCCCCAAGGTACTTCTTGTAGTTCTAGGCACTATATACAAGTGTTAAAGCATTAGCATGACAATAATTAAAAAAAAAAAAAGAGAGACAGAAAATATTGCTGTAGTTAAGCAGCTAAAGTATCAGATCAGCCCAGATCAATCTCCAAAATGGCAAAAAAACCCAACCCCAAAATTGTATGAAGCCATTATTAGAAAAATGTCTTCACTGAATCATAGCATATCAGGTATATTTTCCACCGCTAGAAACGCAAATTTGCAGTTGGATTTGTAACTTTTAACTGTGATATAAACCAGTTGCTTCTGTCTAGAAAGGTCTTGGTTTCACAACCTAAATATGGAGATTAAAAAAAATAAATAAATAAATTGGTAAGGACTCTTGGCATACCTCAGGGAAATTTACCCATAGTTCTTACTCCAGGGCTGCTTATTTCCCCATAAGAGACAGATACAGTTTTTCCAGAATCTCCAGAAGTGAAGTAGTGATCTAAAGAGCAATGGTCCAAAGACCATAACTGCTGAAAGCATGTTGAAAATGTAGCCATTTCCCCCCTGTATTTCTAATCTTAAATGCATCTGATGATAGTGCAGTACCTTTTTGATAGGTTTGAAATTCAATACCATACATTTCTAAAAGCAAATGTTACTGCTTCTTTCTGTGGGAATTTAAAATGCCACTGAAGAAAGTACAGCTTAATGTTATCTAGGACCAAGAGTGCTAGATGGTTGCTGTCAGATTTCTTAAGTTTATTGTGATCTAATTCACAATAAGGTTCTTACTGTTACTTAATAGTCCAGAATCAACTTAGATGTTTGGTGTTTTCAGATGTCAAACAGTGGTGCCTCATACTATGATGAGGATGTAGTGAAGAGAAAAAGTTGCTTTAAATCTGTTTTTATTTCAATCTGTTATATTTTATACTGATTGCAAAAACAGTTTATTGGAATACTACAATCTACAATGTAGTCTTTTCAGAAATAGAGCTTTTCTAACAAAACTCCTTAAGGAGTGCATCGTATTGGTATATTCCTTTATTAAAACTGTGGACACCATGGTCTCCTGAGGCCTATAGGGACAGCATAAGCTGGGAGTTCTTCTGCAGACTGTAAGAAGTCCACTGAAGGTAAGGAGTGAAACATGCCAGAGGCATAGCCATAGCAATTGAAAGTTGACTTGAAAGCTAATGATGTTAGCAACTTTTACTTCACACAAAGTTCTAAATTTCAGTTGGCTTGCGTATTCAAAAGTCACTCCATAGACGTTTTCACATGCATTCTCGGGGCAAATTTGGTCTGAAACTTCAGTTCAGGCATGATCTGAATGTTTGTATTCTCTCTAAAAAAAATACCTAAGTTCTTGGAACTTAACCATGTACATCTTTACATTTGTTTATAAAGCACTTGCATGCTTTTGCACCATGTGTAATTCTAATACGTGCTTCTTCTTTTCCAGCATTTAAAGAGTTATTAGGTACATAAGACAAACATTCATGCAGTAGTAGCATTGTCATTATGAAACGCATGTTCCTTCGTTTACTATTTGTAATTCAAGTTTGTGCTGTATCTTCATTAATGGGCCTACAGCTTCGCTAATTTCTTTGCAGTTTGGAAACCAGTCCAATCACAGATACAGATCTTGCGAAGCGTACAGTCTTTCAAAGATCATACTCAGTTGTTGCATCAGAATATGACAAGCAGCACTCAATTTTGCCAGTACGTGTAAAGGCAATCCCGAGGAGACGAGTCAACAGTGGAGATGCGGGTAAGAGCAGAGGCATCTGAGTCAGTGACCAAATACTCAAGGATATGGCATTAGAGATTAGAGTTGCAGTTCTTTTTGACAAGCCTAGGCAAAATAAAATTTCTATAAATACATTTAGTAGTGGTGAGTCCAGAGGAGGGTCACAAAGATGATCCAAGAGCTGGAGTGCCTCTACTAGGAGGATAGGCTGAGTGAGCTGGGGTTGTTCACCCTGGAGAAGAGAAGACTCCAAGGGGCCCTCATAGCTGTCTTCCAGTATCTGAAGGGAACCTACAGGAAAGCTGGAGAGGGACGTTTCATAAGGATGTCTAGCAGTATGAGAAGTGGGGAATGGTTTTAAGCTGAGGGAGAGTAGGTTTAGACTGGATCTTAGGAAGAAGCGCTTCAGTACAAGGGTGGTGAGAGTCTGGAATAGATTGCCCAGAGAGCTTGTGGATGCCCCCTGCCTGAAGGTGTTCAAGGCTAGGTTGGATGAGGCCTTCAGCAACCATGTCTAGTTGAGAGGTGTCTGCCCATGGCAGGGAGGTTAGAGTAGATGATCTCTAGGGTCCTTTCCAACATAAGCTATTCTACGAGTGACTTTTCTTTCTATTTATTAACAAACATCAGCTGTTTGTTAATCAGCACAGGAGGATTAGCATCTTGGGAATTACTGTGGTACATCTTTTGTTCTTTATTTAAAAGTTAAAAGTTGGGGGTTTTCTCAGTTGAAGCATGCTCATTTTTCCACATTGCTTTTTTGACGTTTTTCTCGTAGAATATTCGCAAAACTATAAATTGTAAGACTGCTCTGATGCTTTTTGTTTATTGTGGCTATAATTTAAAATGCGCAAAGAATCTAATGTGTGTGTATTTTTATGCCTTTGAATAGAAGTGGGGTCCTCTCTCCTGAGACATCCATCTCCTGAACTTTCTCGGTTAATCTCCGCCCACAGCTCTCTTTCCAAAGGAGAGAGAAATTTCCAGTGGCCAGTATTGGCATTTGTAATCCAGCATCATGATCTGGAGGGACTTGAAATAGCAATGAAACAAGCCTTACGGAAATCTGCCTGCCGTGTTTTTGCCATGGAGGTACTCATGTACTGATGGGCCATGTGTGATTAAAATATTTGTAAATTCTGTCTCAATTTTTGTAAAGTCTCTTTATAGATTAAAAAAACGAAGCATTATTTTGAGATGTGCAGCAAATCTATTCTAAAAGTCCACTTACTAGAATTATTAGCTGTAAAACATAAATAGAAAAGTATTGCCTGTAAAACTTCTCCAATAGTGTATCTGTTGTGTAAAAGATCTCTGACAAAAGAATATTAATAAGGTTGTAAAAAATCAGTTTAATACTGTTTTCTCCTCATTTGCTCAGGAACTTTCTGGCCTTACTTGCCATTCTTTTTTTGAAAAGTTGGACTTAAGTATTCTTTCTTTAGAATTGTTTTGCTGCTAGGGAGGAAATAGAGGTGGATTTTCTTAGGTAAAGCGGAAACCACACCCCTACCATTAAGCACCACTTGTTAAATTTCTACACGTCAATGTGTGTAAGTATCACAGCTTGTAGAAAAATACAAGAATGTTACATTGTTTTTTTTTTTTTTTTTCCAATTTAATCCACGATGTTGACTTTTTTGGAAGTGGCTTAATTGTTTTAATTAATTCAGTCAGTGGTAGAGACCAAGCAAGAACACCAAAATCTCAGCCTACATAGCTGTAAATTAAAAAGGATCTTCAATTTTTTGACATATCTCAGTGGCAAGAGAAGTACTGCAACTTCATCCAGTAATAGTCCCTGAAACTACAGAGGAACTTTACTTTTTAAATCCTTCAAGCTTTTTTCGAAGAAGTTTTTTTTGTGTGTAGTGATTGTGAATTACTTTGCTATGTCCCCTGTAATATCACTGTCATTTCTATAAACTATTTTAACTGCAATGTGTCTTACTGGAAGACCTCTACATTATTATTTGCCTGTCCAAAAGCATCAATGCACTTCCTCACCTAAACAGTTTAAGAAATGGTTTTTTTCCAGGTGTACTTAACCAATTGTGAACTCCTTGTTTTAGGCTTTCAACTGGCTTCTTTGTAATGTCATTCAAACAACTTCCCTTCATGATATCTTATGGCATTTTGTGGCTTCCCTGACTCCTGCACCTGTAGAGCCTGAAGAAGAGGAGGATGAAGAAAATAAATCAAATAAAGAAAATGCAGAACAAGTAAGTGACATTTAACGTTCCATTTATAAAAACAGTATCTTGGTTGATTTTTGTAGTCAATTTAGAAATACTGTCATTACTTTAAAAAAATAAAGCAAACACAAAAACACACAAATAAACCCTTGATTCTCTCTGTGAAACAGAACCTTAATTATGGAATTTAAATTTGTAATCTTCAGTGGTAGTTTAACACTTTAGATAGAAGAAAAATTAAATTTTCTATGACTAAAATTGCCAGATTTTGTGCTGATAAATTACATGGGGAAAGGAGGGGGGGGAAAAAAAGGGACACAAGTACATCACTAATCCAGCAACAATAAAAAATTACTGTTTTCTTTTTATTCTTCCTTTGCCCACCCTAAAAAGAAGAGAGAAAAGAGAAAATATTTTTCAGCTTTGTTTGGTCTGCTCTGTTTCAGTGCTTTAAGAAAAGGCTGTAGTCAGCTCTGAAAATTTATAGTTAATGTAAGAAATTATATATATGTAAAAAAAAAAAAAATTCTATATTGTATGAAAGTACCTATATATACATGATGGATACCTTAGTCATTTAAGAAATATTTGTAGTTTGGAAAATGTAGCATGTAAAATGTTGTATTAGAAAGGAATGTTAAAACTTGCTGCTTCTGCTCTGGTGAGAATGCTTCTCTTTTGATAAACTGAAGAGGGGACTTAAATTCCCCTTGGTCACTTCGCTAGGGTGAATAATTTTGTATCGTGCGAAAAAATGGCAACTGTTTTCACTTGGGCGATACACATTCAAACTACAACTTCTTTTCCTTCAGTGGTCTGATCATACGATAAAAAACGTACATATACATACATAATGTAACAGATCGGTTTCTGAATAATTAATTGTATTTTAGTGTAGCGTTCAATTCCATGCTTCCTCCTTCATATGTTGAGTACATCCTTAGCCCAATATGCTCTCCAGGAAAATACAGAGAAATGTTTGGTTTGAGGATTCTTGTCTAGGTAGGACCTGCACCTGAATTCATTGCAGATAATACCATAGCATTCCTAGGCATTCAAGCAGTCAAGATCCATTGGGAGTATGTGGGTACTATACAGCATACTTCTCAAATTCCTCCTTTGGTTCACATGCATACCTTGTTACTGTAAAAGTCCCTCTGGCAGGAACTCCTTTGAAGTCCATGCTCCTTATGGGATTGTTGCACTTATTCTTAAGGATAATAAATGTGTTTTTTTCTGTTTAGTTAACCTTTTTTTTCTGAAAGGCTAACAGCATACAAACTGTTTTGCATTGTAGGAAAAAGACACAAGAGTATGTGAACATCCTCTGTCAGATATAGTGATTGCTGGTGAAGCAGCTCACCCATTACCCCACACTTTTCATCGCCTTCTCCAGACAATCTCTGATCTTATGATGTCTCTTCCCAGTGGTAGTGCATTACAGCAAATGGCCTTAAGGTAAGCACAAACTAAGAAAATTCTTAAAAGGCTGGAGCACTGTAACATCACAGAGGAACAGATTTTGCAATGCAGATAGGTAATATGAAACCTTGTGCCTGTGTGAATAGGAGTGTGTCTATCCTTTTACATGGAAAAGATATGTAAAAGATACATGTATGCATTTATACATCTAAATAATAGTGTAGAAGGCTTTGTAGAGAAAAAAATACATATGTAATTGCTCTTAAATTCTGGACTGTATCCACTATGAAGAAAACCACATTCTTGAATAAATATGGTAGTACCTGTGTGTTTGTACATGGTAGCATATAATACCTTTTACTCAGAAATCTCTCATCTGAATAGTATCCTTAAACTGTTTGACATTTTTCCTGTATCTCTCTCTGAGTTATACAGTGAATAATAATGATTCGAATTACTATTATTTTCTTTTATGTTTACTCCTGCCTTCCTCAATATGTGCATGGAAACAATTAAGATCCTGCAGAAATTGGAAGTTAAAGTTTTATAGAATGTATTTTGAGAAGACAAAATGTAATTTACTAGTTCCACTGGTAGGTTATGTCTTCTAAAGAATATTCAAAATTTCAAAGTACTCTTAATGTGTTTTTTAGATGCTGGAGTCTCAAATTCAAACAATCTGATCATCAGTTCCTGCACCAGAGCAATGTTTTCCATCATATCAACAATATTTTGTCTAAATCTGATGATGGAGACAGTGAAGAGAGTTTTAGTATCAGCGTTCAGTCTGGTTTTGAAGTTATGAATCAGGCAAGTATTACACCTCTCAGAAGCAGAGCTCAGTTGTGAACAGCCTGTACTTCCCATGATTATTCTGTTTCATTAAAACCTTTATTGCAATGTCATATTTGCTTGAATGTAGCTCAGATTGGGGTCTTGTTGCTAATATTCAGAATCTCTTATCTGGCTTTAGAGGTTTAAATATCTACTCTTAGCCTATAGATCACTCAAACTTAAATTTTGAAGCAGTACTTGTGTGCAGGTAAATTGTTTGGGGAATCTTTCTTAGGTGAATTAGCTAATTCAGCAGGTTCATTGAGTTAATTAAGTGCTGTGTACTTCTAGTTCTTACATGCCTTTTTTCTGTTATTCTGAGGATCACAAATTAATATTCTTTATGAATATCT
The DNA here is from genome assembly GCF_027791375.1 of Indicator indicator. Taxonomy (NCBI): domain Eukaryota; kingdom Metazoa; phylum Chordata; class Aves; order Piciformes; family Indicatoridae; genus Indicator; species Indicator indicator. Next base: position 46,502,384 of record NC_072010.1, on the reverse strand, counting down.
TTCTTTAGTTCAGAACATATTCTTAAGAACAGAAGTCTCTATAGTTTTAAAAATTGTAAGTAATGCTTGCATTTGGGCTTACTTTTAGATATTTTAAATAATTTCATTTGTTTTCACAGGAGCTGTGCATAGTGGTTTGTCTAAAAGACTTAACCAGCATTGTTGACATTAAAACATCAAGCCGACCTGCCATGATTGGTAGTTTAACAGATGGGTCTACAGAAACATTCTGGGAGTCCGGAGATGAAGATAAAAACAAAACCAAAAACATCACAATTAACTGTGTGAAAGGAATCAATGCACGTTATGTGTGTGTTCATGTAGACAACTCCAGAGACCTGGGGGTAAGAGGAAGATTAAATTAAATGTCTCTCAATGAAGGTTCATAATTGAAGTTTTATATATCAGTCAAGAACCAGTTCAGTTTGTAATTCCAATTCAGACACTCAGATTTCAAAGTAAGTTTATAATTTCTGTGGGTTTGAAAGCAGTACCAGATTTGATCAGACCAGTCAAATAAATTTTTTCATGAACCTATAACTTGGAAACAATTTTCAGTGGCTTGTTCAATTTCAGATGCATTTTTAAGTATTCGGTTATTTCATACACTACTTTTCTTGGTCACGATTTTTGTAGAAGTATTCAAATAAAATCCAAACTGCTTTCTAGAATTACTATATTAATCTTTATTGGTCTGTACAACAATATTACAAATACACCTTTATTTCCACTGTATCTTTTAATACAAGGAACAATCTCTTCATTTTATTGAAAGCTGTGCTTTGTAATACTTTGTCCTTGGTTTTGATCATGCTTAAAATGCTTTTTTGTCTCTTACGTACATACTCTCTTAATATAGAAGAAATAGTCAAGATGGTCCTCAGAGGAAGTGTTTCATTCTTATTTTGATTGTCTGTTGCAGAACAAAGTGACGTCAATGACCTTTCTAACTGGCAAGGCAGTAGAAGATCTCTGCAGAATAAAGCAGGTAAACATTTTAACAATTCACATTGAACAATCACAACCGTTTTTGGCTGCATATAGCAGAGACTTCCTAGGCAAATAGTTTCCATTCCTTATGATAGATAAATTATTTTATAAATACCAGGTATCATAGTACTTGTGGAAAATACTGTTATTTATTATTGACAGAAATCAGTTATGTATACTGAATAGTAAGCAAGCTTTTTCTTTTATTAAAACAGAATATGGTAATATAAAATATTCCTTAGATTTTAGTTACTTGTATATGATTGTACTCAAAGCGATTGTATTGACTAATATCAAGTGTTGTTAAATACTCTGATGCCTGACTTCTTAGCCTTGCTCTGTCATTGCCTTTTATCTGCTGTAGGGAATCATTTTTCATTAGGGAAAAGCAGCTTAGAAGTTAGCAGAAGCAGAATGCCACTAGAAAGGAGAAAATAAGTAATTTACCCTCAACACGAGTTTTTCTAGTTACATGGCATATGTTTTGCCCAGCCATTTAGTTCTCAGCTTCAGGTAGCTGAAGGCTTCTGGAGACTCGAGTTCAGAATGGTATTCACCCTTTCTGCTTTGTCAGTAGGCCAAATGACAGATGCCTGTTTTTCACAGAGCGCAATGTTTTGTATTTTGACACCCATGTGAGCTATCAAAGAGGTTTTAAGTAGGCAGTTACTATTTGAGGCTCAAAACTTTATCATCTGAATTATTGACAGTCAATGCTAAAAATCTTCAAGAAGCAGCACCATTATATAAGAGAGAGAAGGTTTACTTTTCTCTCTTACCCTCAGCATTTAAGGCAAAGATACAAATCTGAAAGACGTTACAATCATGACGAAACGAAACTTACATATAGTGGGCTCATGCTAAACAGTGAAGTGTGAGACAGATACAAAGTTTGTGTATTTCTCTGAGTCTATATAGAATCATGGAATTGTTTCACTTGGAAAAGACCTCTAAGATTGAGTCCAACCATCAACCTAACACCACCGTGGTGTTATTTCTCTGAGTCTAATTAAAACCATGGAATTGTTTCAGTTGGAAGGCTCTAGCAGAGCTGAGGTGCCAGGATCAAGATTGTTCATACAACTTGTTAGCTTGCTTGCCTGGCTTTGTGTCTACTCAAACAAACGCCCAGGTGTTTTTCCAGGGACACTTCAGTCCTAGAAGATAGGTGGGGCTCAATTCAGCTTTGCTTCCTCTTTGCTGAACAGGCTTTTGAGAATTCTCCAACAGATTTTTTTTTTCTTTTGTTAATCTTCAAACACACTCACATATACTCTACCCCAACTTGTACCTAGCCTGCCTCATAGTATTTTAAAAAGGCAGTCTTGTCTACTGCAGCACAGTTCAATGCAGACACTAACAATTAGAGTAGAAATGGGAAAGAACTTGATTAGCTTGATGATCATCAATGAACCTATGGATATGAGAGAGGGCTGACTTAGCTCATGGCTAAGTGTAGCTAAGGCCCAATTGGGTTGCTCTGAGCAATGATTTGAAGGCATTTCACCCTATCAGGTTTTGGCTTCCAATAGTAACATCACAGTTTAAATCATATAACATTATTTATGTTGCTTTTTTTTTTAAATGTGTTTTAAAGTAAACTTAATCTGATAGAGTTAATCTTTTTTACAATTATTAAATCTTGCATTTCTTGATACAGATATCAGTCATGCCTTTCATAGAGTTGCAGTTTGTCAAAGGTTTATGTGAATGGGGATGAAGTAACTTAGCTATTGGTAACTCTGTGCTATATTTTCAGTTAAATTATGATGGCTGTGGTTTTTTTTCATTGAAAGTAGTGAGCAAATACTAGTTCAAACTGGCTTTTTGAATGGATGAGCTGTTGCTTAGAGGATGAAAGGAATCAATAGGCCACTGCTTCTAACAGGCTTTAAAGGCAAACAACAAATGACTATATGTCTTTAAGTTTGAGATTTATTTTTTTAAGTAATAAATTCATAAGGTTTAATATTTTTATAATTCAATATGATAGTTTTACTGCTCAGGATGAAAATTTCATAGCAAACACTATTGATTCCACTGCTATATAATGGGTTTCTTACAGAGGTAGGTGACTTTTGTTTGATGTAATGTCAGTTCCCATCTTTATATTCCTGTCTAATAGGTAGACTTGGATTCAAGGCACATTGGCTGGGTAACAAGTGAACTTCCTGGGGGTGACAATCACATCATCAAAATTGAACTGAAAGGTCCAGAAAACACACTAAGAGTTCGACAAGTGAAAATTCTTGGATGGAAAGATGGTGAAAGCATTAAAATAGCAGGCCAGATTTCTGCTAGTGTAGCTCAACAAAGAAACTGTGAATCGGAGACGCTGCGAGTATTCCGACTTATTACATCCCAGGTGGGATTCTAATAATGTGTTATACAGTGAAAGTTACCACAAATCATAGTTACAGTGCTTTGTGTTTTAATGTAGAATGCCACATCTTTCCATGTTCACGATAAACTAATTGTCACTGTATTCTAGGTATTTGGAAAACTCATCTCTGGAGATGCTGAGCCAACCCCAGAACAAGAAGAAAAAGCACTGTTGTCTTCCCCAGAAGGAGAAGAAAAAGTACACAATGTATTTATTTGTATTCTATAAATAATACTTTGCCAAAAAAATTATCCAGGATGATTTTCACTATTTGTCCTCTGACTTCTGCTACGTAATTTTCAGACCAAAGCAGAAGTAAAATGTCTCAATTGCTTACTTTCTTTAAAATTATATATATATATATATGTTGGTTTTTTTAAGTTAACAAATTATAATTGAAGCGTGTGTGCTTAATGGAAGCATTGCAGAAATGGTGATGCACATTATGCCTACACTTACATAAGTACTTAACATCTGTACTTTTACCACGTAGAACTCTCCTGTTTTCCAGCAAAGATTAGTTGATTAGCTTAAGAAATGTTCCTGAGAAGGACAGGGTGTATAGACTGTCATGTTTAATAGCCAAAATTGGATTGACTTCAATTAAAATAATTTAATTTTTTAGATGATACATGGTTTTGCTCTGCCTAGTACTTTGTGACAGTAAGTTCCGCAACTGAATGATTCATTTTGCAAAGTGTATTTTTCTCACGCGCTGTGTGGTAACTTAATTGTGAGTTCCCTGTTTCTTTTGTTCTAAAACACACAAAGAGAAAAATATATTCCATGGACTGCTGTACAAAAACTTAATCAGTGAAGAGGCTGAATCTCAAATAATTATACTTCACTTATTCTGCTTCTTGATTATGTTATTTCATGCTTAGGAAAGTAAATCCATCTAAGGTATTTATTGATTATAGTTAAATTGGTCTTGCTTATATCTTATTGCTCTCTAAGAAAATGCTAAAAAGCTTGTAGAAAAAGGTTTGGTATATTCCATGTTAATTGCTCCAGTAATTAGGAAATGTTCTTGAAACTTGATCTAATACTAAATATGCTTTTTTGAAGGCAACATCAGATGCAGACCTGAAGGAGCACATGGTAGGGATCATATTCAGCCGGAGCAAACTGACAAATTTGCAGAAGCAGGTTTGTTCATTCTGTGAAATGCTTTGAAGATCAAATGCAGAGTCTTTTTTTTTTGTCATCAATCTTAGCAGACTTTAAAATCTCTTAAATACGCTTTTTAACATGCAATTGGTAAAATGAAAACATGGTTTCTAAAATTTTAAGTGTCACGAATATTAAACTAAAAAAGAGACTTAAGTCTTTTACTAAATACTTTTCTTTCTTGGGTTTTGTATAAAAGCATTTTGTTTGTGGATTGTGGTTGGGTTTTTTAACCTGAATTCTATGTAAAAAGCAAAGTAAGGGCAGAAACTACAGTAAAAAAAAAAAAAAATCAGTGAAATTTTCCAGAATGAAGACAAGCAAATTCAGTAGTAAATCTCTTAATTCTAAAGAACTTTGCTCTAAATCTAAATTTTAGTCTTCGTTTCAATTTACATGGAAAAGTAACTTAAGCACAGACCAAATTTCATAGACTTCATGTTTTAGCCGTAGTTATGAAGGTACTTGAAACACAATCTTTCACTTTCTGTGAGTTTTTAAGAGTTACTCTGTGTTTGGGTTCTGTTTGAATAGGTGTGTGCTCATATAGTCCAGGCCATAAGAATGGAAGCAACCCGTGTGCGTGAAGAATGGGAGCATGCCATCTCCAGCAAAGAGAACGCCAACTCACAGCCCAGCGATGAGGATGCTTCTTCTGATGCTTATTGCTTTGAGCTGCTGTCAATGGTTCTGGCACTGAGCGGTTCCAATGTAGGCCGGCAGTACCTGGCACAGCAGCTGACTCTGCTTCAGGATCTTTTCTCATTGCTACACACTGCTTCGCCCAGGGTGCAGAGACAGGTGAGTGCTAATTGTTCCTTGTCTATCTTCGTGTTTCCAGAAGGAAGTCTGCAACTTGGAGAGGGACCTAGGGGTATTGGTTGACACTCAGCTGAACTAGAGTCAGCGTTGTGCCCAGGTAGCAAAGAAAGCCAATGGCATCCTGGCTTGTATTAGAAACACTGTGGCCAGCAGAAACAGGGAGGTGATCATCCCCCTGTACTCAACATTGGTGAGACTACACCTTGAGTACTGTGTTCAGTGCTGGGCCCCTTGCTACAGGAAGGCCATTGAGGTGCTGGAGCATGTCCAGAGGACGGCAAAAAAGCTTGTGAAGGGCCTGGAGCACCTGACCTATGTGGAGCATCTGCGGAAGCGGGGATTGTTCAGTCTGGAGAAGAGGAGGCTGAAGGGAGACCTTATCATTCTCTGCAACTACCTCAAAGGAATTTGGAGCAAATGGTTTCAAGCTGTGCCAGGGGAGTTCATTTTGGGGAAAGGCTCTGAGAATACTACAGGGTTATGCCTATTTGTATGTGCTGTAAATGCTCCAAAAGTTGGTAAATATTTGTGTGATTTGAGGAAGCCATAGCTAGCTCTTGACTTTTTAATATCACGTTTGACTTTGAGGCACAGTGACAGCTAGAATTATTAACTAACTAATGACTTGCCTGCTGCAAGATCATAACAGGTGAAGCAGAGGGTTCACTGGTTGAGATTAGACCTTGAATGAGTACAGCATAGTTGAAATGTCTGCCAAGTGGACAGGACCTAAAAATCCAGTGCTGTTTGGGTGTTTCATATCATGCACATAGGTAATGCCCATAAGCCTTCACAGGTAAGCTGAGAAGTTTATTGTTAGCAGATCTGAGTCTTTAGCATCTTTGCCTTACACTCAGACTGCAAGTGTAGTACTGTGAAACTAGACAATTCCTCCCTACTCTTAGCGCCCTCATTTAGGGCTTTCATACATCTTTCTGAAAACAAATCTGTTCAATGTGTATATTTATATGCACATAATATAAATATGTAGGCATATAAAATATTTGCTTTAGTACAGTTAATGCACTAGCTTGATTTTGCTAGCCTCTATGCCTTCTCTAGGTTAGTGTTTTATTTCCTGTTTCAGAAGGGTTTGGGGTGATTTTTTTTTTTGGTCTCATCCCCTGTACTTTTTCCAGTTTTCTGAACCATTGCAATGTGACACTTCAACTTGCCTGAAGGCAGATAATGCCTACTTTTAGTAATTCTGATATATTGCAGATACACAAAATATTGTAGTTTGGGGGGGTGTTTTCCCTTAAAATATTTTTTTAAGAGAAATAGTTTTTTAAGAGAACATTGAAAGGTTGAGAAATCAGATGCAGAGACTTCCTAAGCTTTTATACATCCAGGTTTGGACCAAACATTGCATGCCGTATCCAATTTCAACCCCAGTTTCACCAGTTGGTAAGATAGAAGCACGTAATTTCAAGACAGCTCCTGTTAGACACAGAGCAGCTGGCACAGATGTCCTGTTCAGAAATTGCTGTTAGAAAATCACAAGGAAAATTAAAGGAGAGAGGGAAAGAATGTAACAATTTTCAGTACTTTGAGGCAAGTACTTGTTTTCAGAAGTCTAAAGTGCCTCTAACAGTACTACCAAACAGTTTCTGACATCTGAAGATCATATGCAAGGATAAGTATTGTTTGAATGAGATTGGTTCAGAACTCTTCAGCCTTGTCTCACTGGGTATAAATAAACACTTCAAACTCAAATAGAAACCTTACAGAATTTCTTACAGGTGTGATCTAAGTACAGAGAGTAGATTGAATCCTTCTTACTGAAATAACTGATGAAGAAGAAATATTTCATACAATTTTGCTTGGAGATGCCAGCTGTCTTGGTAAGACCTATGATGTTCTGATTTTTTTTTTTTGTTTTTGTTTTTGTTTTTGTTTGGTCCCTTCCAGGTAACATCACTACTAAGACGTGTTTTGCCCGAGGTAACCCCTAGTCGCCTTGCTAGTATTATAGGCGTGAAGTCCCTTCCACCAGCAGATATAAGTGATATCATTCACTCAACAGAAAAAGGAGATTGGAATAAATTAGGTATCTTAGACATGTTTTTGGGATGCATTGCCAAAGCTCTCACTGTACAGCTAAAAGCCAAAGGAACTACTATAACAGGGACGGCTGGCACTACTGCAGGCAAAGGAGTTACTACAGTCACACTTCCAATGATCTTCAATTCCAGGTTTGTTTAAAGATTTGTATATGTTCTCCAGCTAAAACCACAAAATAATTGCATTCTTAGACTGTGAAACACAACATAACTGACTTCTTTGTTTTATAAATGGAAAAAAAAATTGTGTAATGCTTTGACTACTACTCATGTTATTGATGAATTTGATTAAAAAAAAAAAAAAGAAACAAAACCCAAAAATCAACCAGAAGTGAGTTTGCTGAATGTGCACTATTCAAAGTACATTTTGACATACAGTAACTAATTGCTCAGATTAACTTCCTGTATTACCATACGTCCTTTGCAGCTATATTCGACGAGGTGAAAGCCATTGGTGGATGAAGGGTTCAACACCTACTCAGATTTCAGAGATCATTATTAAACTCATTAAAGACATGGCAGCAGTAAGTTTCTATCTCAAATGTGTGGAGGCTATTCAAATATTCTGATAATGAAAAGTGCTTTTTTTTATTACTATCACAGTCGGTATTGGACTGAGGTGTTGAATATGAGTTGATCTCAAGAAAAAGGGGTAGTCTTCTGGGTAGAGTCTAGGTCTAGGAGCAGTAGGAAGTGAGTAGTGAGTTCTGATTCTTCTAAGCAGAAATACAGTTTTGAAATAAGCTTTTAAATAAGGAACTCTTACCAGAAATTTAAGAATTAAACAATAATTGTCTAATTTTCTACATTATCAACTTAGAAACCTAATTTTTTAAGTCTTGAGTACTCAGAACTCCAATTGAAAAGTAAAAAGTGTCTGGACACATAATACAACATAATGGTGTTGTTTTCATGTAACCATATGTGGATTTTATATGTGGATTCTGTTGAAGACTGCATGTTAAGAGAGATATTCAATCTTACGGAAATACACATTTGTAGTTGTTTATTAATGGAGCCATCCAAGCTGAAATTTTGCATATCTGTATTTGCTTCAGGCAAGGTTTTTCACAGAAGAATTTGATGAAAAACATTTCAGCTATTTCCTAGAAACCACATGGAAAGGGAGGGAGGAATATATATGTTTTTATATATGTTTAGGGGAAAGAATTTTAGTTGGGAGGTTGGTTTAGTTTTCCTTAAGTCCTCTTTATTTCTTGCAAATACGGAAACTGTGGGAAAAGTATTCAGGAAGGCTGAGCTGTGCAAGCAGAACTGATTTCTCTAGGAACTCTCAGTACTGTATGTTGTTCAGTCAGTTATGCTCCAGCTGTGCATCTTTCTCCAGCAGCTTTTGTGTTCTACAAATCATATGCCCTCTACCTATTCCAAGTTAGTTGTTTCAGTAGTTGTTCAGAGACTACATCAGTCAGACACCTGAATATTTGAGGTAGTTTTTACCAATTGCTCAGAGTTGAAAACACCTCATTTGCCTTTCTCTTTTTCTGTTCTAACTTGTGATCCTAACATGATGTTGCTTGTAGCAACTATAATTAGTTTCAGTTGTTCTTACTAGAAGCTGCAAAAAACTAAGTTTCCTGTTTAACAGGGTCATCTGTCAGAAGCTTGGTCCCGCGTAACGAAGAACGCTATTGCTGAAACCATCATAGCTCTGACCAAAATGGAAGAAGAATACAGATCACCAGTGAGGTGCATTGCAACAACCAGAGTAAGAGCTTCACTAAACTTAACTTCAGTTCATTGCAAGTGGTCTGTAGGAACCCTTCCTATATTTCAGAAAAAAACTTTCTTATACAGATTGTTCTTTGAAACAGCCTCTGTCACATGCAGTTATGTACTCCAAATCTAGATGTAGGTGTAACAGACAGGTATCCTATATGAGGCAATTGATGTATGTCCTAATAAATATCTTGCTTTCTCTGTGTCACTGCACATTAAGGTTTCTTTTTTTGTGGCAGAAATACGTCAATAAAAACTGTATTGCGATTAGACATGCAAGCTTGTGTACCTCCCAAATGATGAAGAGTAAGTTATATGCTTATACATTTGGGTTTTTATCCTTGAGATAATTCTGCTTGCAGTTTGTGATACCTGCCTGTTACTAAATTTATAAGATCACCGGCAGGGAAAATTGTATGCTACATATCAGCTGTCTGTTTCCAGCTCTCTACACAATTATTTTAAGTGGTATGACTTCTAGGTCATCAGCTGCTACATCTGAAGGCTGTATTATTTACCAGGCGTGGTTTGGAGTTTTTTCTTTGTCTTTACATCGTTGAATATTTTATAGAAACTGCAACTAACTTACTCATAACAGACTGATTATACAAATCCATGCAAAGCATACTTGTGAATTACGCCATTCCTACTATCGTAGGGTTTCCGCTTCCTGACCATAATAATGACATGTAAAAAAGGAGGCTTGCAGTGGTTACAAACATTTGATAGGCACGTTGTTTTCCATCTTAAACGTTTTTATCCTGTTTCTCATATTCTCTGCTTTTTTGGAAAACACGTTCTCAGAGTACCACCATCTCCTTCTATCATGGCATTGGTTTAATTAGGTCTTAGAGGAGCCCTGAACATCAACCTAGCTCTCATTGTGAATAAACCCAGTTCTTCCCTGGAAGTGTGGAGTTTTTGGAGTGGAGTCTAATTGAGATTTTTCAACAAAAGTCATTTTGTTCAAATCAAACCTTTCATCAAAAAATCTATTGTGAAATGTAGCTGTCAAGTGCATTTCAATTTGGGTTGCAGGCCTACTGACAAATTATCCTCATGCAGCTCATCTCTTTTGGATTTCATTGTAGTCACTGGAGAAGAAGAGAGAAAAGCTTTTTCTGAAGAATAGTTAGCTCAGAACCCTTTTCGAGGTAATCTTGAATGCCTTGTGCAGTAGAGAGAGCACAGGGAAATCAGTCTCATTGAGCTCAAGTTTTGTTGTCTGGAGGGGTTTTTTTATTAGTCTGTGTCCTTGAATATCTTCTCCTGCAAAGCCTGCCGTTTGGGAGTGATGTGCAAGTCTGTATTTTGCCACATTTCTCTATAATGTGCTTTGATCTTTCTTCACTGTATCTGTCTTGTGTGCTGACTACTGTATGTATGATCATAATGTGATATACCTGAAAGAAACAAGGTAGTTACCAAAAGTTCGGTAAGTTTTACTGTATGCTTGACTTCTTTTGGAGAATAAAAAACTTGCGTTGCATGAGCAGGCTTCAGCTAACAAGGATACAGTTTACAGGTAACAGTGATATTCTTATCTGCCAAAATTTATATTTGGGATTTTTTAATAGTTTTTCAGTATTTCTGAAACATTTAATTCTACCTTGCCTTTCAATAGCTGTGGCTGGCCTTAGCATCCCTCTGTGTACTTGATCAGGATCATGTTGATAGACTGTCCTCAGGAAGGTGGATGGGAAAGGACGGACAGCAGAAACAGATGGTAAGAGTGAAAGTCATACTTTTTTGTGTTTATTTTGATTTATTCAGTAGTCAAAGAATTTAGAATAATGATAGGGAAAGGTAGGTTTGGTCTAATCTTACTCCTCCATTTTTTCCCCAGTGGAGTTTGTACATACATGTTTGAAGTATTTGTGTTCTAGACAAGCACTGCTCACAAAATTCCTACCTAAAATAATGAGGTAGCAATTCTACTGGTGTTCAGTATGGAGCAAGGCCTTCCTAACACCTATATGAATGGGGTTTTTTTGAGAGTAGATTGACTCAGTTAATACAACAGCCTCTATCAGGGCTTTTCACTTCCTGTCTGGCTCTCTGTCACTTGTTAAAAGTCAACTCTTGCATTCCTCAGTAACTACTTCCCCATAATTTTGCTTCCTCTCCCCTATGTCAGTAGTGTGTGATTACTTCAAAGAGAAAGAAGCTCTTTCCAACAATTTAGTAAAGCTACCATTTGCCCAGATAATTAACAAATTTAATATTGAATATGATGGATTAATCAAGTGTCTGTATTTTTCAGTATCACAAAAAAGAAGTTAGGATTTTTTTTTAATATGAATCTGGAAAGAGCAAAGTAATAAAGTTGATCTCTTTATAACTTGGTTAGGTGGTTCCAAATGTCCCAAGGGAATATCGTGTTGTCCTGCTAGCACCTGAGGGTCTTTGGCACAAAGAAGCCTATAAAGCAGTTTAGTGCAGGCAGAAAGAGAATACAGGAGACAGAGCTGCAGCTGCCACGAGGACTAAAATCCTGCTGAGAGGAGGAGGCAAACACAAAGGTGTCTGAGCTGACTAACAAAGTCAAGGGACATATGTAGAGCTTTGAAAATGTCAGGAGAGTACCCAAGACCTAATCGAGCAGAGATACGAGTTGCTGAAGCCAGCCTGAAATTCCACAATCATATTTTATATCAGGGTGCTCAAAATTTGAGATTAACTGTGTGCCCCCCTACCAGAACTGCTGTTGAAAAGATTGTGTTCTAAGTTGCATGTTTTGGGTAGGCAGTGGAAACCTGTCCTCAGACATATGCCTATGTTAGTTAGGGTTAGGGTAGCACTGAACTCTGTACAGATATTTTGAACTGCAAACAACTGTGTTGAATTCTGGAAGAAATTATATCAGTAGAGCAACTTAATATTATAGTGGATTTTGAAGTTTGTTACTTTAACTGAATTCTCTCTGAGTTAGAGAAGACCTACAGCTTTGATCAGATGTTTGAGCGGTGTAAACATACCAGAGTTCTGTTTTGAGTTCTGGGAACCACAGTGTAAGAAAGACACTGACATTCTGGGAGGGTGTCTGGAGAAGAGTAACAAGGCTGGTGTGGGATTTGGAGGGCATATGCTACAAGGAGTGGCTGAGGGAAATGGGGTTGTTTACTCTGGAGAAGAGAAAGCTAACGGGAGATCTTAGTGCTGTCTATAACTACCTGAAGAGGTTGCAGTGAGGCTGGTGTTGGTCTCTTCTCCCAAGTAACTAGTGATAGGATGAGAGGAAATGGGCTTAAGTTGTGCCAGAGAAGGTTTAGATTGGATATTAGGAAAAATCTCCTTACTGAGAGAATGACGAGGTGTTGGAAAAGGCTGCCCTTTTGGTCACCATCCCTGGAGGTGTTCAAGAATTGTGTAAATGTAGCACTTTTGGATATAGTTTAGTGGCTATAGTAGTTGGGTTACAGTTGGACTCCATCTTAAAGGTCTTTTCCAACTTCTATGATACCAAAGTAATTAAGGGAAAATATTGTGCATGTTGACTGACCTGAGTATTCATATCTCTGAACTTTTCTGTTAACATTGCTGTAACCCATTGTTACTACAGATCTTTTCCCAGATCAGTTGAAAATGATGTCTCAACTGTGTTGTTGAGAAATGCATTTTTGCTGCATCATACAAAATATAAAATGAAGAATATCCTAATAAACTAAATATGATTTTTTGTGTGTGTGTCCAGGAGTTTAAGTGATTATTCTAAAGATATGAGTAATAGTCTACAAAAGCTCTTCGTTCCCCCTTTATTAACTGGGGGGGGGGGATAACTGGAGGGAGACTAGAAACAGATGCTAAAAGGAAATCAGAGGTTTAATAAAGTGAGAATGACTTCATATTTTTCTTTTTCTTGTCTTTTTCCCAGCCCATGTGCGATAACCATGATGATGGTGAAACTGCTGCAATCATTTTATGTAATGTCTGTGGGAATTTGTGTACAGATTGTGACAGATTCCTTCATCTCCATCGGCGAACAAAAACTCATCAGAGACAGGTGAGAGCATACCATGGCATTGTGTTTGTGTGCACTGCATACACTGTCTGCACGTCCCTCATTAATACATAGCCAAAATGGTGTTTCCTTCTTTTATGTTTGAGATGGGATAGGTAAGTTTCCATTTAATTCTTTTAACTGTTTTTAGTTAACTTCTCTTGTCCTTTTTCTCTTGAAAAGATTGGAAAATCTTGTGGCAGTCCCTAATTTGAACTCCTGGAAGAACATCAGTGTTCTTCCTTCTTATTCTAATGTTGGTTGGGAATATTTTTTTTTAGGAAAATCTAGAAACTGTCTATAATGAAAGCATACATTGGATCAGTACTTCTTTTAAATTACATTCCTTTACTCCTCCTATCACATGCATCAGTGTTTGTCAACTCCTTTGTTTTTAACATATGTATGGATTTTAATATCTGGGAAAACTACTTGACAGCAAATATTCCTAATGGATCCCTTCCATCAGTCTTTTATAATTTCTCCAGCTTTCACTGTATTTTCACAGAGAAATACATTGTTACATCCATAAACTTGAGAAACTCCTCATTTCTTTTGTTTTGAAGATTAAAGTGTCTTTCCTCTTTGACTCACACAGATGAGGTTTTTCTTAATTGCTTTTACTCTGCTTTTTGCATTATTCTCTCATCTTTAAACCTCAAACAACATTGTCTTTGGAATATTTATTTTTTTCATTGAAATTCGTGTTGATTTCTAAGCATTTCCTCTTTCCTGACACTATTTTTTGGTGAGGTTTTTGGCCCTTTATTTTGTCCTTTCGCTCTGACTGCTTCTATTTGTACAAAGGATAGAATGATAAACCTGATGAATAAAGTTGGTTCAGTGGAATTCATTCCTCTTCTACAACGCATCTAGACGCGCTTTTTGGTTAGGATCAGGAATGGGCTTTTAAAGCACATCTCCTTATCTCTGCTTTGATTTGTGTTACAGAGCAGCCTTGGAGTGCATGATCTGGATTCCTTTCAGATTGAAAATTTTAAAAAATAGGTTCATGGACAGTCTGCTAATGGTCCTTTAATGCAAGGGATTGTCTCTTCCAGAGCATGCATGATGTGAATTTTGGATCACTGGTGCCGAGTTTTGTTCTTCAGATCTCCTTGTTGTCTCAGCATTTGCAGTGTAGACGCAGACTGAAAGTTCAACGCAGATCCATTTTTTTCTACTTCTTAGCCACAGTCTTTGCAGTCTCCTTTGAAATTTTCCTGCCTTGTCATCCAAAGATGATTTTGTCTACTCTTCTGTCATGGCACAGTCTACGCTCATTTATTTTTCTGATTTCTCCTATATAGCCTGTTCAGATTACAGTTGATAAAAAGTAAGTTCTTCTCATAGAAGCCCTCACATCTCTCCTTTAATCTGTCCAGAATAGCTACTTACCAGATTTTCCTATTTAGTTCTGAAAGCATGTTTAAACTTCTACTCTTTGTTCACCACTCTTGCCTTAACATCTCTCATGTTAATCCCCTCAATTTAAAGTTTAAATGCTCTCATGTTCCCTGTGTCTTGTCTTCTGTTAGCTTCCTGCTTTTTGTCCAACTTCTGTTACACATACCTCTCTATTCTATGATTCTATGATTCTAATGCGTTTCCTCTCCCTCCAAGAAAGGACAGCGTGTAAGTTACTATGACCTGCTTATGTGAATCCTTTGCTTATATCAATCCTTTGTGAAGCAGTTAGGGTTTTGTTCCTGATTCTAATAAGAATTGCAGCAAATTTTAAATTGAGTGCATAGATCCATACTCAGGAAAATTCTAACTTTCATTGCATTGCAGGTAAAATGAATGAAAGCAGAACTGCCTAAAATACTTAGGGAAGAGGACCAAGAAGAGATTATGTAAAGCTTACTAAGGATCTCATGCAGTTGCTTTTTTTTTTTTTTTAATTCCATGAAGAATTTTTATTTTCCTCATTATTGCCAAAACTGTTCATTGTGCATTTATGTGAATGTCAGAAATATAAACATTGCATACTTACATGATACCATTAAAATCGTATCTTAATATCATATCATTGAGACCATAACTATCCGTGTTGCCTTGATAAACGACTGGCAAGGTTACGTGAAGACATTTCTAATGTTATCTTGTGCTTTTAGTATACAGTGGCCTTCTGGATGAGTTGAGTAGCAGTTATGAAGTCCAAGCTCCATACTTTTTAAATTGGAAAAGAAGTTGTGCAGCTCTCTTCTTAGCATTATTGCACAACTGTTTCCCAGACATGTTATCTCAGGTGTTGATTTTATGTGTTTTTACTAGAAACACAAAGCCTCTAGCTATGTATCTCTTCTGCAATATGTACAACTATAGAATGCCAGAAAGAAAAGAGCTTGGACTAGACAATCTGTACAACATTTAATGAAAGTCCAAAGAGACAGTGACGAAAATAAGATAGAGATGTTATTTATTATCTCTGTGGTTCACCTGATAGGTATTCAAAGAAGAAGAAGAAGCTATCAAAGTTGATCTCCATGAGGGTTGTGGTAGGACCAAACTTTTCTGGCTGATGGCGTTAGCAGATTCTAAAACTATGAAGGCTATGGTGGAATTCAGAGAACAGACAGGTAAAACACAACTGTTACTACTTGCTCTTTATCCTGATTATTTTTACCTTTTACATAAGCATTTATCCCTTAAAAAAAAAACTAGTCGGGGTCTTCACCTGCTTTGGGGCAATGCTTTTGGAATGTTAATAAAAACGAAATAGTTCAATTGCGTAAGAATTGATGGTGTTTTGACTGTTTTCTGTGACTGTTGCTTGAGTGTCTATTGTTAGAGTATCAGTCCTTTTGTTTTCGTTTCATGTTCATCAACTTCCATTTTTATTCACTTTTGTGGATCTAGGCAAGCCGACCACCAGCAGTTCTGAGGCGTGTCGCTTCTGTGGATGCAGGAGCGGAACAGAATTATCAGCAGTGGGAAGCGTTTGTTCTGATACAGATTGCCAGGTGTGTATGAACAAATATTATCACTCATTACATAAACGGAAGAGAATGCAGGATCAAATTCATTCCTTATTTTGAGGAAACCTTGTTCATCTCTGTGGTCCGCTTTAAATCAGTTTTTTCTTATGAAAAGGTTTGCATATTGAATATTGTCTTGTAATTCAAATACTTCCAAGTTGGTAAATGTTTAATTACAGGCTACAAACATCAATAGTCAACCAAAATACTGCATAGGTTTATTAAGATTTTCAGAAGTGCTTCAAGTTTTCACAATAGTGTTCCAAGTATAAAGGAAAATATACCCTGTTAACATAGTCTAGTGTACTGGAAAGCTTGATAAAGTAGTTTGTGTAACAGCCTATTCATTACCTTCAGCACAGAGCATTTCAGACTTGGCCAGGTTTGCCAACTGTATTCATGTGTCCCAAGAGTTTTCCTGCTCTATGGTACAGGTAGAATTGGTGGAAGGCCAAATGCTCACCCGTTTCTTACCTCACCATGTTTATTTCTGGTTGTGTGTGGTAGATTTGTCTTTTTTTCCTCTCTTAGCCTGTTGAATATATTATGTTATTGTTAATTCAGTTCTATTTATTGTGGCTTCTGGGCAACGTCTGTATTTTTTTTCTACTTACTAGGGATAGGAATTAGAGGTGGTTAAAACAATGTTTCCATATAAAAGTGCATTATGTTGGTTAGCGATCAGCTCATAATGTTTTCGTCAGGGTGGATTACTTCATTCCTTTATTGAAGGATCCAAATTTGCAGATAACTTAGGCTGTTAACACAGGGCAAGCAACACTTATGCTGGAGGCAGTAAATATACAAAATACACATGGATGATTAAAGAGTATTTCTTGTTGGGTTAAAAGTTACATTTTTTTAAATGATGGCCTCATCATACCATTGCTATTCAGAGGTAACATAAGGAAACAAAGGTATCAGTTTTACTTCAGGTAGGCAAAATGTGTACTTTTCCCCAAGTACCTGCCGCGGCAGCAGACAACACAAACCATGATTCTTTCATCTGAGTTCATGGCACAAACCAGTGATCCTTCAAAAAAGCAACAATTACATCAAACTGTTCAGAGGAAAGGGCAAAAAGATTAATTATTTACTTTTAATAGGAATATGCTAAAATTGCCTGCAGCAAGACACACCCCTGTGGTCACCCATGTGGAGGCGTTAAGAACGAAGAGCACTGTTTGCCGTGCTTGCATGGCTGTGATAAGAATGCTACAACTCTTAAACAAGATGCTGATGACATGTGCATGATCTGCTTTACTGAAGCACTTTCAGCAGCACCAGCTATCCAGGTTTATCTTTTTTTTTTTTCCCCCCTTTTAGAGCAGATTAATATCATGGTTGTAGTGCTAAGTGTCGAAGAAGTTAAAATATAGTTATATTCTTAATCTACTCTTAACGATTTCAAAACAGAAATTTTAACAATAAGTTTAAAAAAAAAAGCCTTTTGGCATTACTGCTATTTCAAGAAAGCAGATTGTATTGAGTTGAGGTAATTTGTATATATATGTCATTTTGGAGTGGAAAGTTATTATTTTAATGACCATTTTTTATTCTTTTATTAAGACAAAAGTAGGGGTCTTCTTAGGGCTTTATACAAATTAACTTTGGAATTAGGAACAACTTCTTTACCATGAGGGTAGTGGAACACTGGAACAGGTTGCTCAGGGAAGTGGTTGAAGCTTCGTCCCTGGAGATATTCAAGGTGAGGCTTGACAGGGCCTCTCTTTGGGCAACCTGATCTAGGTGAGGATGCCCCTGCTTACTGCAGAGGCGGTTGGACTAGATGACCTTTGGAGGCCCCTTCCAACCCAGACCATTCTATGAATTGATATATGTTGTCCCTTGAAAGCAAATAACTGCTCGTGGTTTTAGTGGTTAATGTAACTTCAGTGCTCACATCCATGTATTCTTTTCTTCTAAAGCTGGACTGCAGCCACGTTTTCCATTTGCAATGCTGTCAGCGAGTCCTAGAAAACAGGTGGCTTGGGCCAAGGATAACTTTTGGGTTTATGTCCTGTCCTATTTGCAAGGTAAATGAAAATGAGTTTCTTGATCACTGCCTAGGTCAAACAAATTACTCGTCTGTGGTGGAGGGGAAGGGGTTTCCTATTATTTTGGGGGGTGTTGGGGTTTGGTGTTTTTTTTTTCTGTTTTGGTTGTTGGCAGTGTTTTGGTGTTGGGTTTTGGGTGGTCTTTTATTTGTTTGGGTTTTTCGTTTTTAATTATATATTGCCTGTTACAATACAAATTACTTCTACGTCACTTGTTTTCTTAATTTTTTCCTGTCACTAAAGAAAAGGTATTATTGATGCACCTTTTTACCTTTCCTTACTGTTCCCTGAAGTAAGGGTCCTCTTACAAAGAAAGTATAATGGAGATGTTATCTGTCTGTTTTATTTTTAGCAACATCAGCTTGTAATTCCCAGTATTTGGGGCTGGTGGGAGGGAAGAAATAATCTTAATGCATGCTATCTGAAACAGGAAACTTGGCTTCTCTCTTTTACTAGTCCCTTTTAAAGCTGCTTTACTTTTCAGGACGATTACAGAGCTGAAGAACATGAGTGTTTGATTTAGTTCATCTTAAATTACTACAAATTCCTCTTTTTCTCGTAATAAATTCCTCTTGTACTCAGCCATAATTGCTTTAAGATCAAGTATATAATAGCTGCTGGGAAGGAAAGCACCTCAACACCCTAGGAATATGAAATCTGCAAATGATCAGCCACTTCTTTGGTTCTTCCTTCATGCTCTCTTTTTGGCAACCCATAGCAATAGCTTGTGACTATTGCATGATAAAGACCTAGCCTAGGGACTGTCAGTCATAATTCTAAATTATCAAGCAGTAAGTCAAAAAGGACAAAAAAATAGGGAAAAAACAACACTTGGAATATTCCTGTGCTGTGGAGAATATTTCGTGTACTCTTTACTGTCCCTCTGTGGTTGTTAGGCTGTTGTAAGGGCTGATGGTTTCATATAACAATAGGCCATTACTCCTTTTTCTTTTCAGCCATTGTTTGAACTGCCCATTACCTGAACTCCTAAGGTTTTATGACCTCCATTATATTTTTTGTGTTGGCCTGTAATAAAATCATCACAACTGTTGTAATAAAAGTCCAAGATATTTTAAGTTGTGGGTTTTTTTTAATTTCAGAACAAAATCAATCACACAGTGTTAAAAGATTTGCTTGATCCAATCAAAGAACTCTATGAAGATGTAAGGAGAAAAGCACTAATGAGACTGGAGTATGAAGGGCTGCACAAGAGTGAGGCCATCACAACACCAGGCGTTAGATTTTATAATGACCCAGCTGGCTATGCTATGAACAGATATGCTTATTATGTTTGCTACAAGTGCAAAAAGGTACGCTGATGGGTACATTCTCAAATTAAACGCATGTTACAGCTTCAAAAGTGATTCTTGCAGAATGGAATGCATATTTAGTATGTTGTGTGTGGAGTAAATTGTCATTAAACGGTAAAAAAAAAAGGTGTTGAGCAAGTTAGAGGTACATGGCGTCTTACCTCACAAAAGTCAAATATATGTGCAGAGCAGAGCAAAAACCAAAAGCACAGTGTGGTCCTGGCCTTTTTAGAAGAATGTGCTGAGGATACTTTGTTATGACACTGACCATTCCTTTGCCCCCCTTGCAATTCATGCTTTACGTGAACATTAAAATAATATAATGATAGGTTTCATTCTGCCTGTTTGATAATGGAAATTCCTCACGAAGATTCCACCTAAATACTACTTTTACCCAAGTTGGAGTTGATTTGAACTGAAATAAACAGGAAATTTGTGGCAGGAAAATGAGCACTAATGCAAGCCAACATGTGATTGTCATTTTCCTTAATGATAGTCTCAAAAGATAGGAAGAGCCTTCTCTAATTTTGATTCTTGATAGTGCAGTTTTTCAGTTTGGGGATAAGGATACTGCTATCCTTAACCAATTGCACCTAAGTTCAGATGTTAGCAGCTCTGGAGGTGATGGTGAGAAGTGTTAGAAAGAAAAAGGAGTAGAAAAAGAAACATGGTGTGGCCTGACGGACCCTGGGTCATACGTGTACAGTTTTCTTCAGGCAAAGAACATGAAACTTACCTCCCATTGCTTCTTTCTTCTGAAGCTGACTGTAGTGTCCATCTTGATCACATCTTTTTTCCCTTTTCCTTTACTAATGAATGGAATAAGACGATCTCATGGTAAAATTTTAAAGAGAAACCTTTTTGTTTTTTAATGGACATGCACAATTTAGAAAATTGGAGAAAGGATTGACTTCCATATGCTAGCAAAGAGCAATAACGAATCCTTTTAGCTCATTACTGTAGTTACTCAGTTCACTTTTGTTCCTATCTCCCACAGTTAATCCATTCTCACTCATCCTTTAGCAACTTGCCTTCTGCCTTTTTTGCCTCTCTCAGAAAACAATTTTTTTTATCTTACTTTCTCCAGTTTTTAATCCTGTCCCTGTTATTTATTACACTGTTTCCAGTATTTAATACTTTTGGTGTTTTTCTAATTGAAAAAAAAAAATCCTTCCCTTGTAACTCATTATTGCCTTTCAGTACTGTGCATATGTCTGAAGAGCAGGATTCAACTGTCTAACTTCCTTCCTACAGCACCTCTTCACCCCAAACTGCCACTTAATTCCCTGACATGCATTCCATAGGACTCTCCCCTTTCCCTTTAGTCTGTAAAGTTTG